>NC_134329.1:7930991-8302064 GCF_964195595.1 Calonectris borealis
CATGCGCGTGTGTATACAGCGTATATACATATTATACATGCTGTGTATGTATGTGTGTGCATATATTATGTATATATATGTACAGAACAATAATGAAATGCTCCTTATTGCACTCCTGTATGTAGGTGGGTATTATATATATTTTTTATATCTATTTAAACATAGCTAGATTATGAGCAACCGTACGATAAATAGAAGCGGCATGCGCATGAGATAGTGAGGACAAATAGTGGGGAAAGATATTTTACACGGAGGCTTCCAAGGAATGTTACCAAAGCAGTGATTTATTTGTGGAATTTCAGGGGGGGAAGGAGGAAAAGACACAAAGGTCTCAGAGCTGTGAGTGAGATAAATCATACATCATCATGTATTTAGCAAACTAGAACACAAATTGTAGACAAATAGAAAGAAGGGCGGGAATATGTGAACCATAACCTTCAAAATTATGGAACGCTTCAAGCCTGTGTGCAGAGTTTAAGGACAAAGGGTTTTCCCTGATTGTTCTCCCTCTTGAAATAAATCATTGTTGTGAGCAACACCGGAGAACAAAATAGTTTCAGGATATTTATAACACCTTGGCTGGGTCCCTTTTCTAATCAGAGAAGCTGGTGCAGGGCGAGGCTTGTTATTTCCAGCAGAGAAAAGTTAGCTTATTAAAAAGATAATTTTGCCGTGGCATTTTAATATCTCTGCCTCGTCACAGAAGCAGAGTTAAGTAAGGGTCCTTATTTTTTATGTTCACATAGGAAAAATGTAAATGCGAAAGTCCCTGTGCAAAACCACAGCCCCCCTCCGAACAGGACACCGAGCACTGGCGGCTGCTGTTGAGACGCGGAGCTGTAGCAATGCGAGTTGGTTATCAAGGTGATGACGGGGCCTCGACAGATTCGCCTTTATCGGTCACTTCTCTCCCTTCCCCTTGGCTACGCCTATTTTAACAAGAACAGATGGTGCTTTGGACCTTGCCTGATGCGGTTCAGCAAGTGAAGATATTCTTTGCCCTCACCGGTCTCTTTTGAAGGGCTAGATCCTTCCTTCCAAAGTACGGTATTTCCAGTGAATCCCCAAGTACATCTCCTGGGTTGCACCCTGGAAGGTGCTGAGCTATCCCCCTCCACTCCATTTCCCTGAGCATTAACAGGAGTGAAAGGGACTCAGCACCCCACTAAAGGTGCTCAGATCCTCGCAGGACTCATCCCTGCAGAGGGGGTAACAGCTGAAGCATAAGATGGAGATATTTCCAGCAAGGAAAACAAGGCCAGGAAGGTTTCTCTGGAAACACAGGACCAATTTCCCTTTTTAAATAATTCAGCAAAGACCAAGAGAACAACTTGCCCTGCAGAATTAGAAAGGATTTAAAAGAGAAAGCAAGCATTCAGTGCCAAAGAGCCGGGGGGGGCCATGCCCCAGGAAGGTGCAGCACAAAAACAGATGTAAATCTGTAAATGCTGTCACGTTGAAGTAAATCTGAAGTAACTCTATTGTCTTCAGCAGGGTTACTCTGGGCTTACACCAGCGTGACTAAGATTAGCATATCGGCTTGGGTGTGCTCGTTACGATAAGCGTACGCTCAGGGAAGTCGAGTGTTGAAGCTGCGTTTTGCAACGGGCGAGCACCTGCGTTTTGGGTAGACGCTGTCTGCGTCCTCTTACCTCCCTCCTCCCGCCAGATCTAAGGTGTGCTGAGACTGCAAGTCCTTTGCTTTATCGCCCTCACGAACCCGAACTCTGCTCTGGCCCCATCATGGTAACAAGCTGTTATGAATATTGTATAACTGTCGGCAGGAGGAATCCGGCATGCATAGTGGGAGCAATTCACGTGCGGAAGGGAGGGGAGGAGAAAAGAGGTTGACACAGCCATCCCTGCAAATTAAAGTAGGAGTAAATAAAGCAATTAAACAATATTTAATCAGAGATGCAAACTGAACAGTGGGAAAGGCCTGCACAGCCCATCTCCCTTGCAAATGCAATCCAATTTACGAGCAGAACCTCATTTAATTACTTGTAGCCAAGCTGTAGCTACGTATAGAATAAAACAATAGCAGAAGAGTGAAATAAAATAGCAAGATGGTCTTGATTTCTCCATCCATAAGGATTTCAGAGAGCTGTACGTTTGTCACTTAAAGCATTCACACGTATCTGAAGTTGCTGAGGAGCCGAAGGGCTTGCCCAGGCTGCAGAAACTCCCGTGAATGAGCAGAGACGGGAGCTTACAGCCCAGCAGCGACCAGGCACCGGGGTGATGGGCACCGAGCGGCGGTTGGTCTCGTGTGGGGCACCCTGCGGGCCGGGGGCCGCACGTCGTCCAGGCCGGGGAGTGCAGGGAGCGGGAAGGGGCCACCGCCGCCTTCGCCTGATCCCCCCGCATGGCCTCGTGTGCCCCGCAGGCCTCCCCCCCGCAGCCCGCAGCAGCCCGTGAGGGAGATGGCAGCTGCAGGTGTGATTTTGGTGTTGTTCGCCCTGTTTTAGGGCTGGGGAAGCGGCAGGCCCCGGAGGGGGAGCACACCCCTCACGCCTGCTGCCTCCCGCCAAGCCGCCGCCGCCTGACGGGTCGAGGCAACGTAGCCTCCTCATGGCACATGAGGAGGCAGCACTGACAGAAGCCCGACCCCAGCCACCGCCTCCCGCCATCGGCAGACGCTGGTCCAGCCCACGGCCAGGTTTCGACGGACCGAGGCCGGACCGAGCCCTGTGGCAACCCCGACACCGTGAAGCAGCGCCGCACTATTTCACCTCCCGTGAGCGGAAGGATTCCGTCCGCGGGGGACGGTATCGGTTCGTTTTCCCCCGCCCCGCTCTTCCCGCCCGGCCTATAAAGGGTTTCCGGTGAGCCGCGTCGCGCTCGTAGTATCCGTGCGCCGGCCGAGCTCGCTGAGGAGACGGCGGCCATTTTGTTCAGTGCTCGGTCTCTGCTGAGACCGGCGGTCGAGGGGGGGGCGGGGGGGGAAGAGAGAGAGGGAAGAAGGAGAGTGGGGAGGAGAGGAGGAAGGGGAAAAACGAGAGAGAACGAGGAGAGAAGTCGGGCCGGCCAAGCAGCGAGCGGAGGGAGGGGAGCCGCGGGGAGGGGTCCGCCCGGCCGCTGAGAGGCGATGGCGGATATAGACAAGCTCAACATCGACAGCATCATCCAACGGCTGCTGGAGGGTGAGGGTCGGGGAAGGCACGGGGCGGGTGGCCGTGGGGGGGGTGGCGGCCGGGCCGGTGCCCGGGAGCCCGCCCGTGCGGCGCCTCCGTGGTCCCACCTCAGCCACCGCCGCGGGTGATGCACCGTGTCCTGCCCGCCCGGTGGGGTCCGGGGGACTAAAATGGAGGGGCGCCAGGCGCTTTGTCTTCCCGGGGCTCGCCGCCGCCCCGGGCGGCTCTGCCCTTCAGCCCCAACTTTTCCCTCAGCCCTTGTGTTTCCGAGCTGTTCCTGCCCTCTGATTCCCTCTGCGCTCCCGGTGCAGTGTTGGGACCAGCCGGCTGCCCCCCTTCTCCTCCCCGGCAGCTCTAAGGAGATGCTTAATTTAGTACTACTTTCGTAGGAAAGTGTTTAAAAAAACCTGGGGTTTTCTCTTGTCTTCCACACGTGCACATGGGGTCTGTGCTAGGCTGGGTAGTCGTGGGGCTCTGGAAATAAGACCTAGCGTGTTTAAAGAATCTGTTGAGGCAGCTTTTTAGAAAGTCGGGAGGAGACTTGCATGGGTTTCAGGATATCGTGGTTTTAGCTTTGATTAGCTGCTTGCATTAATGCTACCATAGGACTTTGGCTTTTAATTCGTAACATATGGTGGCTTTTTAGGTGTGAATAGAGGGTTGGATTTTGGTGTTTCAGACAGTCTGTGGAAGGGCTTACTGTCTTGTATTGTTAGTGCTTTGGGTTGCAAAGAGTTGCACGGGAGTTTCTAAATCAAAGGAAAACCTAGAAGTTGCAGGGGGTGTCTTCAGCATCATACCTTTGGTTGCAGCAGTCAGCACTGGACTAGAATTGTCAACTGGTCTTTCTTGGGGCAAAAGCCTGAGAAGCAGCCATTGACAAATGTTCTTCCAGGCATCAAGAAAAATTATAATTATTCAGAGAAGGAAGCTAGCTTGATCCAGCCTCATTTCACGTATGTCAGGGCAGGCATCTCATCTGGACTTATGCTTGAAGAGCTTGGTCAGGGATTTAACTTTTTTCCATTTGGCACAAAGTCATCTGAGATGTGGCTGAGACAAATGGTGAAGAAATGTCTTTCAGCTATATTACACCCTTTCCTTCTTATAAGATTTTGCTTGTGTAATGGCTTGGATAGGAAAAGGTCAGGCAGAGGAACAATACTGCTACTCTAGAAATTATTTGGAGTTAAAAATCCTATGGATGTATTATGGGATTATTGAACTAGAATAAGTAAAAGTAAATAGGGCTTTTCCTCTGATCCGTTTTGGGTTTTGCCTGTTACCAATTTAAACTGCCCTGGTTTAAATTATTTAAAGGCTTCCCTTCATAAATGTAGACCAGGATTTTCCTGAAATTCTAGTAGTACAATTTGTAGATGTCAGGTCCTGTATGTCATATGTTTGGTGACATATTAATACATGCTCAATTTTACTGCAGGTATTAGTTACAATTCTTACTTGATTTCCCTTAGTGCAATTTTCTCAAAGTCCTTAATATCAAAAACATGGAATAAGATAATCCTAGAAAGAGATCTGAATGATTTTGAATGATTTCTCTTGTTTAAAGTTTCAAAAAGTAGTAAGATGTGCTATGTGAATATGTTATGTTCTTACCCAGTTTATATCAGTATTATACGTTTGGAGGAGATGAGAGTTTGTAAATCAGGCCTCAGAACGTTTATTGACAAGATCTTTTAAGAGATGGTTCATGCAACTAAAGATGTTACCTGAGGTTGCATCAGCTGCCAGAACTGAAATTAAATTTTTTCCTTTATTGACATTTCAGCTGGGATTTTGGATTCCTTGAGGCAATAGTTGTCTTTCAATATTTAAAACAATTACCAATGTTAGTAGCCTATGCTAGTACTTTTTTTGTTGCTTATTAAATGTCTATTATAAACATCTTTGCCAAACAGAGTAATGATTGACCTTTGTGGCAGTCTGTCATTTTTATACTTTTTTCCAGAAAGGCCAAAACGATACTGCATTTTAGCAAACACTGCATTTTTTAAGAGTGCTAAATTGTGTGAATTCCTGTGCAAACGCCATTCTCTTCGGTTGTTTAAAATTTACTTGACTCATCCTTTCCCTGAAATTATTAAGGTCTGGTTAGGTAGGTGACAGGACTGAACTTCCAAGGTGGAGATCTGCATGATATTAAATGGAGGGAAAAAGAACATCTGAAGTATGTGTAATGATTCTCATCCTATTTAGATTTGGAGCAAACAAGAAATTCTTTTTTAGTGCAGTTCTGTAGAACAGCTCCATAATGTTAGTTATACAAAGTCTGGTGTGCCTGTACCACAACTCTGTTTCAAGTGATACCCTTTTCAGATAAGGTTGCACACAGATTAAAATCATACTCAAGCATGAAAACACTGCAAAATCTGTTTTAATAATCAGCTTAGTCACAAACTGAGTTGCCCAAATCCTTGTGCAAGCTTTAATTTTTAGAGCAATTTGGTATTTCATTACAGCTGTCTTTAAACTGTATACTTAACTGTTTTTATAAGTTAACTTCAGGTGATTTTGCGAGTAAAATGCAAAGGATATGAACAGGGGGCATTATCCCTTCCTTTTTAAAGGTAACAAACCCAAGTATTAAGGAGGTATTTGATGAAATATTTCAAATCAATGAGAAAACACAGTTAAGCAGATATTTGTGTTTTGTAAAATGCCTCAGCATTGCACTGTTGGAAGAGACCGAGAGCTACGCCAGTAGTGAATCTAGTCTAATGGTCAAGGTAAAGTGAAGTGGTTAAAGGGTGAATAATAAATTACTCTCGCTTTTATTCTTAATATAAGGTATTAATAATGTATTTGTGAGGGGGTTTTACTTGCTTTCTAGCCTGACTTCTCTGAGCAAATGACATTATTCTTACTTTTTCCCCAAATAGTTGATATTTTCCCACCCACGTTAGGTTAGTTAGCTGAAATTATTAGTTTGTTCTTTAAAAGGCCTGGAAGTAGGTATTTGGCTTCTCATTCTAAGGTGAATATTTGAAGAGTCTTCCTTGCTCCAAATGTGTATAGTATAGAGCCATTTAACATTGTAATGTCGCAAAAAACATTTTTCAGTAACATTATTGTCAACCTTGGAAAGCCATTCAATGAAAACATTGAACATACTGATCTTTTTTTGCTGTAATTGAATTTATATTTGTTGCCCGTGTTACTATTGAGGGTTGTGTTCTGCTAGGAACAATTTTGTGAGTACAGGTTGTCTAATTTTGTCACTTTTAGTAACTGTACTAACAACAATTTCCACAAGAATGAGGCTCCTAAAGCACAGTAAATGACAGTATCCTGCACTGAGTATTGAAATGTTTCCTAAGTGTCCTTGATAGTGGATAAAGGCTCAAATATTTATGGAACTAACTCACTTTACTGAGGAATAAGAAGGGGCAAACATGAGTGCAAATTACTTTTCTCCTAGGAGGAGTGTTGTAGGCAGTAACTTCATGGTTCTGAGCTTGCGGCTGTACGTGTCTGTCTGCTAAGTCAAACCTGCCAGTAGACAAGAAGATGCTAGAAAAGCTTCCTCTGAGATGAAAGATCAGTGGCATCTGTATGGTCATGGAAAGGGTTCCAGGAAATGGCAGAATTCCTGCTCAGCTCTGGGTAAAGGAGTGACAAATCCCAAGATTCCCTGAGCGTGAGCATGGCTTCCTTTCCATGTCATGTCAGATGGTGTTCCTATAACTTGAGCCCCTTATCAGTTTCCTTCATCTAGTGCATTGACACTTTTCACAGATAAGTAGGGTCTGGTTTGAAAATGGAGCTCGTAGTAACATATCTAGAAAACAAGATTGAAATGTACTAGTCTTACCATGGTAACGATAAAAGGGTAAAATAAAGCAATTTCAACATACATAAGCGGAACCCAAGTTGAAATATGTTTCTGAAAATCTTTTCTGTGCTGCAGCCTCTGCAAACGCTATTAAGGAAAAACTAAGTAATGAACGGAGGGTACTTTGGATAAAGCCATGCGAGGCTAGAATGGTGGTAGCCATTCTGAAAGCTGAAATCCTGGTTAGTGCGCTAAAATCAGCAAAAAGGCTTTAAAGCCTCAAACTTTCCTGTTTATCCACCCACAGATTTCTATTCCCGGTAAAGCCTGTTGTATAGCTGTCAAGGAGATATTCTCTCTAATTTGCTTTAAATGGGGAAAGAGGATCATCCAGTTATTAAAAATAGTTGAGCCAAAGAGTATGGATAAACTTTTGCTGACAACAGAGAAGAATGTTTTTTACAAATGCAGTTCTCCAATTTTTTCACCTTTCTGCTAAATACAGTATTGGCTGGGTCTGAAGGGTTGCTTGCTGTTTAGCTTCATATACTGAGATAAGTCTCTGATTCTCACAGATGTTAATCTGAAATGTGGTCAGATTTCACTTGTTGATGAGTTGGGATACTGTGATAAAGTTTCTAATGGACAGGCAGCGCTTCTTGACCTCAAACCATATAATTTTCCATAGTTTGTGTAGCTTAATTGTTTCCTGCTGTGTTGCAGCAATTTCTAATAATGGGAAATAGGAGCTCTGCATTTGGAAGATGAGGATTAGATTCCTATCACTGCTGTGGATTCAAATAAGTCAGTTAAATTCTGTGTTTGTTGCCGAGTCAGTGAAGTGGAGGAATTTGTTATCTCTGAGTATTTGTGATCGGCATGAGTACCTGTTGCTGCAATTTTGCAGTCATACAGAATCTTCTGTTTGATAACGCTGCTGTGAACTTTTGTCATACTAAAAAGTAGACTAGAACTTTTTCTTTCTAGAGGCTTGGGCACTGAGGAGTTGCTTTTCAGTTTCAATTTTGAATTTGAAATTATATGATCAAAGTTGGTAGTGCCTGCAGTAAAGTAAAGTCTTTTTTACGTCAACCACTTTCAAGTTATTTATTCCCTTTGTGCCTATGGTGCAAAACTGAATGTGAAACTGTCATCAGGAACTGCTAAAAACAAGATTAAAAACAACCTGCAGTATTTTTGGAAATGTCTCTAGGATTGCAGACATTTTAACGTAAAATGTGGTAAAACTGAGACACTTGTTTAATAAGCCAAAAAATGAACTGACCTGCTGATAGACTGTTTTCTTGAAAACATTTTCTGTACAAGAACTTGGTTCTAGCACTTTAGTTGACAGCATTTCAACTATTTCTTTTATTGTAATACTGCAGGAAAATGAGATGGTTGGATCATTGAAATTTCTAATATTTTTTAATATTCTGCTATTTTTCGCATACTTTCATAAGTAGCCGTCCCTTTCATATTAACCTTGAATGAGGTAATATATTCAGTTTTATAATAGCATTTCCCTTCGTTAAAGGATTGTGTGGCACGAAACTGAACATTGGAAGATGCTAGTGATGGGATGTGGTGTAGAAGTCTCTTGTACTCTACATGTGTGGTGTCGTCTGACTGTTGTACGTTCTAGATCTCGTAGTTCTTGACCCTTTTATCCTTCACAAAGAAACATATAAAAGTTATCCTGGATGTCAAGTGGTGTTTTAACTCCTGGCAGCTGCAGCTGTGCTTTGTACTAGCTCTGTTTGTTTGCACCAAAATGACAGGGCTGCCGTTAAGTTCTTGCTCTTCTTCCTCTGACTTCCTTTTCCCCCTCTGCTGGGCGGCTGTCGTACTGCACTCACCTCTGTCTATAATACGCCTTCATTTTAGAGTTGGTATCTGTTGTTGCTTTCTAGCAGTTTTCCTCCTTATTTTGGAAAGCAATGTTAATTTTAATAGTTGGAACCTATGTACAAGTCAGTACCTCTGCAGCGATCATCCAGGCTCCAGGGAGGGATCTTTTCTGTAGTCTTTTCCATCCAGTGGAGAGCTTATTTTTCCAAAACTTCTCACACTTGTACAGTGGAGAAGATTTTACTTGTTAGAAGGCTGCCCAGACTGGACATTGAAATTCAAGCTCTCGAAAAATGATTTTTAAGAACAGGAGCATCTCTGCCTAAAAGAGGATGGGAATATATTATTGTCTGGAAATAGTGCAGCAGTATGTTGAGACAAGACATAAATAAAATATTATTTGAAATGGGCTTTTTTCCTCATCTGATTAATCTTCAGCTTGTTCTGCTGTCTGTTCCAGACTGTCATTTCTGAGAGAGGTTATTTTTTATGCATTGAAAGAACAAATGTGCATGTACAGTACTATTGAGCTGCTCTTTTGACTTTATGACCAAGCTGCCAATTAGTATTGTCCTGTCTGATCTCTACAAGCTGCCTTGTTTTGGTCCAAAGCAGAGAAGAGAAACTGTAAACACAACATATTTTTCATAGTATGTTATTTTTGCCTTTCTTAATGGGACTAAGTGAAGACTCAATCAGAGAAACCTCTTAAGAAGTCATTCAGACTGAACATCCTGCATTTCCTTGCCAGCTCTTTCAGTGTGGATGAGAAAATGCTTGTACTAAAAATATAGATTTCTCAAACCAACATGCATTTCTGCATATTTGATTCTTCTGAAGTCAAAAATACTTTTTTCCAGCTTTTCAGGATATATAGGTCAATGTTAGAAGAAATTGAACACTCTCATTTCTTCTGTGCTGATTCCATGTTGGATGAAGGTGGTCAAAATATCATTGGCAGGCAGCGTTCTACAGAACTGAATCAAATTGTCCTGTTCTTTCATCCTTCTGGTATCTGTGCTAGTGAGGTTGTGAACTGCAGCAAAGCATCATTTTATCTTGTCAAGGTTTTCTACAAGCAGATGACTAAAACTGCTTGAAGATTATACTGGTTCAATGAAAATATATTGGAGAAACGTAGGAAACTTGTGTCTGAAACAGTTTTCAGATTTTCATTTAATCTTCAGCAAAAATGAATGCATATGCTTTATTCATGAGCTTTAGTGACTCAGTGCATTACATGGTCTGTATAATATTTTGTACTTTTTAATTTATGGATGCAAGATACAGGGTTTGGTTTTAGCAATTTCTAACAAGACCAAATCATGGAAAGTTAGATTTTTAGCTTCTCAGAAAACGCAATACAAGTATATTGTATTATCTCAAAAACAAAGGTGAGTTGTAAAATTTAAGAGTAGGGGAAAATTTAACATTTATAATTCAGCCAGCTGGTGACTTTATTCTATAAATTTCTGTTCTTTATTGCTTCTGGATATTTGGCATTTTGAGTAACTTGCTCATTGCTCAGGAGTGTTTGGAAAATTACTGTATGGATGAGAAAATTACTGTGTTGATGAAAATCCACATCATGCATGCTAAACTGACAAAGATTTAACTTTCATTTATATGCTTCATTACTTCAAATATTTTAAGGAAGACATGAAGTTTAGTGGTAATTCCAGTGTTGCCATGTAATGTAATGTCAGTGTTGAGTGATAATATGTAGGCAGTGAATAATAAAGGAGCATGTATTGCTTGAAAGATAACATTATTAAAGCCATGACTTTTGACCTACAATTAACTTAATGTCACTGTCAGTATACATTGTAATTTGAACTAAAGTTTAATTTTGAAGCTTGTTTAAGAAAAGGTTGCGCATTCTAGGGTATTGTCAATGGTTCTGTAGGGCAGCCTGTGCCACCATGACTAGGGTCTCTGGGAGTCGGTACGCAGGGTAGAATTGTTTTAGTAGTAACACTCTTAAGTGCTGGTAGAGATTGCGTCCAATTATGCAATTGATTTTATGGATGGATATTACACAATCATTATTTTATTCTTGGTCCAGATAAGATGCATGCTGACTGAAAAATGTTTTCTACTCTTGATCAGAGGCGTGCACAAAAGTAGGAAACTTCTGTGCTAATGAGAATTTGTAATCCCTTTGGAACACAACTGTTTTTGTTCTTGCTCTTCCTAAAACATGCCCCCTGCCTGCCACCCCGGCCTTTCCTACTGCAGTTCTCACTTCTTGATTTCATATAGTGCAAGGTCCACAGTGATTATACAGAGATTTGAGTCATCTTTGGCTTCCAGATTTCTCACTCTGAGGTTAAACGGTATCAAGGGAATTAGACTGAAATAGTATCTAAAAGGTTATTTAGGAATTCAAGAAGATAATATTGCATAGGTTCTTTTTGAAAGGGTTCAGGGCTTGTTGCTTGCTTTTTTTGCAATTAAAGATAAAATATTAAAATATTTTGGATAAGAGCATAGATTCTTCAGTCTCAATGCCATATGAGTTGTACACAGTAAGTCGCCTAACTAGGCAGACTACACGTTACCAGTGTAGTGATTTTGTTTCTGGAGGTGTTGTCAGAGTGTTTCCAGGCATCTGAGGCTAAAGTTCTGAGGTCGTTCAGCTTTGATGTGGCTAAACCAATGGGTTATGTTGTAGAAGATGAGTGCTCTTATTCCATAATCTTACTGGAATTTGCTACAAGTTTTTTTTGCTTCAGCCTTATCAGTGCTCCATGTTGTCACTGGTTTTGACACCAAATAAAAATAGAATAAGCTGCATAAAAAATCACAATTTTTTAGTTAGTCTTATCCTAACCCTGATAAATGCTATTGCATGCAATTTAGCCATAGTTACAGCATTGCTGCCATAGAAATGTCCTTTGTGTTTCTGGGAAGCAGAAATGAGGGGGTGATAGATAAATGGAGGGAAAGCTGTGCTGGTGGCTGTAGAAACTTGTTCAGTCCAAGCTGGTGTCCTTGTCCAGACTAGGAAAGAAAGCTTTGATGGATATTAAAGGGAACGAACTACTGAATTGTTGCAGTGGGGGAGACTGAAGCAGTACTTTGGGGGGAAGTGGTCTGAGGCTGGGAGGTAGATCTCCTACTAAGCTTGTCTTTTACTGTGCTCAAAGGCAATGATAAGGAGAATTGTTTTGTCATTCTGATCCAAAAATGTTTCCTTACGTATAGTTCTGACCTTCCAATCATATGTTTATTTTTCTTCCATGTTTGCTAACTGCAGTGTAGAATAGGGCAGTACAGTATTTATTGGTACTGTAGTCGTCTTTGTTTAGATACTGTCTTGGGCAAGGTTATATGATAGCTTAGGGAAGCTTGCACATTTGAGCTATGATGTTGATGATTAAATGGGAGACTTCCTTGTCTCAAGTTCAGACAGCTTTCCAGAGAACAAGTGTATAACTGCTTAATTAAAAAAAAAAAAAAAAAAGTCACGTTGTCCAAGATGGGTTTTATAGCTAAATAGAACTAAACTGATGCTATTTAAAATGTGACATTTAACGAGGTAAGTGTTGAGCCATGGATTCTGTTAAGTGAAAGTAACAAACAACTGAAACAGAACACACTACCCTTTCTCTGGTAACACAGCAGTGCAGTTTTACCTCAGCAGACTGATATTGCCCTGTTATCTTCTCATTCTGTATTACAGTGGGATTTAGTCAGGCTCTTAAAATAACACTAGGGATATTGTTATTTTGATAACTGACTTCTGACTCCTTCCGACAGTGCGAGGATCAAAACCAGGCAAAAATGTCCAACTTCAAGAGAATGAAATTAGAGGACTGTGCTTGAAATCCAGAGAAATCTTTCTGAGTCAGCCTATTCTACTAGAACTTGAAGCTCCACTGAAAATATGTGGTGAGTACCGTGATTTTGATTTGATGCTTGAGGGGGGTGTCAGGTAGATGCAGACCTTAGGCAGAGAACAAATGCCAGATGCTACTTTCAGTTATTAACAGTGGAACTAAAAAATGATTGTAGCAAAAGGCAAAATAAAACCCTGCTGGATGCTTAGGGTGGAGGAGTGGGGAGTAACAAACATGGGAATTGGAGTGGGGACCAAAATAATCCAAACTCAAAAAATCACTGATACAGTTTCATCAGGTCTCTTGGGGAAGGGATTCACATGAAGTTTTAGAAAGGAGTTTTTGTGTCAATGAAATAATTTTTGGCCCAGTCATGACTGAACAAGGCGAGACAAAGGAGAACTACAGTAGTTTATTGTAGCTGCTATTCAGAGTTGAACAGTGTTTGACAATATTTTAAAATCCTGCTGGAAACTTAAATTTCTGTACTGTTTCTTGGAATTACTTTCTAGTTTGGTTTCACCATACTTGTACACAGTGGTGCTCATTTTGCCCACATACATATCTAGTTATGCTAAAAGAATGAAGAATGTCAAAATAGAAGCCTCAATAAATGCACTTTAAAAAGCTTCCAGCAAACAGTATTTTATCCTACTCTAACACTGAGGATTTACTTCAAATTGAAGTCGCTTGTTCAATATTTATAACATTGGTAGTCTGAAACCATGATGTAGTGTTCTGCTTGTCAGAAACAAAACCATGATTTGAACCAAAGGCGGAAATACCAATTTCATTTTCAATACAACTTCACTGCTAGAATTTGAATTACTGAGTGTTTCTAGAAAACAACAGAGATGGTACGAAGGAAAGCAAATTCCCCACGTGGTCAGTTTTCCATCAATATTACTAATGCTGTGTGGAAATACCAAGAATGAGGTAAAGGTTCCTGATCTCGCAGCCACTAGTCAAGTAAAGGATTTAACTGGATGTCAGATTTTCATTTGAACATGCAATTGGTTTCTTGGAATCTTGATTTTATTTTACATGCTTGAGAATAATTTTAAGTACCTTCATACTTCATCTTAGTGCAGTTAACTATTGCATTAGATAGATGTCAAACTTGAGAATGTGATAATTTTATATACATTAAGATAAATGGTAGTTTTTAAGTATGTTGTAGGCAGTATCTAACTGCAAGCTTTTTTCTTTCTGAAGCGTCATTTGTTCTTTCTCTAAATCAATCAAAGAATGTAGCAAAGGGTCACTTACATGTCGTTTCTGAATACTCTTTACAGGTGACATCCATGGACAGTACTATGACTTGCTTCGACTCTTTGAATATGGAGGTTTTCCACCAGAAAGCAACTACCTGTTCCTTGGTGATTATGTTGACAGAGGAAAACAGTCTTTAGAAACAATTTGTCTTCTATTGGCCTACAAAATTAAATACCCAGAGAATTTTTTCCTCCTCAGAGGGAACCATGAATGTGCCAGCATCAATAGAATTTATGGGTTTTACGATGAATGTAAGTAATACAGATGTGTGCATCCTTGGCTTGGAAAAGCAGGGTAGGAGGTGCTAGTGTTGCAGTGTTAGATCATTCTTTCCTAACTTGCAGTTCCCTTTGCGCACTTCAAGGGGGCCCTTGGCGTACTTTAGGAAGGGAAATGTGTCCTTTCCCTGATCCTATGGGAGTCTGATCCTCACAGTACAAAGCAGAGTGCAAGCGAGTAATTTTGTTTATTGGCCGCTATGTTAACCAACAGTTTTCACTGGTATATATTGTTAAAGTTCTTAAGATAAGGTCGTCTAATGAGAGAATTTTACTTGCTTTACAAAAGTTCACCTCTGTTTCTTTCATCTGAGGGATGATGTATACTTGTGTTATAACTTAACTTGGAGAATGGACTGGTCTTCACTGTGGTTATGTTACAGTGCTTGCAATCTAATTCATATTAAGACCTGTAACTTTGTAATGTTTGGGGGAAAAAAAAAAGCCTTTGTCCTTCTCGGGATGCAATCCTGCTGTATTGTGTACTGTTGCTTTGGCCAAAACCAGTATTTCCTTTCGTAAATGGGGCAAAGCGTGTGTGAAGCCTTCAGTGTGATGCGTGCTTGGATTGAGCACCAGATACTTGCTCTTTCAGTAGGTGGCTTCAGCTGCAGAAGTTGTTGCTTGAACCAGTGCGTCAGCCTTTCAGCGAAGAAATGTGCTTGTATTTATTTGACATCATGAGCACTCCTTTTGAAGAAATGCAATGTTGCCATGCAGTTAATGTACCAGCTCTGTCACCACAGAGTGCATTAAGGTCTACTGTGATGGAGACTATATGTAGACCTTACCCTAACATAACAAGTAATTTTGCTGGGAAGTAGAAGTGTATGTTCATGTTTCAAAGGGTTTGACTTAATAAATCCAGATAATGTAGAGGAGATAAAACTGTTAAAGTAATTTTGCACTGAAGCATTCTCACAAGTTGTGTTGTGGGACATACTTGGCTTCTAGCTTACAAGATGTGCTCTCCATGTCTTGTTCTCCTTCAGTGAGGAAACAAAGTTGTGTGGTATTTCAGAATTGACTCCTCAGAGATTAATCACAGGCTTAGTCATATATCACAAATATGTTCAGGGTTCATATCTGCTGGGAGAGTCCCTTTGAAAGTAAAACTGTAGCAGTTTCATTTTTCAGTCCTGTTGCTTTGCCTAGAGAGACTTTGTGGTAAAGCACTAGCAGAAGTTTAAAGAAAATCTGCTTTCCAAGAATTGCTGTCTTCCACTGAAGAAAACAGCAAATGGCAAGATTTTCTGAAATGGATCAAATTCTCCAAGGGATAATTTTCCGAAGCAAAGTTGGGCCTGGAGAGTCTGGCTGCCAACAGTGGAATGTCATTCTGTGGAACAGACTTGTGCTGTCCTCAGAGCCGCTTCGGAGCGCTCTGCTGCGCTGAAAGAGACCTTTGCAACTTTCTTATAAGCCATAGAGTATGTCAGTCGGTATCTGAGAAGATAAATTGTGTATAGGCTTTAATGCTAACGTTTTGCAAGTCTTGGTAAACTTAAGGCAGCCATGTTAGGTTAGATGTAGTTGTGTTGGAAAAGCGTATTGACTGTTTTTTCTCGAAAATGTCTTCTAGGTAAGAGAAGATACAATATTAAGCTGTGGAAAACCTTCACAGACTGTTTTAACTGTTTACCAATTGCAGCTATTGTGGATGAGAAAATATTCTGTTGTCATGGGGGTAAGCAACAGTTCCTTAGTTGATATTTGAGAAACTGTAATCCTCTAGTATCAATCATGGCAATTTCTTGTTTATGTTGCTGAAGCTTCAAAACTTCAGGGGTTTTTCTCTACTTTGGCTCATGTATGAGGTAGGGTTGAGCTTGATTAGTGTCAGTTTTGTGAATCATTGAGCTGGTAGTTTCGTAACTTCAGACACAATGATCTGCTTTTCCTTTTATACCAGAAGGCGTATTTAATAGCCTCTCCTTTCGAATAAAGAATCTTTGTAGGGTTTTTTTAGACTTGTATGACTAGGAGTTTTATGTACATTCTGAAAACAAATGTTTTCATAGAATCATAGAATGGTTTGGGTTGGAAGGCATCTTCTAAAGATCATTTAGTAGAATGCCCCCTGCCATGGGCAGGGACATCTTTCACTAGATCAGGTTGTTCAAAGCCCCGTCCAACCTGACGGGTTTGCTGCTTCATTTGTAGAAATTGGCTCTGTTATGCTATGTGATCCTTGCTTCATGCAGCTTTTCAAAGTAATAAAATACATACTGCACCTTGAATGTTTTATCACTTGCAAGTAATTAGAGTTGCCCAGAGAGACATACCAGTGAAAAATGGTATGAGGTCTGTTTGATATGGTATTTCATCTTACTAGGACTGATCGTTAAAATAAATGTAACACTGTGATTTCTAGTATTAATGCCTCTTTTACTTAACAGCTCTTTTAACAGACACTTGCAAAATATTACAGTGAGATTATTATAATCCTGTAAAATGTGGAAATGGCTTTGCTTATCTTGCTCCCAGTAAATATTCTAGAAAGTTACTTTTCTGTTACAAAAGCTTTAAAACAAATGCTGGATTAAAAAAATGTCAGTTAACATCGCCATTGAACTACGTAAAATTGCAATGGTGAATCAGTTTGAATACAAGTTACTTTTATCTTGAGTTAATACCTCAAACTTGCAGAGCAAATCTGGACTAAAATGTGAACTGCATGTGTCTTAACTCGGAACAGGCCTGTCACCAGACCTTCAGTCAATGGAACAGATAAGACGAATTATGCGCCCCACTGACGTACCAGATCAAGGTCTACTTTGTGATCTCCTGTGGTCTGACCCTGACAAGGATGTCTTAGGATGGGGTGAAAATGACAGAGGAGTGTCCTTCACATTTGGTGCTGAAGTGGTTGCTAAGTTTCTCCATAAACATGATTTGGATCTCATATGTAGAGCTCATCAGGTATTTTAATTTTGTACATTAAACCATAGAGTAATTTTGGTTCAGAGGGACCTGAGGTGGTCATCTGGTCCAACCCTACACACATGTACTCAACATAGGACAAACTGTGTAAGCCCCAGTTGCTGAGGATCTTGTCCAGACAAGTTTTAAGTATCTGCGAGGATCGAGATGCCCCTGTCGCTAAACAACCTGTCCCACTGTTTAACAATCCTTGTAATGAGCATTTTTTTCTTAATACATCTAAACTGCGGCTCTGATTCCTGAACAAGATTGTCTTGAGTCCTGTTTTTCTCATTGCAAATGGACTCTGCTGAACTGGATCCTGTGATGTTCTTCCTGTTTTGGTGTAAAAGTTTGGAACTTATGCTCCTTAGATGTGGCCAATTTTTCAGCTGCTGGCGCTGTTTAAGCTGCTTTGCATCTTGGTAGGAAGAAGTTGTCCAGTCTAATATTTCTGCTTTTCTCTCTAAAGGTTGTTGAAGATGGATATGAGTTTTTTGCAAAAAGGCAATTGGTAACTCTCTTTTCTGCCCCAAATTACTGTGGAGAATTTGATAATGCGGGTGCCATGATGAGTGTGGATGAAACTCTAATGTGCTCTTTTCAGGTATGGTATCTGAGATTTTACCTCAGTGTAGTCACACTTTAAATTTGCTCTGTTTTGAATTGATACTTTACTGTAACAAAACCAGAATGCTTGTTTCAAATAGATCTTTACAGATCTCACATGTAGGCAGGACTGTGTTTGTACTCATGTCTTCAAAAATGTGATAAGCCCTTGCTGCTGTGAGTAGATGAACCGTTTTACCCTGGAATTAAATCATCCAAGCAAAGTTACCAGCTGTTAGCCCGCTTCCATTGGCATGGCTCTCCGATCAGCTGGTCTAAGCCCTGTCAGAGCTCGGAGTCGGAAATGCATCTATTTCTTGGCACATTTATGACTAGTCCAGACGACCTGTCTAATGCCTTTACTAGTGAGTTAATTGATTGTAAGAAAGCTAAAACTTTTTGCTAAATGACTGAACTGTCTTTCCAGATTTTGAAACCTGCAGAGAAAAAGAAGCCCAATTCCAGCAGACCCGTAACACCTCCCAGGGGTATGATCACAAAACAAGCAAAGAAATAGTCACTTTGGCACTGCCTTGTTGGGACTTGTATTATAGTATATAACCTCCATTTTTAAAACTGTAATGTGTACTGTTCAGCTTGCTCAAAATAGGTAATGTGTTTGTGGTTTTCCTTTTGATTTTATGAATGGCATTTGCTGGTTGTAACAGCAAATGAAAGACTTTTCTCCCTCCCAGGAAAAGAGTTTTAAACTTTCCTTTCGTTGGTGTTACAGCTGTACACTCCACAGCATCTTATCCTGTCATTATGGGTAATTGTACAACTGACTTCCTGAATCTGTACAATGAGTAGTGTAAATGCTTGTTTTCTTCTTTAGGATCTAAAGAGGGCACTAGTGTGCTGTGAGAGTAGAAATTTGTTACTGTCAGAAATTACATACTGTTTATACAAACCACTGTGAACTTTTTTTACGTTAAAATTTGTTTTAAAGGGATTGCTTTTCTTTTAATGTCTCGTCATGTACACGTTAGTTTTATTGCTGTCAACATTAGAAATAACCTTCAACTTTGCCAGCGTCACTGGTATGATGTATATTTAATTCAGACACACATCCCTCTCCGTATACTTCAAATGACAATTAAAGCCATTATTTTAAGTGTTTGTGTCTCTTTCCTGAAGCCAAAGTTTGCTTAGAAAACTGTTTGTACACGAGCCACCACACTGAGTTGGCAGGGCTTTCCATTCACGCCTTCCTCTTGGAGATAAAAGGAAGTCCTGACTTGAAATAGCAAGTAGAAATGCTGCGCTGTTTACTCTATTCATGGTAGAAGTAAACACATTTTTGTACAGTTTCCGTATGTTCGGTCAAGTGGACCGTTTTGCGGTGGCGTCAGTCCTGGGGCAGCCAGTGCCGGAAAGCTGGAAGTTACGGAAATGGTTCTAGATCTGCCCGAAAAGTTTTGTGCATTTTAGCCTAAAGACTTTGTTCTACAAAGCAGCCTAGAAAATAGCGTGATAAGCCAACCAGAGGTGTTGATCTTGATCACCGGTTTATATAAATCTCTCACAGAATCTTGTTTTTTAAAAACTGTTAATCTTTTTTGAACAGAGAACAGTGTACAATACCATGTAGTGAAAATCACTTATTAAATGAAGAAATTGTTAAATCTTCTCAGTGTCAGTTTATCACAAAGTATACACTACTGCTATCAGAGGACCTGACTTAGATAAATAAATTGTTCTGGAAACCCACGAGTTCTTGGTTTGGATTTGTCTAAGCTGCAAGCACCAGAGGTGTGTTCTGAAACAGGAGTGTTGGATTCGGGTCCGGTTCTGGAGCGTTAAAGCACATATTGCCCTTAAATACAGGCACCCTCCCACCAGAGGGGGTGGGCGCGGGCGTGAAGCTGCCAGAGCGCTTCGTGCGTGGCTGAGGATCTGCAGGACTGTCTCGCAGGCCGGTCGGAACGCTGCGGGTCAGCAGCTGATGGCACTGGTATCTGAACTTCTGCTTTTCACAGCCCGGTGGTCGGGGTGGCCGTGGGCCGAGGCTGCCCAGCAGCAGCGCTTCCCAGAGCTACAGGCGTGTGGGAGGACATGCTCGGCTCGTGTTTATCGTTCTCTGTTTGAGAGGGGTTTGCCTTGAATAAAAGTACTGCTTTGTTGGGACCGTGGCCTGAAGAGGGTCGTAACTGAGGACAAGACCAATTTCCTCTGGTTCTTAATCAAAGAACTGTAAATTCCTGGTGAAGAAGGAGAGTTCAGTAACTTTTACCGCTGCTGTCTGTTCCGTTAGCAAGGCTTGGTGTGCACCAGCTGAAGCAGGTTGCATTGAAGGCGATGGACGAGGTGTGACGCCAGCGCTGGGCAGTCGGCTCTCCTGCCCTGGACGGGAATGCACCTGGTCTATATTTCTTCAGCCACTGCTGCCGCTCTCGTGCCTTGTGAAAAATCGTGCACGGTTTTTAGGAGTCGAACGAGGTGGCTTGCTCGGTATCGCCAGCCTGTTCTGAAGCGGCTGCAGTGATGAACTTGCGGTGCTTGGTGGAGTCTGCTGCGGAAGGAGTCGTCCCTGTGGCTGCGATGCCCAGCTCAGATAAACACCGGCTCTGTTCTGGCATTCCCCTTGGCAGACGAGTTTCCCTCCGCTTCTGGAGTGAGCGGAGTGTTTTTGACAAGGGTGCGTTTTCTGGGCAGTCCCCAGCCATTGATTTTGGGTTTTAATGTATTTCTTGCCAAATCAAAGAGCCTTTTTCTTACTCGGAAGACTTTTTTCCCTCCTCCCTCTAAAGCTAATTAATCAAACCATTTCTTGGTAACTTCTGATGAGCTCATTAGATTAGGTGTCAGAGATTGCCTGTTTGTTAAAGGCTTTCTCGCAAACTTACTTTCACTCTTTAAATCACATTTGTGGTTTTCTTTATAGCTCTATAATTTTTCTCCCTCCTTGTAAAATAGTCACTTGCGTGTCTTTTATTGATCTAGCGAATAACAGAGCACACGTGGAACCAGTTTTTATTTGACTTGTATCTAAAGGAATGCATTAACCCGTCTCTGCAACCATTCTGCGTGTCGGTGTGTCACACCTTTTTCCTCTGTGACTTGTTTTTTCTCTCCTCAAATGCAGTTTTAGTGACACACGTGCCTATTCTGGGCTGCGTTTTCTGCTTGGCTGCATTCCCCTGGGCTGGTTCACGTACCTCGGGCGCCCCAGCTGCTCGGGGTGAGGGAAGTCCCAGGGCCCCGTGGTGGAGGTGGAAAGGTTCCTGTTCCACCGCAGAGGCCGGAAGGAAAGACGACCTGATCTCGCTACGGGTTGCGATCAAAAGTTCCGAGGCACCGTGCCCATTCGTTGGGGTTGGGTTTTTTGATTAGTGGAGGGAGAGAAGGAGCAGCAGATGCCGATTTCCTATTGTTTTTCCCTAACGATACTTGTAGGAACATCCAGTTTACACACGGAATGGACAGAACAGCACGAGCCTCCTGAGGCCCTTCCCGCAGCCCGTCCCTGCTGGCCCGAAGCTGTGTAGAAGGGCCGACAGTAGCAGGGGGGGAACCAGGCCTCCCTGAAGATCTCCACAGAAGGTAGCCCGAAAGTTGTGATAAACCCAAGTTCTCTTCAGTGCTCATCTTGTGCCTTGCGCAGTACCCCACAGTCTAACTTAAATGTGTTACTCCGGAGAAGAGTGGTGGGATGTGAGGTGCTATCTATGGATCTGGACGTTACTCTAGATAGTGGTGTGTTTCTCTTTAGTTTCTCTGAAATGAAATGAGTCCCCTGCCATCTAGCTGTCCA
This sequence comes from Calonectris borealis, assembly GCF_964195595.1. Classification (NCBI taxonomy): domain Eukaryota; kingdom Metazoa; phylum Chordata; class Aves; order Procellariiformes; family Procellariidae; genus Calonectris; species Calonectris borealis. The sequence continues at coordinate 7,952,450 of NC_134329.1, forward strand.
AAGGCTATTTTTCAGCACAGGTCATCCTTGATTGTTCCTGGTTTGCGTTAGGATGTGTCAGTGCTATTGTGGCTTTCAGTCCCGAGTTGTTCGGTGAACCTGCGGTACTTTAAAACCAGCACCAAAACATTAATTTTGCTTGCAGTGTAAGACCCGATCCCCAGCAGCGCCCGGGTCTCCATGGGCGGATACAGGAGTTTCAGGCACACAAGTCCCCGATGTGTACGATGTACTTTAGACCCAAGCTTAACCTCTGAACCATATTAATTGCTGAATGAGAACTGGATCTAGAAAAGAACATTCGGGGGTGCAGGAGTGTCAGGCCCCTGTGCATTGCGGAGCATCGGGACCCCCGCAGCCAAAGCGCCTGGGCCGTGGCGGGGCGTTGGAGGGGGCGAGGAGCGATGCGGGGTGCTCGAGGTGGGCCGAGCTACCCGCGCGCTGCCCCGTAGGCCCCCGAGGTGCCGCGTAAAGCAGTTCTTATTCAAAGTTGTGGCTTGCAAGGTATGACACAAAGCGTGCGCTCCTCGGGGATTTGGGGCAGCTGTTGAGTTCCTGAGGCCGAGCTCTTTCCAAGCAGTTGGGTTTCTACCCTTCCCACTTCTGTGGGAAAGAGGGGCTTCAGCCGCAGGCGTTTCAGTGTTAGAAACCATCTTTCTGGTCTCTTGTTTTCATGGGCATTTGTGTTTAAGTTAAAAAAGCTCTTTTTCTTTGTAAGATGCAGTCCGATCCCTTCTTCATTCCACTGGCCATCTTCTGTCCGTGTTCCCCTTTGACTGCAGGTGCCCGGCACTGACACCCAGCGGCATCACTCCCTCGGACTGGAATTTAACTGCCAGGGGCCAGCACTGCCCCAAGGCTGGTTCCAACGTCCTGCCCTGGGGCACGGCAGCCGCTGGCGGTCCCGGGGGTGGCGGCGGTGCTGGGGGTGGCACTGGGCTCCGGGCTCTGCCCCGGTGCTTTGCGGGGTCCGTGGGCTTCACCCTCTGCAGCTCAGGCACACGGTCCTGACCCCTGTCATCCCAGAGCAGAGAGCTCAGACTGAGATTAACAGACTTGGCTTGTGAAAAAGCGTGGTATTACCATAAAAAGAAGGGTAGAAATGGGGAGCTTAACCCGCCGGCAGGCTGGGAAGAGGTTTAAGGCGAGGCGCTGGGGCAAGGCAGCTGAGCTGCCCCTGCTCCAGTCCTGTAACGCTGGATTTACCCTTAAATCGTGCCCCGGGCACCAGCCTGGTCCTCACCGAGAGCTTTGCAGCTCTGCTGGCAGCATCTCCTCCCGCTGGGCAGCTGAGGCACCTCGCGGACGTGGTCAACATGCAGCCCCTGCGAGCTCCGTGTGCAGGTACTGATTATTGGGATTTTATTTAAATTCTGAGAATGAGGTTTCACATTTGGGATCGCCCTGGTAGCTCCGTTCCGCAGCTGCGCTCGGGGGCCAGGTGAGCCCGTGCTGGTCTGTGGTACAAAGAGGACTCAGCTCGTGGGGGAGCAGAAGCTGGCTGTTTTCTCCTTAAAACCTGCACTCCTTACCGAAAAGGGGGTCGGGTCTGTTGGGCCCTCAGGAGAAGAGCTGCCGTCTGCAGTTCCAGTCCTGAGCTGGTGCCTTCCACCATTAGCTGATTGCGTTGGTGTTTACTGGAGTCAGCTGAGACCAAAATGCCTAAATTAGCTGGAAACTCCCAGGATAAAACTCCTCCCTGCTGCTGTTCCGGGGTTGTGCCTTTGCTGGGTGCTCAGCTGATCTCTGCAAGTAGGTGTTTTGGGGTGGTGGTTGAGGGACGGGGGTTTCAGAGCTCTGGGAGGGCATCGCCTGTGCTGATTCCCCGTCACCCCGGGGAGGAGGACAGGGACGGGCCTGCGCACTTTGGGATGAGGCGCTAGAAAATTTTCAGGTTCCAGGAAAAGTTTTAGGCGCTCTCCAGGAGGAAACCCTTTCTAAGAAAAAATGTCTTTAGGCTTTAAAAGTGTAAAAATGGAGAGACGCCTCTTCATTAGGGAAATTAGAAACACTTCAGATTTGTCCTAGCAGATGTGTGTCCTTGATCCTTTCTGCAGCTGAGTTTGCTCCGGGCACTTCCAAAACCAGCTCATGTTTGAAAGACAGAGGGGAACCCTAAATAAGAAGAGGCCTTCTGATAAAGCATGAGCCTGTAAATGGAGGCAGGTTAATCCAGGCCTAATTTCTAGGGTTTACGCTTTTGTAATCCTTTTGACCCTGGATCTCCACCTACTTTCTGGGACTAATCTGTGCCCCTGCTCGGCAGCCGAGCTCTGATCTCAGCAGAGGCTCACGATTTCATTTCATGCCTATCCTGGATGTCCGCTCGGTTTGGCGGGGGCGGGGGGGAGGGCTGCTGATTAAAAACAGTTTAAAAACCAACCAAACAAAAAGTTTAAACTCCATCCGGCGTGTTCTGTCCCGGCAGCTCCCGCTCAGGGACGTATCGCAGCGAGCCTGGGGGAAAAAAGCTGCAAAACCGGAAAATGTCGGAGATGGGACCCCGGGGATGGGACCCCGGCTCGGGGGCTCCGCCACCCGCTTGGAGCCTTTTCGGGCGCGGTGGGGAGGGAGCCGGCGGGGCCGGGCCGGGGCAGCGGGGCCGCCCCCGGCCGGGGGAGGCGGGGCCGGGCCGGGGAGGCCCCGCGGCGCCGGGGGAAGCGCAGGGCGGCGGGCGCAGCCGGGACGCGGACGGTACCGGGGCCCGGGGGGGTGAGCGGGGTCGGGGGGGAGCGGGGGCGGGCGGGCTGGGGGGCGGCCGGGGCTCGGGCCGATGAGTGCCTGCCCGGGGCGGGGGGTTTTCAGCGGGGCTCCCCCGGGGCCGCCACGTCCTTCCCCTCGGGGGTCCCGGCGGGCCCCGGAGCTCCGTCCCGCTCCGGGACGGGGGAGCCGACCTGGTCGCTCCGAGCCGGCGTTGCGAGGGAGGTTGGGGAACCCCAACCACGGCCCGGATCCTGGTCCGCTGGCGACGGCTCCAGGCCCCACGGCCCCAGCGAGCCCAGAAGCCGTCCTGCAACGGGCCGGGGGGCTCGGCGCCCGGGGCAGCTCCCCGTGGGGCTCCACTGGGCTCTGCTCAGCGCCCGGCGGCCGGGAATGAAGGTGCTGCCACTGTGACTGCAGCATGGGGCCATCTCCATCCCCTACAGCGGGTGACGAGGTGGCCCGGAGCCCATATACCCTCCAACAGCCACCACCGCTGTGAGCAGACCCCACCGGGACCCCCGCTTGCAGGGAGCCGAGGGGAGGGAGAGCAGCCGGGGGCACGGGCAGACCCACGGCAGCTCCAGCGGGCCGAGAGCGGCTTGTGCTGAGCTCCCGGTCAGCTTTGGCCAAGGATGGATGCACGGAGATGGGGATGTAGTTGTCTGCTGGTGGCAGAAAAAGGTTTTCGGCTGGGTTCGTGGGCCGGGCAGTCTCGCCGCGTTGCCCAAAGAGGAAGGGCGAGCTGGTGGGGCTGCGACAGGGGAACACGAGAGCGGGCACGGATGGAGCCTCTGCTGCAGCCGTTCTAGCGCCAAGCTGCAACCGGAGATCATCTGCGGGTTTGGGGTTGGTCCTGCCCCTCGCTGGGTGCCCACAGGGATGGACCGAAGCCGGGATGCCTGGGGGTGAGGTTGGCCCTGGGGGGATGCAGGGCGAGGAGATGGGGAGGACAGCATCGCCCGCCGGCCAGGCTGAAATGCGGGGATCACCTGCTTATTTTGCCTGCAAAGATCTGAAATAATGGAGGCCCCTGATGTTAATGAAGGGAAATTATGGCTGTTCTTCAGCTTGGCGTGGCTGGAGGGTGGGGAGGCTCCGGTTAGCCCAGGGGCAGCTGGGCCACAGGTGCGGCCACCTGAAGGGAGGCTTTGGGAGCGCAGTGGAGGGTTTGTCTCGGACCCGACGCTGACAGCAGCCTACCCTGGTGTGCAGGGCATGAGAGAGCAAATGAAGGGGAGGAAATCGCCTACTTCCAGCTTCTGACCGATAACCTCCATCGATCAGTGTCTAATAGAAACACAATGGCTCTTTCCAACGGGAAATGGGCAGCTGCCTCCTCTTGCATCATGAGATGCGAGATAAGGGCTGGTGTATCTTTCTCCTGTAATCAATGCTTTGTTTTGAGATGTTTGGAAATACCTCGCGAGGAAGTTCCTCATTGTAGAGCCACCGGGGAGGGCAGTGGGGGCTCCACGTCGCGCCGTGGGAGGTGATGCAAAACAAGCGGCACCGCTGTTAAGCAATTTCCCGTCAGCGGGGCCTGTCCACGCCGCTCGGCCGACCACATCTGAACGGAGCATCATGCTCTTGTCACGCTCGCTGTGGTGAAACGGGGGAAATTTGGCACCCTTGGTCAGCCCCGAGCGGGGAGGTGACACTGCTCTTGTCCCTCAGACATTGGCAGGGTGATGCCAGCTTGATCCAGAGCCATGTCCAGGTACCTGAAGCACTTCACGGTGGTGGGGGACGACCCCGTGCAGTGGAGCAACGACTATCAGAAATGGGAGGAGGAGAAGGAGGAGGCTGGGGAGAATGGGGAGAAGCAGCCAGATTCGGAGATCAAGCTGGAGCCCACCAGCAGCCGTGTCTCCTTCCAGGACATGATGAAAAAGCTCTTCAGCTCCCACAGGTTTCAGGTGAGGCGGAACAAACCCAGGCCAAAGGGAGATGAGGGCGAGACTTGGCCAAAGGCGCCTGTGACAGCAGAATCAACGTGGGATAGAGCTCAAGGCGGGCTGGGAGCGGCGTCGAACTTGTGAACGCTCGCGGTGCCCGTGAGAGCGGCTGTTGCCTCCGAGCTGAGCCGTCCTGTTGGAAACGAGCCGCTCCGCCGCGGGCGCAGATGTTTCCTGAGCGGCGACAAGCTCCGGCGCACGCTCGTCACGGCGCGGGTGGAGGCACGTGCTCTCCCCCGGCTTGAGCTCCCCCACGCCAAGCGGTGGGAAACGGCTGGGTTCGGTGGGGAGCCAAGTGGGTTTGTACGGGCGAGACTTTGCAGGAAGAACCCACCGACCAGGGGCTGCGGGAGTGGGGGTCCTGGGAGGGAGCGACAGAAAGCTCCGTGAAATGCAACCAGCCAAATCGGGGATGCAGGGCATTGGGACATGATTAGCTGAAGGCTGCATCGGCTCCTCTTGCCGATCTGTTCGTGCTGGGAGAGGGTTCACATCGGTTCTTCTCCTCCGACAGATCCTGGTTGTCTGCTTGGTCATCCTCGATGCCTTGTTGGTCCTCGGGGAATTGCTTATGGACTTGCAAATCATCCATCCGGACAAACATAATATAACCCCAAAGGTAAAATGCAAGGAAATGCCAATGTGAACCACGATTTCCCTCTCTTTGGTGCTCAAAGCCCGCTAGAGAGGACGACTGGGCAGGCAGGACCTGGACCTTCAGCCTTGCCGAGCCGGCAGTCGCGGGCAGAAGGACGAAGGTCTCGCAGAGACTCGTGTGACAGCCCTGCGGTGTGCGGGGCCCTCCTGGCTCCGCTCATGCCGGTCCGTGCGGCGGCTGCGTGTTTCCTCGGGCTGCGGCAGAGCTGAATCGCTCTCGCCACCCTTCTCCTGGTCATCTTCACACCTCCTGCTCTGGCTTACCCAAAGCCGCTGGCTGCCCAGCCATGCTCGCTCTGGGTGTCCTTTAGAGCAGAAGGAAAGTCCCCAGCCCTTCTCACAGAGTCAGATCAGACGTGCCCTGGAGCAGCGGAGGTTTTCCAGCCTGCCCCGCTCATGTGCACGCGGGAGGGGTTCCTGGCCCTAAACTTGCGCTGTCTTTTCCCAGGTTTTCCATTACCTCTCCCTTTCCATTTTAACCATCTTCCTGGTTGAGGTGGGGTTTAAAGTCTTCGTCTACCGGCGGGAGTTCTTCCACCACAAGTTCGAAGTGCTGGACGGGATCGTCGTGGTGGTGTCGTTCATCCTCGACGTCGTCCTGATCTTCCGGGAACACGAGTTTGAAGCTGTCGGGCTCCTGATACTCCTGCGGCTGTGGCGCGTGGCCAGGATTATCAACGGTAGGCGTGCGTGGCCAGTTCCTGGTGCGTGGGCTGGATTTGCCGACCTTACCTGAATTATCGGGGCTCGCGTCTTTGTTCTCAAAGCCATCTGCGAGACCCCGGGGTCTTGCTTTCCCAGCGAACTCAGAGTCTCGCCCATGCGGTTTTCGTTGCTGGAGCGTGGCCTTAATTAGGCTGTAATTTCTTTGGAGCAGCACTAATCTGTTGCTTGTGTTGGTGCGATGCGTCGGTGATGGGGGCACGGCAGCTGGCCCGGGCTGGCGGAGATGCCCGGCTCTAGCACGGCAGCCTTGGCACGTTCCCCTAAAAAACAACCCGTAATCTGTTCTTGCGTCCCTCCCTCCCGGAGGGGGATGGTTCACGTCTTAAGTTTGTGTCGCAGGATCGTTTTGGCAACACTTTAACAGGGGAGCGGGGTAAACCCCTGCCTTCCTGAATCTACTTCTGAGGCAGAGTAGGTTTTACTGCTCTGATGTTCTGCTGCGACTCCGTCATCCCCTCCAGGGATGCTGCAGAGAACGTCCTGATCTTACTCTGGAGCTTTCTCGCTTGGATTCAAAGGGTTTACCATAAAAAGAGGAATATAAAATGTCCCCAGATCAGACTTTACTGACTGTGCTGTTGTAACTGGAAACTGTTGCAAATAGATGTAAATTCAGACACTTCTGAAACAACTGTAGCTGGGAACATTTTCTCCCTTCTCTGGGAAAGGATTTTGGGATTTAAAAGATGTGGCAATGAGATTATGCCTCATTCCTGCATGAAACCTCAGCCCAAGTGCTGTCCTGCGCCTACGAGTGCAGTTTTGGTGAGTGCCCTGTACTTGATGCAGCTCTAAGTCTCGTTAGTTGGAATAAAAGCAAAGGATGGCCGGGGCCGCGTCCGTCACCTGCAGCCCCCCGCTGCCATTTTGAAGGGGAGAACCCGCCCGATCGGCGGCAGTGGCCGGGGAGGGGGAAGATGCGAGAGCAGCTCGCAGCTTTTCTCAGTTCGGAGTAAAAGTCAGAGAGAAACCGGATTCGTGTGCAGCTGCGCGAGCCACGGGAACCCCGGTGTCTCTTAACGCCCTTTTACAGCAGAACAGCATCGCATTGACAAATAAATCTCCTTATCCTTGGGTGCTTCTGGTTTTCCCCCCCAAGTTTCTCGCCATGCCCGCCCGCTCGGAGCAACAGAGGAGGCAAAGAAAACCTGCCCCAAGCTGCGGGTGTTTGTGTCTATGCCTGGGCACGGTTCACCGCCTTCAGTCGCTGTTGATTGATGGGGACCGGGTTCCAGGCAGGTGGGGACTGTTTGATGTTATCAATGCAAATAAGCAGCACTGCTGCTTTGTCTTCAGAGAAATGAACCCCCAAACCCCAAGCCTGTTGCTTGTAGCGCTAGAAACACAGTAACGCATCGGTGCCTGCCTTCGTGCACGTTGTTCTGTCAACAGCCGGAGGAGAGCTCTGTCGGGTGGGAAGAACGTGATGTTCTTGATGCTCTTACCAAGCTGCTTTTTTTTTTTTTCCCCTCGGAAAAGGGTGGGAAGAAAATGCCTTTGCTGTGGGGGCTGAGTTCACATGTAATAACCTAACAGTATTTCAGCAGAGAAGTGACACCTCCGCTGTAGCGAGAGACTGCGTGCCCTTACCGCAGCCGCGCAAGGTGAAGCCAGAACCTTAAGGACCTGACACGTGCCATGTCCTGTTACACCGGGCAGGAGCGATCGGCCCCGGAGCAGGGGACAGAGCCGTGTGCCCCAGGCTGTGCCGTGCACTGCTGTTAGAGCAAGGCTCCCGAGCACATGAAACCGGCTAAAACGCAGCCCCTCGTGACAACAAAGCTGCCAGTTACATCCCCCCCAGGCTCTGCCAAGGGAGCAAATTCAAATTCAGGACTTGAATGACAGTCTGACTGATTAATTCAGCTCAGAGGCCAGACTGCCTCTTCCCAGCAGAGTATTGGTATCTGAATCCCTGGGGTGGCTAATTTAAAACCCTCCTCATTAAGAAAAGCACTCGGGAAGGGTGGTTTGAAGAGGACAGAACCAGAGCTCGAGAGGAACACGTTTAACTCCTTGAGTACAGACCCTGGCACTGTTAACCTCCTGCTAGTGGCTGTTTTACCTTGTAAAACGAATCCACTGTGAATTTTTTCACAGGAATAATTTTATCGGTGAAGACCCGCTCTGAACAACAAGTGTCCAAGCTAAAGCAAGCAAACCTGAAACTTGCAACAAAGGTTGAACAACTGGAACACAGCTGTGTAGAGAAGGTAAGAAAACACTTTTAATTTAAACAAGGTTTACCCGCTGGCTGCTCCCCAGAACAAGCTGGCCTGGGATCCTTTTGCAAGGTTGCCACTGTCGGCTCGGTTTCCTCACCAGAAAGTTGTGGGGTAAGCTGGGCTGGAGAACCGCAGCCCTGCCCGTCCTGCCCGTGCTTCCCTTTGCTGCTTCTCTGGCAAAGGAATGACGGCTACCTCTGTCCTACTTACTTTAGCCAGGTTGTCCTGTTTTACTGCAGCATGAGATACGTTACAGCAGTGGGAAGATCTGTGGGAACCTGGGAAACTATTTTAAGGTAAGAGCTGTAATAATGATTTTACTTGTGTCTCCTACAGGAGCAAGAAATTGAGAGGCTTAACAAGATATTAAAACAGCACGGACTCATCAGCGAGCAAAAATAGGAGGCCAGTTTTCCGAGGTGGGGAAGTCTGCCCTGGAGAGTGCAGTGTTGAAATCTACCAGTTTGACCTGAAAGGTTTTCCTGTCTCTTTGCTTTCTCTTGTATAGTGTTGTCTATAAACATTTTCTATTTGACCACACTTTGATTAGATCTTGGGATTGCAAAAATAATTTTGCTGGAAAATTAATCATGCATACTCCCTGAAAACAGTGATTTCGTAAGAAGTTTCTTGTACAGTTGTACAGTCAAAACTGCAAAATAATTTAATAAAGACACATCTTTAGAAGCTATACATTCCACAAAAGTACCACTTATTTAAAATAATTTATTTTTTTCTGTGATAAAGTTCTTTGTTTGCAACATCTTGTAGAAACTTGCGGAACAAATGATAAGAATCCAGGCTGAAAAGGTCATTTCTTCTCTACAAGCTGACCGTTCATCATTAGTACATCTCTTCTTTGCCAACCATTCTTTTCATATTGTTGGTAGTTTCCTCATTTTTGTTGCTGCTTGTGCCACTTTGTTATTTATAAAACGTTCATTTCAAAAATACCAACACACCACTCCTTTAGTTGACAATCAGATCAGCACCAAAACAGAGGCAAACATGTGCCATCTTACGTCAAACAATGCCTTGTTTTCAGCAGCAGATTTGAGTTCTGATACCGCGCGCTCTCGTCTCTTCTTCCATTTTAAGTGTTCGTTTGCGGCCTGCTGGGCTACAAAGTTCTTTCTGCTTCCACAGCTCATAAATCAACCCATTAAAAGAATTAGAATATGCAAGAACAGATGTAGGTGAGTGGACTGCTGGCAACAGTTAGACTCCAGAGAAGCCATTAGAAAGCATATTCTAAAGGACCAGGCTGGTGTTTGAACACAACGTGAACTTTTTCAGGTACTAGAAGGTCCCTGCGTTGAGACTATTTTATAGTTGAAGAGTAAGATTCAACAAGTGGGAATTTTGAAAAGTGTTAACCATAGCAAGCGTCTCCAGTTGATTTCAGCCAGAGTCAGCTGGAAGGGTCACTAAGCTTTTCTGAAAGCATAACGTAACTGTTCGGATTTTTAAAGAAAGGTAATTAATTAGTGGTTTGGGAAAAATAGCTAGAAATATGTGGCTTATGCATCTATGAAAATAGACAAAGCAGAGGCCTTATCTAATAGCACATGATTACTTTAATTAACAATTTAGCTCTGCTGTTCACAGAATAACGCAGCCTACTTTCCTCTGGAGCTTACTGTGTCCCTGTGCCCTTCCCTTCCCCTCCGGCCCCCACGCGGCTAGGCAGGCAGCTCGGACCCGCGCCACTTCAGAGCACCTCGTGTGCCGGGAGGCTGGTGGCTGTACGTGTGCTGACTGGCCAGCTAGAGCCACCATCGAGTTCATGCTGCAACCTTTTTTCCTCTCGGCAGAGGTATAATTGGGAACTTTCCACTTAATGTGGTCTTTTTCTGCCCTAAAGCTTCTGAGAACCCTCACAAAGGCTCACCCTTTCTCTCTTGGCCAATTTTAACCCAGTGTGTCTGCAATTCAGAAGAAACTGATGGCCCATCACAGTGACTGGATAAACCTTACTACTTTGACTAAAAATCAGAAAAAGCAGAAATATGGCTTTTTTTTTTTCGATACATACTTACCTTAGACAAATGGAAAGAAAAAATCAAAGGGTAACTTGGCATTAATGGTGGGCCAAGCTTTATAGCCTGGCTCTGCAGGTGAAGAAATATCAGTGAAAACCACAGAACTTGTTATAGGAATAGTCCTTTCCCTTCCTGAGGGAAGCTGCAATGAAAATACAAATGGTCATTAGCTTCTCTGTATGACTGCTGTGTTTGGGCTGGGTTATATTTTCAGCTGTTATTTGTAAAAAGTTTTTTTTTCCTATACAGTTCCATGTTTTTTTTCATGAATGATGTATAGATTTTTATTGAAGTGTGTTTTGGCAAGCAGCCCACAGTAGTGTTTGAGTTGGAACAGAAACTGTTGGGTGTAATAGATTCTAATACGAAGTGCTACCTTTATCTAAAGAGATTAACTGGGTCACTGTCACACAGCTGAAACCTAAGCAAAACAAGCCATTCTTTTTATCTTAAATCCTGTAATTTAATTACATACCTGCTTCAATGTGGTGGTAGTGATTGTCGCTGTAACGTTCACTATTCTGGCTTGTGGATTGACAAGGGATCCATATTTAGTCCACTTCACTTCCATTTCAAGTGATACTGGTATTTGGCATGAGCTCTGAAAAATGTTATAAATTCTCTCATTGTCTGACTTGTACAGAAGCAACCACATTAATTATTCATCTTATTAAACTGGCAGAATGCCCCCAGAAAGCTCGCTCCGGGAGGTTACCAGAGCAACCACGCCGTGCCTGTGCCCTGGACTGCTGCCTGGGCAGGCAGCACAGGTGCTTGCAGCCTTGTCCCGTCTCCACCGGTGACAAACCGCCTCTGTAACTGCGCTTCAGGCAGGACTGTTCTACCTCCGTAGGGCAGGACTTCGGCTTTTAGTGATAGTGCTGAGCTGGCTCTTTTTAGTAGGAAGACTTATTTCAGTAATACCGCTGGGACAGTAGAAACTCTTTAACTCTGCCAGGGCAGAATTTTGAAGCCTACAATATTAAATATTTTTAGGTATTTCTTCTTGAACTGTCAAGTTTCTGGTTACAGAAATCATTCACTGTTTAGTTGCAAAAGCATGCAAGAAACCTATATACAAGCTGCCGTTGAGGGGGTGCTGTCACTCAGCATGTGCCAGGCAGCACTACCTACCACCAATGGCAGGGACTGCACTGCGTCGGGAGGAAAAGGGCTAGTACAGAAGGTGTTAAGCATAAATGTAGTGTTTGGGTCACTCAAGTATACTGTTTCTGTGCGTCAAAGGATTCTTGCTATCTTACTCTAACCTGGCATAAGAGCACCAAGGAGAAACATTGATTCTGTTACTCACTCTTTCAACCTTATTTCTTTTGTTTCATCCTATCTGAAGAGCAAGACTCTCAACTGTGGCTAGAACTCATTTTGTACCTAGCATGTTGTCCTGATCCATAACTGAGGTGCCTGGATATCAGCTTGATTAAAAGTAACCCTGCCTTCTACGGCAAGAGTTAAATTCCTCATTTGTGAATATTCCAGGAGGACTTTCCTCCAGTTTGTTTCTACATTTTTTTTCCCCATAGGTCTGAGAAACCTAAGCTGATGCGGCAGTACAGGTACAGATCTCGGGAGAGAGGACAGTAAGAGTGAAGGGGTGGTAGTGGTGTAACTTTCACCTGTTCTGAGATGTGGAGGTGAGTTATCGGCACCCAGTCGAGCACGTCCTGGGCTTGAGAATTTCCAAATGAGGCCACAAATTCAGGAAAGCTTTGTCCTTTCAGTAAATCTAGGAGGGTCTGAGTCAAAGGCTGGCATTTCATAGCTGCAGTAATTCTTCCAGAAAAAAAAAAAGATGAGTTAAAGCAAAATCCATTGGTTTGGCACAGTAATAATTTCTCCTTGCTCTCATGCACTGCTCAAGCCTTCTGGCTACAGTTGCTAATGTACACAATCTTTTCAAGAGAAAGACCATTGTTAATTAAATGACATTTTTTATAATGAAATACTCCTACAGCAGTATAAATGTCCCAGGACCTGAACAGATCCTAAGGGAAAGGGTTGTCAGAGGGTTAAAAGCACTAAATCAAAAAAAAGAGAAATGTCCTCTTACCGTAACTTACAGCCTGATATCATGTTATAACCAAATAATATTGGAGTTCTGGCTCCCTGTGCTGCCAGACAGTCCTGGTTGGATGTACTTTGCAGAATGGTAAGTTGACTGTATTTGTTAGTACTCTGAATGATGCCAGATGTAACATACAGTTAAGGGGAAATTCAATAGTTGATGTATATCATGAAGAAAGAATCCTTAATCATGTCCTTAAAATATATCTGAAAATGCTATAATAGCTCAAGACTCCTCTTACACTGTGAAGAAGCACTAGTGTACAATGAAGGTCTAAACCTACCTCACTAAAAAGTCCCAGGAGACTGCAGTCAGGACTGAGTCACTTGCTACTTCTAAAACATAGCCAAAAAAAGCACACGTTTACTTTTGTAAAAGAACAGATATATTTTTTGGATGTCCATGCTAGAAAGTGTTTGTGAAGATGGACCAGAACAAGTGCTGCAAACAAAATTTCAACAGGGAAAGGATATCCTTGTGGCCGGAAGCCCGCTCTTACAGGCAGTCCAACAACATAACCAGGATTACCACTGAGAGGAACTGGCTTTGTATTTACCTGCAATGCAAATCTACAGCATTAGTTCTTACTCTGTACTGAAATGGTTGGAAAACACAGTATTATTTCACTTATTTTAGGATTATTAACTGCCTTGAACAATGATAGTAGTAAGACTGCTCTGTAAGATTATAACAGTTCTCTGAGGCAGGCTTTGCTTTCACTGGATACAGTTATACAGAGTCACAAGATGACTCTTCTAAATGTGAAAAACAGACTTTGGAGACCTTTATTGCCCTGTTCCAAAATGCTGCCTCATTTGTGTATCCAGGGCAAGTTACATTTTACCTTGCTGCTAACAATTGTTCTGATTCAAGTTTAATAAGTTTTGTAATTAAATGTCTTTCAACAAGTCATCCGTAACATCTCTAGCAGTTACCTGAGTAAAGCTGATTTCAAAGCTCTGCTGTATTGAACGTGCTTCTTTGTTAATTGCCCCCAAGACAAAAGAAGCAGCTGCTTCTATTATTTCTCCTGCATCTGTGTATGTAATGTGATAACTCACCTGAAAATTAAACATTTTAGATATTAATTAGAACAAATACATTAGAGTATGAAACTAGAAAAAAGAATTTAAAACTATGTAAGCATTGTTTTCTTTCTTCCTTGTTTAAGAGACACTCAACTACGTGGTAGAGATATACTACATTCTCAGTTGTAGTAAAGATGGGCCCAGAAAACAGGAGGAACTGAAGTACTGCTCAGTAGGTGGCTAGTCATTTTACAAAGACTGTGCATTAAAAACACATAGACCTGCCGCTATATCCAAGGTAGCATACGCTTTTATAAGCACTGATACTTAGGGTCTGATTAGACACTTTCCCTCCAGATGCTGATCTAGCTTTCTCGTACAAATTCAGACACGTGAGGTGGAAATACTGCCTATTTATTCTAGTTTGTTGCTCATTTCCTGTCTGCAAAGGGAGAGAGTTTCAAGAAGAGCAAGAAAAAAGCTGTGGTCTGATCTGACAGACAAAAACATGACATTCACAAAGTAGCCATGTCAGCAGATTTACGTATAAAGGACATGATTGTTACCAAACCAAGCCACTGATTAGCAGTGGTCGGAAACGGATCTAGGATTGGAGCCTCTTAAAAACTGACTTCTTGATAAACCTCTTCTAAGCATAAGCCCAATGTTCATCTATTTAAGCTGAAAAGATGAGATGATTTGCGCTATGTATTCCTCTGTCTCTGCCACCTCTGTGCCTGAAGTCGTCACCTCCCAAGCATAATGTAGATTCTAAACTCATGTTATTGTCTGTTATGTCATATACACACAGTAATAATAGAAAAGGATTTCATCCTGTCTCCGTGTTATGTTGCATATAGTTATTATTTTGTTGCAAAACACTCTCTTTTATCCCAAAGTCAGTGTTTCTCCTGTCACATTTGCTTTGGAGATGTCACAATATATGGAAACTGTGCAAGGCCTTTCTCACATCTTTGTAATTTGTGAATCAGAAATTATTTGATGCATACATGCTTTCCATCAAACGTGAGGAGGAAAAGAACTGTCATACCTACCCCAAGAACTATATTTATGCACAGTTCATCCAAAATCATAGGGAGCCTGAGGACATCACTACCATTAAGTAAAGTCCGCATTCCATTCAGAGACTGGACAACTATGGAGTGGACAGTAATATTAACCTGAAAAACAAATTCATGTAATTTCTGAATATTGTGTATAATTATTTTTGGCTTTTTCTGTATTATTACATTTGTGACCCTTCCGGGTTCTGTTCCACAGAGACAGCAGTCAATAATCCTCTGAACAACTGCTATGTTACATGTATTGCTGAAGCTCAACAAAAGGTTCTATTTTTAAGTAACTAGGGAGAGTTACTTAAAAAGAGAGTTTTATATGAGGGGAAAGCATCAGGCTTAAATGTTTGCAGGTGGTGTATTATCTTGGAGTTACTAAATATCATTACTGATAGCAAATGATAGAAATTTCTTAATTTAAAGATTAAGGATAAAGTCCCTGTTCTGATGAAGTCAGTGAAAAACTCTGACTATAATTGAGTAAGAATTTTGCCCCCAGCTGTTCCAACTGAGTTAGAAGGATACTTACCACCTGATTTGATTCGGGTACCTAGAGGAGAAGAAAAGAACAAATTCAAACAATAGCAAAGGTATGACCTATTACAAGTAGCAGTTAAGTAAAGCAGTTAAGGCTTAGCTGCTTTGCCTATTTAACTCTCTATCATTACAATAACTTTTACACATGGAAATGATTGGATGTACACTACAGTATCCAGGCAGTGTGAAAATAACTGCTATTCTTTGTGGCTAGCAGGCAAAATCTTATAGTCCAAGCCTCTTCTTCCCCTGACAGTAACTGGAAAATTTCTTAGTGACTTCCATCAGTTTTCCATCAGGCCTATCCCAATAAATACACAGTGCATTCAATAAGTAGTAGATGAATCTAGTCTTTCCCTTGGACACTCAATTTGCAACTCAGAACTATGAAACACTGATAGTTTACTTGCATCAGAAAGGTGGCCCGAGAAAGGCATCTCGGTTTGGCATGACTGTTATTGTGCATCATAGCGTTTGACCTATTGAGGTCATCAGAGAACATTGTTCCTATTGCAGATGTGTGCAAAACCACTTGTAACTATTCATAGACTGCCAGTTTAGGAAGTCTGCCAGGCTGTTCGTACCCAAAGAAATGAAGAGCTTTTGTTGTCCCGTTCTGACGGTAAAGAGTCCATAGTTTCACGGTCTCTAAACAAAGAAATGAGAAGCAAGTATCCCTCTTGTTATATAGCACCTGGACATGCACAGTTGCTCCACTGCAAAATTTCCACCAAATTTTCATGAAAAGGCAGAAATGTCAGACCAAGGTCATCAATCAGGCCTGAAAAATACTCACATTGAGCAACATTTTATCAAAAGTTCTATTTTTGTAACTTCCCAATGAGTGTTTGATTCACATCTTTGGGAAGGGACCAAAAATTGGACTCTGACCATGAAGCAAGTTCTGCAGAATTATGACAGGATACAGAGCCCAGTCTGCTCATCTAATGTCATGATAGAGAACATATTCCTATGAGCTGGAGACCTGAAGGTGATGCAGGTAAAGTCTGCCACACACTGTCACATATTTATATCAACATCCTGAGGTATGGCTCAGCCATCAGAATCAGCTGTATGAATAAAAGTGCTTGTAAAGATTAGAGCCGTCCTTCAGGGAAGCATGCTGGTTCTGACTAGGGTAAATGATCACCACTCCTAAAATTCTATTTATCTGTGACTAGGGTGATGAATTATGTTTCTGTAGGTCACTGGCAGACAGCACTCCAGCCGCACTGCTGCCTCCCACTGACTCATCTGCCCAGGGAGGCAAGCAGGGGCAGGCAGCAGCGTGTTGCTTTGGCAGCTGCACAGTACACATTAACCGTGGTATGAAGCACCTCAACATTATATCTATCTTTTTTGAGGGTTCCAAGCACCCCAACGGCCCTTGGGTCTGCTGGACAAGCCAGGGTAGGAAGCAGAGATGAACTGCAACAATTACAGACCTTCATATCACTCAAGTCACCCAGCCCGGCAGTGAGTATGGGTCCATAACGACGGGGTTTTCTGAAGGAACTGCTGCACCAGTCCTCTCACCAGGGGCTCCCAGCAAGCCTTCCTGGGTTGATGCTTTGCCATTTCTTTTGCCGGCAGCTCCACCTGCTGGCACTGGAAGGGCTCCCTACTCTGCCCCGTGACCACCCTGTCCCCAACACCAAGTCACTTCTCTATTGCCACATCCCATCTTCAGCTCCCTTTGGAAAGGAGGAGTTTCCTACAGGTCATCTCTAGCGTCTATCCAGCCTTCTCCAGTTCTTGCATCTGATGCTTCCCGAACCTTCAATGTACTTTGGACAGAAGTCTGACCTCTCCTAAGCTGGGCCATTGTAATTAGCAAACAGCACATGGGTAGCTTGTTATGTACCGTTCTAGTGAGGAAGGGGAATTCATCGTTTAATTCAAAAACATTCAGCTGCTTGGAGCCTGTCCTGACACATGCTTTTTATTTTCTGCTTCTGCAGCCACCGAGAACTCTAATTTTGGTTGCACATGGAAACACTCAAAGCCCTTCTGAGGCAGAGTTTTTTCTACCTCTTCCATAGCGGGATGATCAAAAGCTCACATTTGTGAACAATTCTTTGCTGATTTCAATGCGGTCCTCAAAGATCAGGAGAATGATCCCACCTGTGAGAATGTGAACTACTTAGTGGGCTTTCCTTTACTGTTGATAGCTTTGGAACCTGTGAAGGGACTGGAAGGGGTCTTTAAGTAAGGAGTACTAATTAAATTAATTTAAATAATTACATAAATTAAAAACATTTTAATGGTGGAGAGCATGCTGTTTCTTGACGACCTTCGGCTTCTTGAAGGAGCTATCAGGTTAAGGTATTACATATTTTAGTTTCAATTTTGCATGCATGATTTCTTTGTCTTCCTGAATATCTGTAAAGGGGATTTATTTATACATAAGACATCATCCTCCAGTTCAAAAAGGAATGAAAAAGTAAGCTTAGCTTTGAAAAATAACCCCAGACTGGATTTGGTAGTAGGCTGGATACAAACAAATTTGCTCTCAGTGGGGTAAAAGGTCATGTTCTTTGAGGAGTATAAGGCTCAGCATGCATGGGCAACACCTCACTATTAAAAACTGAGGCTTGTAAGAAAGATATATATGCAGAGGATTAAACCTTACATGTTTCTCTTTAAGTACAAAGGTTTACCAGCTCTTTAAAACCCAGACCTTTTAGAATTATGCACTCTGGTAATAGGCTTCTTGGAAAAGCTTGAACGTGCACAAAAGCATAAACTGCTGCCATTGCAGCAAGCGCTAGCTCAGTGATACAAGCTTGTCTCTTCAAAACCATTATTTTTGTTGGCTAAGTAGAGAACAGTAAGTGCTTCTGTTACCAGAGCTTAAAAGTAAAAACATTTCCAAAGGCTTTCTGTATAAAAGTCTGTTGCATAGAGATGTTTTTTTTTTCTCCCCAACCCCCAGTTTAAAAATCCAAATAAAACACCATATCCTTTAGTAAATAGAAGTTACTTAATTCTGGAGATGCAAAAAGATATGTAATATCAACAGTCAGCTATATGTTTCAAATCATACTTACTGCTAAAATGCTGGAGTTGATATAGAACAGCATACTAACTGCTTCTATGTTGCCACATTTTTCCACACTTAGTGATCTAATGCATTTTGTAGCCTGGTTTAGTAAAAACCCTGGAAAAAAGTCACAAACTATTACTGAAGGAAATTAAAGACTAATTACGAAAAGCAGAAATAAAAAACAATATAAGAACCTCAAGTATAAGCAAAAGTGAAGGTAAACGTAATTTCTATTGCAGATAAGGTTTTATGTGAGCTATAAGGAATGCTACTTTCTTAGATTCTACAGAAATGCTATGAGACAAAATATTACTTAACAATAGAAGCTTAATAAAAGCTAGATGATTTATTACTTCATTTTTGAGATCTCATAAGATTTTTTTTTTCTTTCACAAGAGACTTCAGTTTTCCTATGGTCATCATCATATTTGTTATAATGCCTTATTTAGTAATAACAGTGGGTTTTGGAAAATGCAGGTGTGTGGGTTTGGTTGTGGTTGTGGCTTCTTTCTTTTTTTCCCCGCCTCTCCCTCTGCAGATTTTCAGGAAACTGTGTGAAAGGTTAAAATGTAGGGCTCAGCCTGCAAGTCTGACTTGACTTGCATTCAGGCTGTGAAAGGAACCTCATTGTACCAAAGGGACATCTTACAAAGGTTGCCCAGTTAGGTCTTGCTTTGTGTAATACCCTCTTCCCTCATGGTGTCACCCTTGTACTATTTTATTAAATCAATTATGCCAAATAGGGTGTTTTATTATTGGACAAACAACCCATTAACAAGACCCTCAAGGATTTACATATCTAACTTTGAATGTTTAATATAGATGCAACGCGCTTCCAATCTATGTCTAAAAAACCTCCAGAGAAACAGAAGCTATTTGAAAAACACTTGTTCATGAATCTTTGTCTGAATTTACATTTGTGTGTGTGCCAATTTACTGACTGATTAAGCCTAAGTCAGAGCAGAATACTCTAAAGCAAATAAACTGGAATTCAAATGCATTTTCTAACCTGCAGGATTCGCATCAGAGCACCAAGAGGAGACAACAGGACTAGGTAGTCTTAGAAATGCATCCACTGTCTGTATAGGAACACCATACTGCCAATAAAACAATATATTCAATTATATAGGTGTGTTTCAGTCCACAGAAAGTTTTAGAGCACTTGTATTGACAATAAATCTGAATAAAAGAAGTACTTATTTCCACTATATCTGTCAATACTGTATACTACTCTGTGCATCAATTCTTAAGCCACTGCTAACAGCTTTATGTTTACAATAACAAAACAGCTACTTATTTTTCAAAGATCTTAAAAATCTAGTTCACTTTTTAAGTAAGCTAACACAAACCACTACACTTCTTATTTTTACATTTCTATATTTAAAGAGCAAAACAAAGTTTTTCTTTTCCAAAAGAACGGCATTTTTTTAAAAGCAGATGGAAACAATGCTCACTCGTTCTTCTATGGAACAATCTAATACTAATTGAACCAGATAATTATTTACCTTGTATCTGTAAGTTTCATTCGTATCAGAAGGATTTTGAGCATCTGTGTTCATATTCCAGCTGTCAGGCTCAGCACTGAAAGAAGCACTTCCAAACTGTTTAAGCAACTGATCAAAATTTTCAGAAGTAGGCATTTCAGGGGAACTGAAGGAGAGCGCTTGTTTATCTGTTAAAACATTTTAAAGAATGAGATAACCTTTAGGGTAAAAGATACAGAAACAGTATTTAGTAGCAATTTTTCTTTCTGGAGACTCAGTTACAGAAAAATATCAATGCAACTTTTCTTTAAAAGCTTTCTCTTTTCTTTAAGAGAAAAGCTAGGTGGTATCTTAATTCATCATTTCACCCAGATCCACGAAAGCACAAACTTAAGGAAAGAGGTAAGTCCCTTTCTTTCAAAATCACATTTTCTAACAGCATATGTTCCAAAACAAAGATATGCCAATTAGTGTCTACAGTTCCATGCTAAGTATTCAGATGACTACTGCACAGTCCTAATTAAATGAAGAGAACATAGTACCGATCACTTTCTTCATTCCCTGCAAGTTACTTCAAAGCTGGCCATAAAGGATTTGTACCACTGGTGACTATTACATAGTTACAGTAACAAATCGGGAAGGAGTCAGTTTCCCATGAAACAACTTTAAATGTGATTTATTGAGGATGCGAAATTCTTTACAACAACAACAACAAAAAATCTTTTTTCAACAAAGACAACTAAGAGAGTATGAGATGTTTTAACTCCATAGTTTCACACGTGAAGAGATTACAACATACAGACTGTGAGCATACAGAATAACCAGTTTTCTGACAGGTTTAGTTACTTTTAATTTTAGTCTGTTTCTGGCACCTAAAGAGCTTATAAAAATAACAGCACAATGCTTAATATTGGCAACAACACTACTTACAGTTTGTAGTGTGAATGCAGAAAACACTGGGATTGACTTGGTCAATTAATTTAAATATCCTTTCTGGTGGATTTGCTTCAACATCAAGTGAATATATAGCAGCTTTCTGACTACAAAAACGGCTATCACCTCTGCAAACAATAATAATAAAATCAATGATCCACTAGAAGTTAGTATTGACCATATTTTACAGTTCTTTTCATGTATTGAGGCAGCATCAAAAAAAGCACTAAAGAGATTACTCTTTTTAACACAATTTGTATAGCAATTGTGCTTCCTTAGAAGGTTTATATTGTTTTATACTGTGTGCTTAGTAATAAATAATAGAGAATTCTCCAACATGTTTTATCTAGCAGAGACAGCAGTGTGAGCAGGAACATGAAGAAAGGAAAGAGACAAACCAGGGGGAAGGGAAGAGCCTGACAGTAATAATATTGGAGTTAAAATGACAAGATGGATGGGATCCAGATGGTGTGGGACACCACAAATGCAGGCTGCACCACAGGCTATACACAGCTCAGAAGTACTTTTATTTATACCACACAAGTGGGAAGTATGACCTTTAGGGTAACGTGATGTAGATCAGAAAAAAGGTCAGTTTCATGAAAATTGGAGTAATATTAACCTGGGGTGGGGGGAGCGGGAAAAAGTCCTACCTGAGAGGCACGTAAAAGAAATAGCAGAGTGAGAAACAGGGAGGTGAAATAACCCATCCAACCCGTAAGAAAAGTATTTGTAGATGTGCCATGGGTTCATTAACAACAGCCCAGAACTGCAGGAGGCTGCACAGCGAATGTGCCAGTTCATACCCTGAAGAGTACTGGCGTGTCCTACATGCTAGAAATACAAGATGATGATCCTTGTGAAACTTAGGCAGAGTTAAAGCAGTCAGGGACAGATACTGAAGAAGTAAAATGACTTTTAGAAATTACTTTTTAAGCATGGAGTTAAACTTTTCCATGAGATGAACCATTTGTTAGTAGGATCACATCATAAATCAAACATGCTTTTTTGCCTGTTTCAGAGACCACATAGCCTCTCATTTGTGATCAGTCAAACCCTTTCAGTAACTAACACAATTATGCAAATGTATATAAATCTAGATGTAAATAATGAGATCCACAATACTTGCAGTCATTGAAAATCCCATGGATTTTCATGCAAAATGAACATTTTACACAAAAGAATTTGGGGAAAGAAACACAAGTTCATTTTATGCATTTCTAGTTGACAAAGACAGAATAGTCACCTGAGACAATTAAACTGTCACTCAGGAAGGTGTTGATTAGACCTTTCTGATATATATAAATATCTATAAATGGGTAGCAGTAGTCATTGTGTGCAAGAACAATAAGAAAAGGCAGTCTGGGATGACTGCTAATTCAAATTTCAAAGCACCGAGAATAAACCCGAGTGTTCAGATTGGCATAATTTATGCAGAAGGTGGGTTGAAGAGCTGTACTTGGTGTTCTGAGAAGTCACAAAGAGATTTTTACATTACGATTTTGAAGTGAGCTTTCTTAACTCCTTTTTGAGAAGATTAAATTGAAGGTGTTTTCAGATAAACTCTAAATAGTAAAGAAACAACTATCGGCATTACTTTATTGATATAAGGTTACATTTCACTGTTTGTAAAGTGACACACTGGCAGTGAGGCAGCAGGTTGGGATGCTGACTTGTAAAACTAGGATCAGAATGATGCTCACGCTACTTCATTAAGCCCTGAATTGATCAAGTTTCTAGATGGTATCATAAACCATAACGAAAGAGGTCACTGATAAATTGCTGAGGACCTACGGAGGTGGCCAGATAGTCCCATGGTATCAGCTTTCTTAACTTCCAGACACTGCATTATATCGATGAAAGTCTAAAGATGCATTATTCTTCCCCCAACAGAAGGCATCACCACCACCTAAGCGCCCACAGACAGTAGCACAGTGAAAGAGGAGAAAAGCAAGGAGCACGAGTTTAGAAAAGAGGGAATAAGTGAATGAGAAACTGGGGTGGGAGGCGAATTTGCTGTTCTACCTGGTTAGGGACAAAAGTTTACAGGCCTAGTGCAGGAAGGACTGGTGAAAGGTAGGTGGGAGTTAGGATGGCAGGGGGGAGGAGAGTTAGGAGTGGGTAAGAGGACAGGATAGAGCCCTTACAAATGCATGGAGCAAATAAAACGGGATTTTGTATTTCATATAGCTATTTATCCACTTACGTGACAACAGGCACTGAACATGTAGTAAAGAGACTGAAATCTGCTGCACTGCAATCAGGGTCACAGCAGCAATTTACATCACACTGTGCCACCAACAGATCACAAACACACAGCTTGGCAACTGGAGGAGAGATTTAAATTAGAATTAGAATTGGAACTTTACACATTACAGCATGTTCCCTAACACTTTCACTTTTCACCTCGCCTTATTTTTGACAATGGTCAAAGTCTATATCCAAATTCATGTGCTCTTTTTTTTTTAAGTCATTTTTAAAAGCCATCTTTTCTGCTACTTAGCAAATCTATTTGGAACACAATAACAAAACCAAGGGCATGCTAAAATCTGAAGGTGTGTTTCCTGTGAAATCAAAAAAGCAACTTGAGTTAATAGGAATTTTGAAAGTATGAAAATATATTCAGCTCTGCAGAGGAAAAAAAAAAATACAAACCGGGTATGCTTATCTACTTGTTTGAGCTTACTGGAAAAAAATGAAAAAAAAAAAAAAAAGAAACATTCTGATAGAGCAGTGAGATATTTACAAGTATTAAGCATGTTCCGGGGTCCAGTAATATATTTTCCTGATGTGCCAACATAACCATGGTTGACTTCTTTGAAATTGTTTTTTCTCTCTCTCTTTAGATACTGTGAAATATTGTAATAATACAGAAAGTAATTGCTAGCAATACTGTAAACTGTCTTGATAAAATACATTTGGCAAGTTCTCAAAACATTCTTAGGTTTTCAAGTTTATAAATTTAAAGAACAGATACTATTCTACTGAACTGTTTTTGAGAGTTGCTGTTCTATAATAAATCTAAACTTAAGAATAGCACAGAATGAAGAAAATTAAGACCAGTGCTCCGTAGGTAAGACATTCAAAGAACGCTCATTTTCCTAACTACAGCTTCTTTTATTTCAGCTTGACTGTTGCCCATTTCTCTATGGCCTCCTGGATGCTCTCTGACCATCTGAACAGTATCCAGGTATTTCCTGGAATCTCTGAAGTTCTGGCTGTTCTGTCAGCTGATTCCAGCTGACAGAATCCTTAGCTCCCCTTGTAAACAAGAGAAGTTTAAACATGGATGATTAGATTGTGCAGTTATGTCTCTGAGATCAGGGACTTAAGTCTCTTTTCCCCAAGGAGGCATGCACTGGGACAGCATGTTTAATTTGGCAAGTAATCTAGGGAAGCTGAACCGATGGCAATAACACTGGGAAATCAAAAGTTAAATAAAAGTATACCTGCAAATTAGAAGACAGTGGGAAACACCTTCTGATAGCACAATAACAAAATTTGTGGTCTATATTGCCATAGCACCACTATATATCCACAGAGCTGGGGCTGAATTAGGAGTCTTGGGGCAAACTGTGCGCATCCAGCTCAGTGTGTAAGTGGAGATCTCCACGCACATACAGGGTGAGCCTGGGTCTCCTCTGCGAGGCCAAGCTCTGCCCTGTGGGCTCAGAGCAAGGTGCTGGGTGGGCAGGAGAGCTTGCCCTCCATCAGTGCCAACTCACAGGAGTTGTGCACGCTAGGATCTGCGTGCCCAGTACCCTGGGGCTGTGTAGGGGCTTGCTGAGCCTGCCTTTCTGAGGCGGCTTCGAGCCTCGGCTGGAGAGGGGTGCTGCACAGTCTCGATAAATCCCCGGGGGCCCCAGCGAGAAGCAGGGCAGCTGCCGCGCAGGCTTGTCCCAGCCCCGGGCAGCTGCAATGGGGGCCTAACGACGACAGGAGGTCCGAGAGAGGCCGTGAGCGGGGCTTCGCTTGGTCCTGGAAGAGCCGCCGGTGCCCCGCAGACCCCGCCCCGCAGCGCCCCACTGGGCACCCACCGTCGGTGACCGGGGCCGGCCCGCTGCGGGGCCGCGCCCGGGTGGCAGCACGGGTCTCCGGTGGCGCCGCAGGGCCCGCCGCGCTGGCCATGGGCTCGGGTGCGGGCTCGGCGCTCGGCTCTGCTGCCCGGACCGGCGGCAGGAGGAAGAGGAGGAGGGCCCCGAGCCTCAGCGCCACCGCCATGCCGGCCGCTCCCGGGCCGCCCCTAGCAACGGCGCGGTTACCAGGGAACGCAGAGCATCACGGGAAGGGCGTGTTCCGCCCCTCCCCGGGGCATCACGGGAAACAAGGGGTCTGCGGCCGCGGGGCACCATGGGAAGGGGGTCATGCAGCCCGCGCGCCATGGCGGGCGGCGAGGGGAGGCTGGGCCCTGGCGAGGGGAGGCCGGGCCCTGGCGAGGGGAGGCTGGGCCCTGGCGAGGGGAGGCCGGGCCCTGGCGAGGCAGCGCTGCGGCCGTGTCTGGCTGCAATCTCCCGCTACCCTCAGCCTCCCTCAGCGCAGGGAGACTTGGGGTGAGGCCATGCACTGGGCCTTTGGCTGGACATGGCCTCCTGCGAGACCACCCTGCTCGCCTCACCACTGCTGTTGTGGTGGTCTCAGGCAGCGGCTTGTGCCACCCAGCCCCTTCAGAAACAGCCCAGTGTGGTGGTTATCCAGGTGTCAGCGGCCCCTTGGTACCAAGCCAAGGGCAACAGGAAAAGATTTAAGATGTAGCGACCTAAGTGTAAGCCACATACGTGGTTTGGGCAAAAATGCTATTGGAAGGCCATACACAAAAAAACAAATGTGGGGAGTGGCCCGTTGTGAGATATAAAATCCTATGTTTAGGGTATTTTTGCAACTTTGTTTTTAGTAATCTGCTTTTCTTCAAAGTCTTCCCAATTTCTTTCTCTTTTTGAAAATGCCATGGGTCCTTAATGCTCAGTCTGCATATTAGTTAATCTTGTTAGTAATCTTGCAATATATACAGGGGTTTTTTATACTAATTTGGAAAAGCTGAGCTAGAGAGCAACTAAATGATGACGGTTCCTTATGGTTATCTTACAAATCTTAACATCCAGGCTTCAGTTCCAACCAAGAGATGACCTTTTAAAATTAAACTTGCTGAAGTTTGTGTTCTGCATTATCTGATCAAAAGCAACTCTACAACGTTTGTTCCTGCTTCAAACTGACAAGTACATTGTTTCTTGTGTTTCTTATTTTTCCGACCAGGTTCCGTCCTATCCTCTTGAAGGGAAGCCGACGAAAGCTTTAAGACCACAAGAGGGCATGGTCTCTTTTACGTTTAATACACTTGACTGCTCTCCATGCCAGTCACAACATCTGAACAGCACAGCTTCACGCCGGCGTGCAAATTTATTACGTTGGAGATGTTCCAGCTTCTTCTATTGAAAACTGAAATAATTCCACAGTGCACACAGCATCTTTGTCGCTTCTTCGCCCTGTCCTCTGCTGCACAAGAGCCGATTATTCACAAAGGTGTTGATGAGTTACGCAAGACAGACTATTGTCTGCCTCACGCAGTACAAGGCTACCAAGGTCATTTGATATTATCAAAGAGCTGGTAAGTTAGGATGGATTTGAAATAGCTCCAGCATGGCAAAATCCTGGAGTCATCCTTTGCCTTGGAAAGACCTTGTTCTTCTAAGGACGTGGTGACATGAAGGTGAGAATCCAGTGTACTCCATTGTACCTCAGACCTCTGTGTGCCTTACATGCAATAATAGTCTCATCTGGGTCTCCAATCTGCATTCCTTCTGTTAAAACAAATGTAACCCAAAGTTACTGTATTTGCCTTCTTCCTTGGGGAAGAAGAACTGATGTGTTGATTTGTTTCTTTGCTGTTTCTGAGATTATTTTTCTTCATTTGGAAACATTCATGCATTTCCTTTTGAAAAGGTCTCCTAAATGGTGTTACTAGTGTTGGGTTTTTTTCAGGCCTGAAGAATAACAGTAACTTCAAGTACACTTCCATTTTGAAAAGTGACTGTAAAATGGTATCGTAGGACTCCTCCTTTTTGCTTCTCACTAAGGCTGTGCCAGGACTGGTTGCAGCCATAGAAGCAAATATGTGCCTATATTTGGAGGAAATAATGGGAATCTTTAAAAAGCAGTATCTTTCATTGTTCCTCAGCAGAGAAACAGGTTGACTTTGCCAGTTTACTCACGTAGATTTGCATATTCGAAGCTATGTTCAGGACAGATATTGGTGCACTACTCTGAAAACTCCCGTGTCTTTGGCCCTGCTTAGTAAAGCAGATAGGCACAGGTTGGAGAAGTCAGCCGAGGACTTGTTCACAGCTAACAGAGCTAGAAGTCTTGCAGCGTCAAGAAGAAGGAGGCCTTAGGCAGGGAACTGTCCCCTATGTAAAGGAGCCTTGTTTTCCTGCCTGTTAAAAGGCAGGTGAAGCTCTTTACATTTCTCACTATTAAGTGAGTGAAGTTTCCGCATCCTCTTGCTTGAGGGAAAGTAAAACAGATTTGGGAGTTTTACTTCTAATTGCTGTGGTGCTTGTCCCGGCTGGGAGAGGCAAGCCTGCAGGAAGGAACAGTTTCAGCACGTGGCTGCTCTCTCCTTCGCTGCCATGTGTTTGAGATCAGACATCTCTCTGGGTGAAGCTGACTTAGGGGCTTACAGTCCCTTGAACTTCCTTGACTAATCTCCCATACGCTATGTGTGGTCAGTTAACAAGGATGAAGATGTTTCTCCTACCTAGAAGTCCTGCAAATTTTGAAACTTGGAATTTAGTTTGCAGGCTTGGAGGGAGAGTGGTGCTGTTTAGTGTTTATCATCATTGGTTGTATTCTGTCTTCTGTATCACTTGTTCAACTGCAGTGTCATGAGATGAGATAATTAATATTAAAGCACCCCTACTTGTTAGTTTACACATTTCTGATGCATTTAAAATCAGTAAAAAGGGCTGTTGACAACGCACAAGGGAAAATATAATTTTATATATTCTTTTTGCATCCAGAATTACTTTGCAAAGCTGATGGTGCACAGGGGACCAGACTCCTAGATGAAAACCAAGTCTTGCTGAAATCTGCGAGCTATTCCCAAGCACAGATTGCACCCTGAATGCATGTGGGCAGGAGCTGGATGAATAAGGAGGTAGTACTTCTTACTGCATCTACCATTGAAATAGAATAGATCTGGGCAACTGTTCAATACCAAAGTATAATGTAATTAATCTGTTCTTCTGATTACCTTTTTTTTTTCCCAGAAGTAAGTTAGGGCTTTACTCAGACCAACACTTCACCTAAACCTATCTCCAATACTTGCTGTAAGAGAAGAATAGGATGAACATAGCTGTTGTGTCACTTCAGTTTCCTCTTTATTAATGTTTAAGTGACTAACTCTGAATTCCTTAACTGTAGGATGTGATAGTTCAATAGTCTTGATGCCTCTCCAGCAATATGTACACACAAACAGAATGCAGGAAGTAAAGGACCTACAGAAAGAAACGTAATGAAAACAGAAAAAACCACCTTTGTCATACAAAGAAGAAGGGCAAGACAAAAGCCAAGTATAAGAAAACCATTTGAAAAATCCCACCACAAAAAACACCCTTGTGTTAGACTTCTGAAGCAGGTTCCAAAGAGCAAACTCCACAGTGTGTGGGACAAGAGCAGGACATTAATAAATAATGCATGTTCTCCATCACAGCGATTTTAATTTATCCTGTCAATGTGAGTTAATTAATAATTTAAAAGGGCACTGTGATCCTCATGTGGGAGGTCCTATAAAATAAAAATTCAAGCAGTTTAAGATGCAGTAGATTGCTGTCTATTAAAAAACATGTTAAGGGTTTTACTGTATTACTATTTAAATTATATTTTAAGCAGCAAGTTTTGATGTCCATTTAAGCATTATAGCGTGGCGTTTGCCATCCAAACATTGCAGGATTAAGTCCCATCAAGTACAGTAAAACCAGGGGAAGTAACTGATTATAAACACAAATAAAACTAACACAGATGTCTTTTATGAAATGCTAAGACTAAGCAAAAAGCACCACTTATATTTCAGTTTCTCTCATCCAAGCTTATTTTAATAATTCAGTTAAATTTTTAACTTTATAACTTTCACCACAGCCCTTCCCTTTTAAAATTACTTGAGATTGAAATTATTTAATTATTTTTACACATAAAAAATTATTGCTGTTCCTCAGAACAAAAGATATGAGAGTTTTCAGAGTAGTGCACCAATATCTGTCCCGAACCTAGCTACAAATATGCAAATCTGAGTGAGTAAACTGGTAAAGTCAACATGTTTCTCTGCAGCGGGTCAATGACAGAAATTCTGCCCATGGACACATCTCCTTTTGATGAAACAGTTCAATTTTATTTTTGGACATTTAAACTAAGTCAGAGTAGAATTAGCTTAATAACCATGGTCTTCATAAATCATGATGGACGAGGTGTTCGAGCTATTTGTTGGCTGAATGTGTGCTGCTCTTTCTGAATGCACCATATACAAGGCTTTTAACTGACTCGGATTTTAGCGTTTGGAAGTTTTTAGTAATAAAAAATGCTCAACAGAATTACTATCATGAAAGAACTTCTCTAGGAAGTGGTATAATTCCTGTTACTTTAAACTTTTAAAATGAGGAGAAAATCCTAAGAGCAAACAGTTTTGTATGTGCATTACTTGGTCTAAATATGTATCTTCAGCTTGATGCCATTCAAAACAATTTTACCACTGACCAAAAGTCAGAGTCACCATTAAACTACAATATTTTGTATTTTATAGAAAAGCTGGATGACTTGGGTGAGGTTCTAAAGGAATTGAGGGAGAAACTGATACACAAAATAAATTAGCTCTCCAGGATTTCAGATAGCTAGGATTTGGGAGGTTCTAGTTCCCCATCCTGAGATGGTGACCTTCTGACTCTGCATCTTCTCTTGACTCTTCCATGTGGAAAAGTCTGGTATCGTTGTCCTTTTCACATTAGTTTTCTGTTTGATGCTAACTACGCTGTCTGAACTTCTTTGTCTTTTCAAGGCAAACATTGGTTTTGCTCTATGACAGATCACTTTAAAAATTCAAGTGGACAGGCATTTTTAATTAGAGTCAAACCAAAGTCAAATAAGGCTGAAATAAACTGCATTCTGGTCTAGCACATTAGCCCTTAAATAAATAGTGAGAAGCCTGGGCTGTCTCTGTACAGCAGATGGCATTACAGGTAGTATTTATCATACTCCAATCCCAAGGCTAAGATAGTAGGGAGGGAGGATTGACGTCAGCTACAAGTGAATCAGTCTTAATACAAGCTGAAAAACTGCCTGTGCCTTCAACAGTTGATTACATTGTACAGCACTTCTGCTTAGCGCTCCCCATTGCATCTATTAGTCTGTCTGAGCAAGCCTAGCAGGAAGAGTTCATTTTGTTTTGCAGCTTAAATGAATTGATGTAAATGGATCTTGGACTTTGAGGTGGGAAGATTCCACCCAGCTGCAGTAACCAGGGGGATGCCCTTTGCCCCAGTTTTTGTGCCAAATTTGTGCATTCGAGAATTTTAAACAAATGTAACTTGGCAGGATATCGACCCTCAGGGTACAGGAATAATACCGAGTGAGAGAGCAGGGCATGTACTGGGAGGGATTTACAGGGAGATCTATCAGTACTGATACTGAACAGTGGGGAAACCCAATTCTGTCCAATTTCATTAAAAACGGTTGTTTTTTGTCCCACAGGAGCCGAGAGATCCTCTGAATGAAAACCAATAGCAATTTTTCATCTGGGTACAGCGTCATCGTGCAGGAGTGAAGGAGTTCAGCAAAGGTTACTAATTATCACGTAAATGACATAGTCTTCCGTGGCTGGGCAGACCTGGGTGGGTGACCAGGGATGGAGGGGGTATGGACTGCTCAGGGTAAGCCTTGGCTTGGGAGCCCTTACCGAAACACGGAGTCACGCTCTGCCAAGTCTGTTTGACAGCCTTGTGCTCATACCGAGTTTCTCAATCTCTGAGCCGTGGCTGATTGGCAAAGCGGTACGGAGAGCGTCCCGTCCAGCTCTGGGAAACACGTTGTGATGAGGCATGGAGAACTCGGGTTTAGTTGGAAGTGTGGTGGGGGATCACAGGTTGAGAAGCACCGCACACCCAGCCGCTGTAGGACAGATTACCTTGCACTAACCGGAGCTGCCTCAGGGCACCCTGGCACTGTAGGCAGTATTGAAATCTGCATTAAAGAAAAAGGGGTTAGGCCAGGCTGGACTTACTCTAGAAGGGACCTGGACAAGAAGGAGGAAGAATGAGAATGAGGGGAGGGTAAGAATGACTCTGTAGGGGAAACTCTGAAAATATGTGCTTCCCGTTCCTGCTAAAGATACGGGAGGGGGTGAGGCAGCAACGTTTGCTGCTGAGGAGAGCTACCTTGCAAGTACTGTTTGTCATCTCACACACCCTGACAGGCCTTGGCAGCAGCACACCCTTATCTCCAGCACGCTGGCAAATTTGGCTATGCGGCAGTTTCCTAATTCACCAAGGCTGGGCCTGGGTTGCTCTTTGTGTTCCTGCACTTTCCTTCTCCCCATTCTAACGGGCAGATTAATTTTTTAATAAGTTTGGATACAATTTCAGCTTTAGGCGGAAAATTTTCATGCATTGCTTAAGCCTTTAGCGGTTTAAAGGGGAGGAATATCGTCTCCGTCAAGATACACACCAAGTGAAATGCCTTCCGTCTCTTAATGCTATTATAATGACGTGCTTCAATAATGTTCCCCGTGGGTTGGGTTCGTGGAGTATGCCGCACAGCTTTTCCTTTCACTGGAGTCAGCTTGGTTCAGGTTTCACATCTACCTCTGCTTTATTTACACCCCTCTATTGTTTTGTTATTTACATATCTCGGGCTATACAATGCAGCAGCAGTCTCTCTACGCGTGTGTATGTGGAGGCATTAAACGAATTGGCGCACGTTGCGCAGAGCTACCTGCTAGGAACTTCCAAAGGGACGAGCCATTTCGCACGCCCACAAGCGGCACGGAAGACCGAGCTGCAGAAGGAATCAGGCCTTTTTGAACGTGGTGGGTCTTTAAAGCGTGGATGCCTTAAGTTGTCGGTGTCTTTGAAGTTGTCCAGGGGGACACCTGAAAGCCGTCTCCCTGCCTTTGTATCACGCTCACCTGCAATTACAATAATTTTAGTGGGTTTTGTGTGGTATCTGCATACTGTGGCCTTCTCGTGAGGGTTTTGTTTGGCATCTCGTGTCCCTTGCCGAAATGGATCAATGCTCCGCACTTTCGTGGATTTCCACAGAAACCACACAAACATCACGCGCCGCTGTGAGCTGGCTCTACCCCTAACTGCACCCCGCTGGGGAAAAACAGGAGGAGTTGTCCTTTAAAAATAAATTTTTGTGTGGTATGACTCACATAACCGTCCTTAATAGCCAGAAAGTACAAACGGCCACCGAGTCCCTTCGAGTTATTTGGAGCACGCCAGACATGCGGCCCGATATGGGCGTGGAGGGCAAGTATCTGGGTTAGGCGCAGCCTCGCTCGCCCCAGTGTTGAAAACGTAATTGGAATAATTACAGGTAAAATCCGCGGCAAGCCGGGGAACCATCTCCCCGGCCCCCGCCGACGGGAGCCGCGGGGCTCCGAGGCCGCTCACCGGGGCGCTGAGGGGGGGACGCCCAGCTCGGCCCCGCCGTGCCGCAGCCGCCGCCGCGGGGGCTGCCGGGAGCCGGGCGGTGTTATTGTCCCGCAACATGCAAATGAGGCGCGGCGGGGAGCCAATGGGGGTGGCCGCCGGCTGCTGCGCAAGCGCGCTGGGGCGGGGCGGGGTTGACCTCGCCGCCCGCCCGCTCGCTCGTTTGCCGAGCGCCGGGGCCTCAGCACGCGCGGCGAAGATGGCGGCTGCGGCCGGCGGGGTGCGGGGGCGGCGCAGCGGGCACCGCCGGCTCTGACCGGGCCACCTCACGGCGCGGCGGGAGGGCGACCGGAGGCCTTCGCGGGGCAGCGCCGGCCGGCTGGGGAGGAGGCAGAGCCCCCCTCGGGGGGGGTGGCGTGGAAGGCGAGGGTGCTGCCGGCAACCCGGCCGGGAGGGGCCGGCGCGCGGGGCGTCAGGAGCAGCGCGGGCGGCGGGGACGAGGGCGGGAGCCGGCCCGGAGGGGCGAGGCGGCCCGCGGAGGGGGGAGGGCGAGGGGCCGGGCCGAGGAGGGGCAACGCGGGCCGGCAGGCGCTGAGGGAAGCCGGCCGGCGAGCAGGGGAAGGCTGGCTCCCTGCGGCGGGCGCTCGCAGGTCAGGAGGCGGCTGCGCCGGTGGCTCCCCGCGTTCCTGGCTCTCGGCTGCTGGGCGCCCCACGCCATGTTCTCGGTGCTCTCCTATGGCAGGC
Organism: Calonectris borealis; assembly: GCF_964195595.1. Lineage (NCBI taxonomy): Eukaryota > Metazoa > Chordata > Aves > Procellariiformes > Procellariidae > Calonectris > Calonectris borealis. The sequence goes on from NC_134329.1 coordinate 7,985,322, forward strand.
TGGTGGCCCGGGCAGTCCTGGGCGGCCTCTCGCAGACGGACTCCCGTGACTACAGCTTGGTGACAGCCAGCTGTGGCTTTGGCAAAGATTTCCGCAAGGGCATCCTCAAGAAAGGCATGTGCTACGGGGATGACGCCTGCTTCGTGGCCCGGCACCGGACGGCAGATGTGCTGGGTGAGTGCTGGCGGGGCCCTGCTCGGGGGTGCTGAGGCGGCTTTGGCGTCGGTGTCGTGACCTCGCTGTCTTGAGCCGCACATGGCGAAGCGGCTCAGTTGTCGGTCACAGACAAAGAAGCCGGTTCCGCCTGTAAATGTCAGCGCGAGTTCTCTTTTTTTTTTTAGTTTCAAAAGAAAGCTCTCGTGTTCTTTGCTGCAGCACGATGCCCACCTCACTCAGCGTGCCTTTGGCATGGGGTGGTGTGGGTGCTGGGCGTCTGGGCCCAGCCTTGGCATTTCACCTGTAGGTGCCTGTAGGGCCTAGTAGCTCCAAAAGCCAGAGAAACAACTTTTTGTGCATTACCCTTTCTGTGTGCCTTTAAAACCTAACCAAGCCCCGGGTAAATGTGTTGCATTTCTCCATAAAGGATCACTGAAACAGACACTTCCTGATTTTAGCGCGTGCTGTGTCCTTGTCAAGTGAAAGGCAAAGTGACATTGAGACTGGTTTCAAATGTCAAACTTCAGTTTCAGTATTTGTTCTATCCTGATTACACTCTCTGGTTTGGATCCATGTGCAAAATGAATCTTAAGAGTTCACGTTTTGGAAGTAGTGAATAATTACGGATAATCAATGGAATATTCAGTTTATGAGCAGCATTGCTTTTGACAGTGCTTGACCTTTCTCCTATGTAGTCAAGGTTGAATTTGGCTAACTGACACTCTGCAAAAGTTAGTTTTTGAGCAACTGACAGAAGTCAATTTTCACCAAAACTTTGACATTCTAAAAAAAAAAACCTTCCTCTCCCCTGCCCCTGTGGTGTTTTTTGTTTGTTTTTGTTTTTAAATTTAAAACTGATGGGATTGCACTGCAGTGTCTGGTGATGTGGCAGTGCTTGGTGATTCTTCACAATTTGGTGCTGTCGTAACTTGGTTGCTGTTTAATATAGCTGAGACATTTTTTCAGGAAGCCGTAACTTGGTGCTAGGTAACAGTATTGCTGATTATTCTCAAGGGAGCTGTTACTCTTAAGGGTGATGCTACAGTTTTCAAGGAGATGTGGAAAACTGGTCAATACATTTTAGATACTCTGCATCTTTTCTGTTGTGCCTGTTCCAGAGAAACGTCTTTCAATTAGAATTAGCTGTTGGACAACCTTACTTTAACATGTGACTAAGGCTGGCTGCCGTTAAAGTTCATACCAGGCCAGCACTGATAAATAACTGAGCAATTGGTATTTGCCCGTAAGAGAAATGCAGAATTTGCCTTACTTAGGTGGACTCTTTGCGTGGGGAAGCGGCTGGATTTAGACCCATTTGATGATGTTTAGGGTTTTTTGGCCATATTTGGTAATTACCATATGTGGACCTACAGCTTGTCTTGTCTTCCTGCTGGAATCGAGAGAGAATTGCATTTCTAAGTTGGTCTTTGCATTAATTTTCATGGCAACTTGAAAACAAACAGAGTTGTAACTCCACTTAAGGGTCAAACAGCAAAGAAGACTTCAGACCGGGATGTCTTAAGTACCACAAAGAAAATAATTTAAATACAAAAGTTGTTGGTGGTTTTTTTTTTTCCCCCTGTAAAGCTATTTTCACGTTAGTTCTTTATTACTTTTCTAATACACATACCAAAAAACCAAGGTCACTGTACATTCTGCAAACAGTAACGCTCAGGATGGGTTTTGATGCAATCTAACTTGATGCTTTTTCTTCATCTGTAGTTCTTAAGTTTACAGACATAGTAGTTTTCTCCTTGTTTCTGCTACCACGGTCATCTCTCTGCTCTCCCTTTCTCAAACAGCTCTTCTATGCTACTGCAAAAAGAGTTTCAGCACCAGTGTTTTCCTGCTCTCAATTCCTCTTACTCTCATCACAAATCTGAGGTTCCGTACCTATTTTTTAAAGACCCTCATAAATTTTGTACAAACTCAATACCTGCTTAACTCTGCACCTCAATAAAACTGAGCTGAACTGTTGCTTTTCAAGCTTCATTTTTCAGTTTAATAAAGAGGCTCAGGTGAGTTTAGCCAAAGTGACCACTAGACACAGTTAAGAGTGCTTTTAGAGAACAATAAACGTCCAGTGTATCACTTAGAGCTAATCTGCTCTAATAGTCATGAGTGACAAAGCCGTGCCAGATAATTAATTTAAAATTCTTCCCTGCCAGTCTTTTCTAGAACCAATATATGGGAAGCATGCCTGTGTGGGATGGATATGGGTGTGGTGTAATAGTGAAAGAGCTACTCCCAGCCGTTTGGCATGAGTGCTTGGGGATTCATTTTCTTAGGTCAAACAGAAGTTGACTAGGCAGTATGTTTATAGCAGATAGAAAAATGCTAAATGCTTCTTTTGTTATATGTATACTGTACAGTCTTAAGACTGAGAATTTAATAGTGTCTTCTAGTCCGTGCTTTATCCTTTCATAGTAACAGAAAGCTTATGAAGATTCATGTTATTTCCAACCCTCCCATAGTTGTTAAAGGCTTGATAAGGCCTATTACTGGCGTACGTGAATCCTGGGAGTTTTTGCCTCTTATTTTCACTTCTGTCTGGTACATGTCTGTTAAATTTGCATCTTTTCTTCCCATTCTGAGCACAGGGAGAAACAAGAAACTCAAAGCAGAGTGTTTCCTTCTGGATCACTCTGAGAAAAGGAAATGGCTTTACTACTAATATTAATCTCTAGAGCTTTATGATTCAGGCCCATGTTTCCTTTTTGCTGCTGCTTGTACCATACCTTTTTGTATGTTCATCATCAGTGTCTTGGTTGTCCAGATCCTCAGAATATTCACATATCTTCTTGAGACTTGTTAGACGTTGATATACCTCTTCACGCATGCCTTTGTAACTTAAAAGGACAGAAAGGTTGTTTTTTAAAGCTGAAAAACAAAACTCTTTAGAAACTGACACCTTTGGTTTTTTTCTCATTAGCATAGGAGTAGAATTTTTGGTGCATAGGAAGCAAAACACAAATTTAAAAAAATGAACTTAAACACTTTATATAAACATTACACTTACTTCACAAAACTGAACATTGAAGCTTGTTTATAAATTTTGAGAAGTCTCATGCCGGTGATCGTTTTCTCTTTTGTTGGCATCTGGCTTTTCTTGCTTATTCCTGCCTTATCAGGCTCCTGATGTCTTTGCTAGTTTTTTATGGATTTTCCAAGCTGTTGTGTGACTCATTATTGAAACATTACAGCAACCAGTGCGCATCCCATGACAGCATCACTTATACAATGTCTGTGCTGGGTAGAAGTTTGGGTGTAGCCAGTGTGACTTGACTAGTCTTCCAAACTATTTCTGTCCCCCAGCAGTAGTAGGAAAAAACTGTCTGGCAGCAGGGTACTGTTTGTCCATTGCAAAGTTAAAATTTGGCAACTGTTCTATCTGCTGCAAATCTTGATTTTAATTCTTTTTTTTTTTTGGGAGGGGGTGCTGTTGTAGGGCAGCTACTCTAAATTGAAGGGAATTGCACTTTACTTGAAAATTAAGTTTGTCAGCAGCCTGCATAGAAGGTATGTAAAACTCTACAGTGACAAAGCCCTGGAATATTGTTAGTCTCACTGTCATCAAGAAAAGTAAACTACAAAATGTAGAAGGATTTGTAGATGAAAAGTCAAGGTTGTTCTGGCAACTACAGAGGAGGAAGGGATTGTTTCTTTGATGCCTGAAGGTCATATAAGACTTTGTTAGGTGGTTTTTTGCTATCATACCTATTAAAGAGATTGCTGCCTTATCACAACTTATCACACTAAAGGAGGCAAGTTGTCTGCTTGCTCCAGAGTAGCCTTTCACCTACTCTATTGAGAGAACTCAGGACATCTTAGAGGGAGTAATCAGTGATTTGAAAAAAATTGTATATGTGTCTTAGTTTGTAATAGACCAAATTACATTTTCTTTTTAACATAGGAGCATAAGTACTGTCATTTGTAGAGAAAGTACAGATTATTGAGAAACGCTCCCATTAACAATCATATTCACTGACATTCTTGTCAATACAGCTAATCCAAATGTCAGCAGAGCTGTTCTTAAGTAGCATTGAATGTAACCTCTTAGAAATGTGGTAGCTGTTTTTCTGAGAATGAAACTAAAATCTGGTTATTCTTCTTTACCACAGTTTCTGGAAGGGCATTGCACACAACGTATTCTGATCAGGATTTACAGTTGAATGCTTATTTTAATTGTAAGTGCTATTGATACTTGTTAATAGCGGACAATTTCCCATTCATACGCAGATCTTAGCTTGAACGAAAAGCAGGTTTTGTCAGAAATCACAGAAGGAAATAAGGAAAGCTGAACACAATACAGTAGGTGAGACATCAATCATACCTATGTCGCAGGAAATGTTGCAAAAATGTCCCCCTGCTTGCTTTGGTTTGTCTGCGCTATTAATACTGTGAGCCTGAGATTGTTCAGGCTATAAGTAATTTCACTACAGCTTGGCTGGTGTCTGTTCTGCAGTACCTATCCCTTTTCAGCATTTAAGTGCCAACCACCAGTAGCAGTTCAGCTACAAAAATAAATTCCAGGGTTGCTCAACACTTTGAGAGATTAAGTAGCTACAACTACGTAGGGAAGTTTTTACAAAACTTTCAGAGATAAAGAATAGTTTAGTGTTCTCCTGTAACTCCCAAAATCCACTGAGCGATTTCTCAGGCTTAAATAAAATAGGTAAGAGATCAACCTGGTAAAAACCTGTTTCAGGATCAACAATGTATTGTAGCGGGGTTGGGGGGGATAAAAGGAACTGCTGCTTTTTCCTGGAAATAGGTGCACAATTTAGTGTTTTCAGTTCCTTGTTTCTCCTTCAGTCTGTTCTTCAACATCATCTCTCACTTTGCCTCTTGCTTTTTGTTCCTCATTATCACTTAGCCAGTTATTCTTCCAGTACCTTTCTATTTAATGCAAGGGTAGTTTAAGGTCTACTGTAACTTTTAAAATGCATATTATGAGTAAGTAAGCTTTCCTTTTATAACTAGTTAGCAGTCACATACAATCTGCCTTCAGGGTTTTGTATTTAACCAGGTTATTTCTTTGTCAAAAGCGGGGGGCGAAGTAGACACCGTTTGGCTATAACATTGTGATCACATACACGCTGCCAGTGAAGCTGCTGGGAGAGTTAGTGCTGGCTTGGAGCACGTGATTTTGCTATCTAGGTGTGTGATTTATCTCATCACTGATAAAATGAGAAATCTTATCAGTTTATCTCAATTCTGATATGTTGACAAATATTAGGTGCTGTATTTCAAACTTGTGTAGTGCAACAGATTGCACTTTGTTACTGTTTTAGCCTTTCTTCTGTATCTGATGCAAAATAAATTCAGTCACAAATATATCCTTTTGATGTTCTTTTATCAGTGATTCATTGCTAATTCAGGTAAGGATCTCAAGAAATTTGAAGTTCAGTAGGATGAGTGGAGTGTCTTACAAAGTTAATTGTGGTGGCATGCAAAAGCAATTCCTGCTGGCACACTTGTGTGTGGTGATTATTCTTAGCTGATGCAACGTTTGAAAGTATCCATCTTTCAAGACATTTTTGGGACAGGGTGATACTTTTGGACTCTGACCACAGGCAGGTTAGTTTGCCAGCTAACCAGAACTTCCACTTATAAAGCTATTTGTATTAAACAGGGTTTGATTAGTATCATGGCTTTGTTCTGAACTTTAAGCCTGTTTAGTTTATATTAGCACTGAACTAGATAAAACATCTGGATCTGACTTACAAAAGTGTGCGGGGAAAAGCACATACTACTGGTCTCAGCAGTGGCTGGCTGTTCCTCGCCTTCTGCAGTTAACCTTGTGTGTTGGCAGTCAAAACAACTTTACGTTTGCATTTCAACTGGTATTTTATCCCAGGTGCTTTTAGCATTTTGAAATAAATTTTAACAAGTTTTCAGTGCTGCAGCATCAGTCACATGGACTTTGTCTTGAAACTTCGTTACAACTGTCTCTGTATGAGAGCGCTTGATACACTGAATCGTTAAGAAGTTAGAAAGAGCCAGTTTTTGGACTGACACATGCAGCGAGTATTTAATCTGGCAGTCGTATTTGTGTATTTTCCAGCAGTGTAGTGGAGTGTTAACTCTCAAAGATGCTGAAAGGTCTCCATAATATAGTTAAATACTTGAGAATCATTTCTTATTTTGAAGTAATTTATTGTGAAGTTTTCAATTGCTTTATTTACAGTGGTTGTTCATCTAGCCACAGGCATTTCACTATATCACGTGGACATCTTTGTAATTTCTGCATAGGCTTGAACAGGGAATAACCAAAGAAATATTCTTTCTATAAAATTTTCTGAGTTACTGAATAGCTTAGAAAAAATCAAGGATTGTGTACAGTTCAATTTCAGCCATGAAGTTTGTCTTGAATGTCCTGTGATTCCTATTTTGTAAGATGGTTATTTTAAGTTAAATGGTGGATACTGGAAGACAATATTTAATGTTTTATAGTGAAATTTAAGAAAATGAAAACCTAAGTAATCTTTTTCGCTTGCTAAAACGGTAGTTATTTTGAATATTTACAGGGTTTTTTTTGTCTTAGATGAAAACAAAGATAATAAAATGAATAGAGCTTGGCATTATTCCTTGGCAGTGACATTGCCAATAGCAGTACCTTTGAATTTTCCTTTGGTGACAGAGGGAAGACATGTTATTACATAAAAATTAGTCCATTTTTGAGTTGGGTTTTCATTTCTTGCTACTTCCAGAGTTTGAAATATCTCAGTTTTGCTCCTTGTTTGCTGTATATCAGATATCACAAATTTTCTTAAACTTTATTCTCATTTACATTTCATCTATTTCAGTAGCAGTTTATTCAATATGTTTTAAAATCACATATTCCTTTCCCATAAAACTGTTTAGTTTAGTTTATGTTGAGAATGTAGAATGTAAAGATACTGTTTTTATTTGAAAACCATGCTAAAGGATGGCTAAAGATCTTAGGAAATGTAAAAATAATCTTTTAAGGCAAAAACAGTAAAGGTGGATGCTTTCTAGGTGGCACTGTGTGATATAGGGCTTCTTGAATGTGCTTTGCCTACGTACAGCCGTTGATCTTGATGGCAGCAGTAATTCCTGGCTCTGTGCCGGAGCAGGAGGAAGCATTTGACTGCTCTGGCAGTGTTCGTGAACCATACTTTGGGAGCCAACAAGGTCATTTAGCTTAAATTAAGTGAACTGACCTATCATCTTTAAGAGATACAATTTTAAAAAAAAAGAAAGAGAGGAAAAAAAAAAACCCAAACCTTTGCCAAAAAACCCCACATTGTCCATTTTGGGCAAGGACAAGAAATGGATGCCAGTGGTGTTAGTGAGCTGATGAGGTGTCGTGGAGGTGTTACAGTGAAAGCGTACTCCGGGGCCCGCTCATGAATGCGGTGGTCCTGATTGCTTCTGTGCCAGCGATGGAGAAGGAATGCACAACTGTCTTGTTGCTTCTTAAGGAGACAATCTGTTCTCTTAAGTATGGTACAAAGCTAAGTCAGAGGACCTACTTGTGGACCATCTAGAGGATGGTTGTTCTGGAAGGCACTGGCAGAATGTACTTAAAGCTGTTTATAGCTTGCAAAAAGCAGACGGGAAGGCAGACAGACAAAGCCATTTCATGGCTCAAGATAGAGTATGAAGTGTGCTGCCGTGATTACGGATTCAGGTTTCCTCCCTGGAGTGAGAAGTGAGCAAAGAAAATCAGGTGGCATACTCTTATTTTTGCTTTAAAAATTGAAATAGGTTTTGATAATTAACCTTCTCAGGTGCTTGCTATGATGGCTTTCTTGTACTGTATGCTAATGCTGTATTGTTTCTGTTTAAATATTTCCCAAGAAGACTAATGCAAAAATGGTTTACTGATTGCTTGAGGGAACTCTGTAACTTCTGATGAGCTTGTTTTGTAACCGCCTTAGGAGCCAAAAGCTTTGGACAGTACTTGTCAAACATCATCTTTTCATTGCATTAACCCTGTTGTCAGTGAAGCAATGCTGTATTCGGCTAGCAAAAATACATCCGGATTGTGTTCATCTTAAAGTGAAAAAAGCCGCTCATCTGGTAACTTCATGTAAAGCAAGCATCATCATCCAAACTGAAGCTTAGTTTCTATTTCAAGTTACAGATCTAGAACTTTTTCTTAATAATCTCTTCTTCTAGACTTGTCTGCATGGCAGCAGAAAGCAAAGGGTTAATCCAGTATTAACCTGAAGTTGTGGGACCTGTAAAGAGAGGATTTGTTTGTTCTTGAATAAATCAGAAAAGGCATTTCTGAGAATGCCAATGTTGCTTTTGCATGAGCTTCTTACCAGGGTCTGGACTGAAGAGGTGAATACAGGAATAATCTGCCTTCCTGTAGTGTTCTTTTGGACAAAGCAGGTGTCTAAAAGGTTGTGCACTATTTTTGGGAGAAATCTGATTAATGTTGATAGGCTGTTCAGAATCTGGCTATAACCTGCTATCAGATTATAGTTCGTGCCAAGGTCTGCTCTAAACCTTTCGTCTCAGTTTCAGATGGTGTCCCATGTGAAGGGCATTTGTAGATGAGGCAAACTTATTTTACCTTCTCAGTCAAATTTCCATGCCTTTGCAAATAGCGGCATATTTTTCTGAGGCGGCTGTTGTTCTTCAGCACAATCTGAGCTCTGAAATGGGCTCTTCGTGCTTTTATCATGACCATAGTATTTTAGCTTTATTATGTTACAGAAACCTGTGCTTGAAATGGCTAGTCCCTTACATGCTGAGGATGAAAAAGATTTTTGGAAAAATTTCCAAGTAGAAGTGTTTTTATCTCATAAATAATACCTTCGGACAGTATTTTACTTTTATCGTTAAAGCCAATTGGGGAAATTCAAAATATTTAGCCAAATGGGCAGCAGAATATTATATCTGTTGCTTATCTTCCTCTGACCACTTCCCTTTTCTATGTGCATCTTTGCTATTTGCTTCTGCAGTTGCTCAGAAGCTTCCCAAGCTTTGGCAGAATTGGTCTAATTTTCTGCTATCTAGGTGGTTTTGAATAACTGAATGAAAATTGGCTGGATCGTAGTCAGTTTTCATTCTCTTGCTTGGCTGAAACTGTAAGCGACTATCCTTGTACGGGTAGGTCCCAGCATTGTGTTGGTTACGTGGTTTTTTGAACACACTTTCAAGATGGAAGTTTAGTTTCTACAGAAATTGATATTGCCAAATAGAAAGCATTATGCTTCATATGAGTAAGTAGCTTGAGAAAAAACTTTGGGCTGCTGAATAGTGGGGAAGAGTTTCTTTATCATTTCTATTCTATTTAAAAATCTTAACAACCTTCATATGTAAAACTAATAGAAACTCTTCTTCCTTTTTAATGGGCTAATCAAAGGTTAATGTGATTGAATCCTCCTCCTTCTCCCCACATTCCCCATTAGTTGTTCTCTAGTGAAGTCAGCCTCCTCACAGAGTTCTCAGCATTAGACTTTTACCTTCTCTTCAGCAATTCAGATTATATTTAGAGATTTGTCTAGGAGCTGATATCAAAAGTTATCTTAAATGCTCAGAATTTTTTTTTCTTAATCAAAAATGTTTTTCAAGCAGGGGCTATGTCCTACTTTTTAGTTACTGAGTATCATAAGTGATGTCAAAAATTAAAAACCTTGTTTTGGAAACTTGTCTGTTCATATAACTCTTGTTTTCTGTTTTCTTTCAGGGGTAGCAGATGGTGTAGGTGGCTGGAGAGACTATGGGGTTGACCCTTCTCAGTTCTCAGGGACTCTAATGCGAACATGTGAACGTTTAGTAAAAGAAGGACGGTTTGTACCAAGTAATCCTGTTGGGATTCTCACCGCAGGTTATTGTGAGCTGCTGCAGAACAAAGTACCTTTGCTTGGTAAGAGAGCAAAAATATATAAATTGGATCTGTGTTGTATGTTATCTAGACATATACTTAGTCAAGGTTGCTTAAATCCATTGTCAGCTTCTACAACAAATTTGCAGGCAGTTATCTTATTTTAATTAACCAAAAAATGTAGAAATGTAGTTGTCTTGGTAGCATCCGTTTTTTCTCTTGTATGTTTACTGAATGAATCAAGATAATTTTTAATGCAGGGAATATTTGTGTGTGTATAAATATATGTGTGTATATAAAAATATGCCATTGTCTGTGAAGGGTGGTAATTCACCAGTGCTTGCAGAGAGTTTGTAAAACAAGTTCAGCAGTAGAATACGCTATGGCATGTGCACTCATTCTCTCTGTTGCGTATGTATAAATAACTGTTCTTCGTTGAAAACTCTTAATGGTTGGTTGTGGCTTTTTGCTTAAGCTATGCAAGCAAAAATATTTCTGACGATAATTGGATGCAGTTCTGCTCATTCCTTGCCTTACTGCTCCCGTTGCCTTTTATGTCCAATGAACTTTAAACCTAATTGGTTGGCTTAAGTAGTTTATATCATACAATCACTGGTACCATATATTACTTTTATATTTCTTTGTGGGGGATTCATTACAGATTTTTTTGAAAGCAAACTGAAGTAGATGCTTAGCATATTCTGTGTCAAAGTTGATTTTAGACAGGGCATCTAGCTGCCTTGGGAATCGCAGGCAGATAGAGGGGTAACATTTGGCTGACAACCTTGAGAACAGAATACTTTTCTAAAGGGCATGTGACCTATTATGCACCAAGAAAGTGTTACCCTGCATGATATGCATGTTTCTCACCTGACCTTAAACTTCTATGCCAGAAGAGTGCTGTGTAAGCTATATTTAACTTGTCGTCTGAGCTTTGGAACAGATGTTCTCGTGTTATATGCCTAAAGAATAGGTTCGAACCTCAGAAGTGACCTTAAGTATTGCTAAAATAGCAGTGGTCGGTAATTACTTTAGGATTTTGTGTGTTTAATAGTGCTTATTTGTGCAAAGCAGATGTAGCTGTAAGTGATCTACAAAGTGGGCCACTGGTGAGAGCTCTCAGAGCGGCTTTGTAGACGGAGGCAGCACTGCTTGGCTTGACCTTTCGAATCCTGAAAGGCAGCGTATGCTGAGTCACAAGATCTGCATTCCACACATGGCCTCCTAGTTACACTCTGCTAATAGAGTTAGAATTTGAAACTAATGATCCTTAATGTTTCTGCTTTAACAGAGAACAGTATTTTTAGAAGTAGAAATAAAACCCTGGAATTACCGCAGCAATGAGCATTTAGAGTTTATTTAAAATAAAGTGAAGGGAGAGGACTTCATTAAGGAGGATTCATTAGGCAATAACTTTTCCTTGCTGTTGTGCTTTAAGTCTTGATACTTAGTTCATCAGAATTGAATCTAGCAAATATTTTAAAATAAAAGTGGAGTGAGAGGAAACTCTGCCATTTATTTAAACACTATTCTCGTACTGCAGAACTGTTTTGGACGCTGTTGCATATAAAACCTGAATTTTTCCTAAGATACTGCTTTGACTTACCATTCACTAAGAGTGGAGAAGGTCCTACATATATTCACTAGAGAACAAATTAAGTGCAATTGTATTGCAGGGAACTCTCTGTATTAGAAAGGGAGACATCTGGAATAGGTGATGCCTAGAGCCAGCTGGACTTCTGCGCTAGCAAGCCTGATTGTAAGTTTAGCTCATTGCAAGGTTGTGGTCTGTCCAACGTGTAGCTGTGCTTGGAAACTTCTGCTGGAAGAATGTTAGGATAGAAGATGAAGACTATTCACCAGCTGGTGATATGGGGCCTTACGTTAGAGGCAGAAGTCAAGAAGAAATGCTTTAGCTGTATTTCACCCTCTTGAGGAATGAAAGTTCTTTGGCGGATGTGCTACCCTATTTGCAGAAATTAAGTGATTGCTGTTTGCTGTGAAGGACTTAGTCTGTGGATCGGTATCTTTGCAATACAGTTATTTTTGTGGCTTGCAACCAAGCACAGTTGGTGGCTACTTCCCAGTGAATGAATCAAGAATTCCTCAGTGCCCTCAAGCATGGCTGGGATAGTTCCGAGCATGGTTGACAAGTAGATATGTTTCCATTCTGTCTGACTTTAATCTGGAATAGTATTTGTCTCTGAAACATGTTTTCTTTAAACTTGTGAAGTTAGTATCCTGAAGACGTGACAGGATCATAATTTTTTTTAAACATGAAGATAGCTCTACAGAGCCATATGATGAAGAAAAGCATTTTAATGTTCTGACAAGAGTAATGCAATAATACCTAATACTTAATTGTAAGTGGTTCTTTACTTGGCGTGGTTTATTTACAGCTGATGAGTGAAACTGTGTGGAGAGCACCTAGCATTGTATGGATGCTACTAGAATTCTATTATCTCAATGATTTTGGAATTTCAGTATTTTATGTGACTTTTGTAAATGCTGTCCTATAGCAGAATGTGCTGACATATGTTGGGATGTAAAACTGTAAATAAAGTGGAACAAAACAGGTACTTGTCAGCATAATGTGTTTACCAAAATCAAAGCAGGAAAAGTAGGTCCTATACAAAAGTCATAGTTTGTCTTGCAAAGTTTTCTAGCGTTTTGCTATTTTTAGTGTATATTAATTTTGGCATTGTTGAGTATTTCCATTTCTCCTGATTTGTAAGCTTTGATAAATATTTGAATAATTGGACTGTGAATCAAATCGGTGAAAGAACAAACAATTTCTGTAGGGCTAACTCCAGTTACCCTATTCTCTTTGCTTCCAGGGAGCAGTACAGCATGTATAGTAGTTCTGGACAGAACAAGTCATCGTTTACATACAGCCAACTTGGGAGATTCTGGATTTTTGGTAGTCAGAGGAGGAGAAGTAGTACATCGATCTGATGAGCAGCAGCATTACTTCAACACTCCGTTCCAACTATCAATAGCTCCACCAGAAGCAGAAGGAGTTGTCTTAAGTGACAGGTAAGATGTGAGAGGCTCTTAGATTTTTAATCTGTATATGTGATCAGCTCCCAAAAGGTTGCAGTTTTGTTGCTACGGTGCTCTTTGTATAGTGAGCGTAGCGCGTGGGATTTAAACATGTATGCAATCAAAGGGTCTTATACCTGTCCCCCCCCCCCCCCCCCGTCTTTAGGTAATAAGAACATTTCTCACCTTATACTTAACAAACTTTGTACGCTGTTGCACAGTTTGAATTTATTGGGCTAATGATTATTCATTCGTGATGGCATATTCCCATAGTCTATGGTGGTGTGCACTAGGCATGTTCTGAAGCTGCTGTAAAAAGGCTGCAGCTGGTGTATGCGCCGGTCATCCTGCATGAGTGGCTTGTCTTACCAGTAGCTTTCGTTCCCAGTCCCTGTCTGTACTCTCTTGAGACTGGTTTGGAGTACGCTAATTTAGATATCTTGGCAGTGTGGTAGCAAGTACTTGGAGAATAGAGCAGAGGGACATGTGACTGTAACTTGTGTTTCCAAATAGCTGTGTTTCCCGCAGCATATTGTATTTGACCAAAACGAGAAAAAAAAAAAAAAAAAAACACACCACCACCACTCTTTGGCGGCACACCAAGCTGGGAAATGAGAGTATTAGGGAAGGACAATCTGTTCACAGAAATGAGTTATTTCAAAGGCAGACTTGTACTTGTGTCTTCCCTTAAGAATGTCAGGCTGATCCATCTTTGTGAAGTCTCACCAGTAATATAAAATTAAAAAAAAAAATCGGCTTTCAAATATGTATTAAAATATGGCTCTCAAATCAATGATTATACGCTCATTAAAGTGATATCCCTCTTCTGAATACAGGAAGATGATAAAGGGATCTTCAGAGAGTGAGCATCGTATACAGGAAATGCAATAGACATCTTAAGTTTTTGATACAAGGTTTGGACTCGATGATCTTAAGGGTCTTTTCCAACTTAAATGATTCTATGAAATACCAAGGCTGATGCAGTAAAAGTTGTGACTCTAATGCCAAAATAGCTTTTTTGAAAACGTTCGTTAAGTTGTTGAAACTTCTTGAGCATTCTTGCATGTGACTTTATTACTTCATCATAAGACTGCAGAGAGGAAGCCAGGGTAGAACTCCGCAATTAGAACCCTTAAATAATCTAACCTCTTTATTAGACTAAAATTAAATGATTGTTTGAAATTCCAGAGCTGTAAAAATCTTTATTTTTCTGAGCTTCTGTGTCATCCATGGGAAGACAAAACCCAAAAAGCACAAGGATAATTGATAATGTCCAGTGGAAGTCAGGAAAGCAAAGTAATCTGAGTCATCACATAATAAGGAAAGCGCAAGATAAATGCGCTCCCACACTTCAATTCTGAATCATGATTATAGCTTTCTGGCTAGTTTCTGCACTGTTCTTGACGTTAATTTGTGCTCATGTGTGTTGTCTAAATGCTTCTCCAGTACTTTTTTTTTGTTGTTGTCCCAGTTAAATGTTAAATTTGGCTATATATGGGAATAGGCAGGCAACCTTAACTCTATTAACCTTCCTGAAGCTACAAAACAGTTGAGCAAAGCAGCTCTTCTGCTTTTTGGCATAGCCAAATGGCATGGGATGCAGCAGTTTCTCTCTTTTAAAGACCCCTGAAGCATCTTTAAAAACGAAGGGTTTGTCATCATGCTGCTTCTGAGAATCAGGTTTTGCAGCAATATTCATGGCCAAAATAGATATTTTCTCCTTTTGGTATTGTGTAATGTATTAGACATAAGTAGACCAACTGGCTATGGTCTCCTGGTAGCGATTTCCAGACATGTTTCATATTCCATCGCATTAGAAAGTGATTCAGAATCCTTAAGTGTTTTGGCCGTTCCTGTTATGAATTGTCCTTTTAAGTATAGCTCTCTTAAATATGTAAGATGTGAGAAGGAAGCCCTGAGCTGCCATTCTACTTAATGGTTTCCATGGAGATACACTTGTGAAGCGGATTAGTTTGCAGGATTGTTCATCTGGGAATTTTCAATGCAAATCCTTTGTGTAATAGCTGGAACATTACCTGTTTGCAATCACAGTTCTTCTGTTGTAGCTTTCTTGACAAGCCATCCTGGTGCAAAAGCTCCACAGTTAGTGATTATTTCTTTCTTTTGCAGAAAAACACATAACAGTAGTGAATTACAAAAGCTGTTGATGTGCTAGTTTGACATTGCTTGGTGTCTTACTGAAAGCTGGAGTCCCTTTCTTTAACATACCTGTCATCTTCACAGCCCTGATGCTGCTGATAGTACTTCTTTTGATGTCCAACTTGGAGACATTATTTTGACTGCAACAGACGGACTGTTTGACAACATGCCTGACTACATGATTCTGCAGGAGTTAAAAAAGCTGAAGGTAAGTGTGTGTATTCTGAATCTCTCACATCTTTTGCACTGCTTATCCCTTACAGTTACTACCATTACTTTTTATGCATGTAACTTTTTTATTTTATATAAAAGACCCACCACAAAGTGCTGTCGTTTAGAAACTTTTCAGTTAAAACCCCATGTGAGCAGTAGAAAGGGACACTGACCCCAAAGCGCTGTCTCTTGCATCTGCACCCAGGCTGAATCCAGAAGCAGCAGCTTGGGCATAAATTTCCCGAGCAGCAGCTGGTACCATGTCACTAACTCGTGGCGGGAGGGGAAGGGGGAGATGTTCCATAGCAGGCACTGCCCTTGGCCAGCTGCTCACACATTGTATTTTATCTGTACCTGCAGGCTGTAGATTATATACATGAAAATACAGCATTCTCTCATGGGTTATTTAAGGGGATGAGCTGTATACTTTAAAATAATTTGAAGCTTTTCTGAAGAGTTATAAAACAGTAATTCTAAAGTAGTACAGGCTGTCTGAATTGTGGGTTGCGTGTGCTTGGAAATCTTTAATGTTCTGTAAAAAAAAAAACCAAAAACTTCCTGGCAACTGTTCCTGGTTAGTGACCACAAATATTCTTTTTAAATAGTAAAAATACATTAAAATATTTTAATTTGGATGAGAAACATTTAGCTTAAGGCTATTTACTTATAGAAAGGAAAGTATACTTAGCAGATATCAATATGTATAACCTCCCTGAGGAAACTATTTTGTTATGAAATGCAAATGAGGTTAACATGTAGAATTATAGTGCGGTTTTAAAAAAATTTCGCCTGCTCTTATCCTGCAGCTACATAACTGAAAGGTGGTGTCGCACAGAGAATGGGTCCTTACAGGCAAAATCTCTGAGAGGCCTCTGCACATCGGGCAGGCTTCTGTGTTTCCCCCTCTCTGCAGTCCCCACTATCACTCTCCCCCCTTCTCGGTGCAGTATTCAGGTCTGAAATCGAGAAGCTGTGCTGTGAAATGGAAGGCGTGAGCACAAGCTGTCACAGAGGCTTTAATCTGGTTAGCAAAGGTAATGGCAGCACTGATGATGTATGGGCATGCTGTCATGGTTTGGAAGGGCCTGGCGGGCTGGTCGCTAACCCGCGTGGCTGTTATTACTCTGCAGCCAGATCACACCTCTGCTGTGCTCCCACCTTCCTTTTGCTGCGCAGAGGTAAGGTTAGCCTGGGCGGGCGCCGGAGATGGAATTCCCTTGTGGAAGAAAGTTGAGCTCCACCTTTTGGCGTGTTTGGGAAAGGCACTGAAGTTCCTTTCAGTGGGAGGTTCAGCCAAAAGTTAAGGCTGTAAATGCCTGCTAATTCCCCGAACTGCGGGGAAGACTCTTGAAACGACAAGGCATTTTAAAATAGTTACAAACGAAGAGCAGTGGTTGTCGTGTCATGTTGGCTTGAGTAAGAAAAGTCTTGGAGTAAAGCAGCAGAGTTACTGAAACAGGAAAAAAAAATGGCACTTAAAATGCAGTCCGTAGAAAGTTTGCATGCTCGATAAATGTTTTCTCATCTAACTTTTAAAGTGCCCCTTCTCCCCAAGTGTGCTCTTGTCGATTTGGGTGAGAGGGTCAGAGAAGTAAGACTTGCCATTCAAGGTGAAACATAGTTAGTTCAGCGGAGCCTACTTTGTGAGGAGAGGATGGTTCTTTCAGTGGGAACTGCTAGTACAGCTGTCAAATATGCTGCTTCCCTCAGGTGAGACTCTTTAGTCTATTTTGAGTATTAGTCTTCTAAGTTTCTAAATTCTACAAATCCTCCAAAACCAAGTCTTGTAGCTGCTGGTAAGGAATAGAGGTCTAGACTTGAGTTGTGAAGATTTGCAGTTCTAACCCAAATTTATAAAGCCCAAAAGATGGTGAGTGTTCCATTTGGAAGAGTGCCCTAATCTGTGAGAAGAGAGGTCTGGCATCAGGGATCTATAAAACTGACATGCATCAGCAAAACAACTGCTGGTAGATTTTCTTGTAAGAATAAACTTTTTTTCTTATTAATTTAGAACTCCAACTATGAGAGTATACAGCAGACGGCAAGAAGCATTGCTGAGCAAGCTCACGAGCTGGCATATGATCCCACTTACATGTCGCCATTTGCACAGTTTGCATGTGACAATGGATTGAATGTGAGAGGTGAGATTTTTTTTTTTCCTCCTCCCACTCCTGCTATCCTTGAGAAATCTTAAGCGAAGTGAAGTTCTGTTGTTCCAAAATCTGATAGGAAAACAGAGCGTTAAGAAATGTGGTTGGCAGTAGAGCGCACAGCTAGCACGCTGGGTTTGGCAAGGGCCCCAGCTCCTGGTGCAGGTCATCCCAGGCCCTGGCTGATCAGAAGCCTCCTGTGGGGAAGCAGCTGGAACACAGAGAACGCAGTGCAGTGACTTCTTTTTTTTACCTAATATGTACAATCCAGCCCCAGGAATCCTACCTGACACAAGTTCTCCAGGCTCTTAGGGAAACTGGGCTTGACTTGTTCCTTGGATTTGGGTGTGTGGGTGGTGGGGTGTGTGTGTGTGTTGGGGGTTTTTTTGTTTGTTTGTTTTGTGTGGGTTTTTTTTTTTTTAAGGTCTTCTATTATTGATGCTTTTTGGTCAAGATTCTGCCCACTCTTTGGTGTTGGTTTTTTCTGTTCAAATTTCTGACCCTTGTAGCGTTAGCATCCCCATCCTGATCTCTCTGTTGGTTCTATTTCCTATGCTCTAGAAAGATGCTGACACCTGGCAGAGTTCAGAGTCCTACCAAACACCTTTCTTCTTTCTTTCTTTTTTTTTTTTTAACCAAATAAATATAATTCTACTAGTAAAGATGTTCTCATTATCTCTGTATCAGGAGGGCAGGATTTCCTGCAAGACCCTTCAGCATTTTTCCTAAAGGTAGAGACAATAGCTGTAAAGCTTGGGCTCCATGTTGCTACGAAGCTTAATCCTTCAGTAACGAAACTGCAGATCTCCTGAGTCCAAAGGACTGGTTTGACTTTCTACATAATGCAATACCTCTTTTCTGAGCTGTTTCTCTAGCAACATTTGAGTGTGTTGCTCTTGCTGTTGAGGTTTGAAAAGTGACTACTAAAAATATTAAGTAGATTTTAGAAAGATATGCAGTAATATAGAAAATGCGAAAGAGGTGTTTGATTTACAGCAGAAATTCCTGAGAAGATACTGACTTTACTATTGCAGCTTGCTTGTAACAAAGCCATGTCAGGTTTTTTGTACATTTATTAAATAAATAGTCTGCTAGAACGCAGGCTTTCTGCTCTACTGGCTAACAACAGGTTCTGTACTCCTTTTAGTAGTTTGTGATCTCGCTCTAGCTTAGAAGGAGATAGCTTTTCTGCTGTGTTAAATGTCATTGCTACCCCCTGTTCCGTTTTGGAAAGGAGGTGGAGGAAGCAGAGTTCTTGTGTCTACACAAAACGGTTTTTGAATATTTAAACTATTTTTAAAAGAGCTTTCCATGGGGGAATGTCGCAGATTATATGAAGATGACCCACTGTGGCTTTATGAAAAAGTTTTACTTTTCTTATATTACAGGGGGAAAACCAGATGACATCACCGTCCTTCTTTCTATTGTAGCCGAGTACACAGACTGATCTGCCCCGAGTGTCAGCTTTGACGTTTTCGTTATCCCCGAGCTCCTAGCTTCACACGTACGGTTTCCTGCTGGCAGGATTGCTTTCTTCCTTCGCAGCTGATCTCAGCAGCCGATTCTCGAGCTCGTTGCCTGTCTTGAGACACAACTGAAGTCCTTGTTAAGAACCACTCGCGTAGTACACTGGTCTTTGTCTGCCAGCAAGAGATGAAGAAGCTCAAGGCTTGACGCATGTCGTTCAGAGCTTAGTCATTGTCCTTAAAAGGGGGAGGATCAATCCCACATCGTTACTGCATTTGAAATGTGACTTACTTTCAAAGAAGTAGAATTGGTTTATCATCTTTCAAACTAGGTTCGATAGGTAAAACCTCTGTAAGAGGGCATATTACTCTATTTACTAGAAACATTCACTATTCATTAAAGGGTATGTTACAGAACACAGTTTCATAAGCATAGTCTCGTAACAGTGATAGCTGAGGTTTCGTGTTTCTAAGCTCCAGTTTTCAGGAGATTTATAACTGCTGTAAACATTCTGCTCTTGCCATACGTGGTGTCAGCCTAGGAGCCTTTTCTAGTACGGAATTTCAAAAAACATACTTAGTTCAAGTTATATGGATGCAAATGTGTTTTGTGATTTCAGGTGCTTAACTGTGATCCTAAAAGTTCTGCAGATCATTCGTCCGTAATGGGCCTGCTATCTGGATGTTTTGGCTGTGGATAATTTTTTTTTTTTTAAACAAAAATTTTAACTCAGTCTCAAAAAGCCGAGCTGGCCAAAGTTGAGGTCCCTTCAGCATTTTAACCCATCTCACCAGCGCGGGATGATATGGCATAAATGCTACGGTGGGAGGTCGCACAAAGAACAGATCATCCTCAACTCTGAACGTCTTCACTTTTGGTAGATAATTCTGTTGTTAACGAAACATAATTTGTGTTAATTGCAATTCTTGCTTGTGTAGAACAGAATATGCTGCACCAGTTTAAGTCCAGTTGATCCTTATCTTTCTGACTCTCAAACAAGCACCTCTTTCTTACGCTGTAGCAGCAGCAGTAAGTACGTAAATGGAAACTATTAATGAATAATCAGCAAAACTTACATTTCAGTAACTAAAGTTTAGGGTTTTCGGAATGAACCTTAATGATGTTTACAGTTATCTAACAGCCACTTTGCAATATTACATTTCCTTTTGAATTACAGTAGCTGACATTTGTTCCCCCCGTTCCAGCAAGCTTTCCTTTTTCTTTCCTGAGGTTCATACAAAAAGCTGATAGCTGTAAAGATATATATATTTTTGGTCAGTTTTTCATTAACTTTTTTGCTGGTAGAAAAGTATGTAGAAATAAATTAAAGCCATGTTTTTATATATAAAAAGTCGGGTAATGTTGCTGTTTAGGTGAGTGCAGTTAAACTTGGTCAGTAAGTAATCTTACCTGCTCTCAAAAGGAGATTTTTACTACCTGGTTTATTGTATTAAAACTGTTTAAGTTTGAGGTTACCTCAACTTGTTTAAAGAATTTTTGTGGACTTGTACTGTATATTTGCGTAACTATGTCAAGCTTTTATTTAAGATCATTTAACATGTACCATGTACATGTCATTTTACTATATTTCAATGCATCATGCTTGTAACAGGCATTTCATTTATAATAAGAGTAAGTGATTAATTTGGAAGCTCTTCAGTAATTTATCTGCTATTCCTAAATTGGCATAATGTTAGCTATCTATTTTAAATCACCTTGTAATTACTTGTCAAAATGCCTTAACTACCCTAACTTGACCAAAATACTATTTTGGTGAGGGTATGGGGAGGATTATATTAATGAAGAAAAACCAATTAGTTTTGCGATCCATGGAGCAGTGAGCGGTGGATAACTTTGCACAAATTGTCAGTCCTTGTTGTTTTTTAAAATTGAACAAGCCGTATCTAGCTGCCTCGTTAGGAGGAATGTATTCACGCTGCAGTACAGGGCTTTGTTTCTTGCATTTGGGAGGGGGCTTTCTCTCTCAAATCTGGGTGTCTTCACATTTTATTCTCCAGTATTTACTATCACGCTTCTTGATTAGAGCAGATTTGATCAATTATTCTTCCCCTTGAACTTACCTTCCCGTGATGCCCCTGCAGACCTGGACTGACCCCTCGCTCTCAGCACGCTCGTCCCCAGCCCTCGTTCTTTTTCCCCCCGCTTTCTAGAACTCTAACTGGGAGACGCGTGCGGATCAGATAGACGAGTATGGCAAAGGTGCTTACCCCCGCGCCAGGCGTTGCGTGCGCCGTGCTCTGCCGCTGCTGCTCCGGGGCCTGGAGTCCCCGAGCGGGGAGACTCGGCCGCCTGCTCCGAAGCTGAACCGCGCTGCCTGGCGGGTGCGAGGCCGAGCCTCGCGCGCTGTGCTAAAGCCGCTCTGAGCTGGGCAGTACCTACAAAGCCATTTGCCTCATATCACATCGAGGGGTTTTGGGGGTTTTTTTAGTAAAGAACAAATTTGGATTTTGATTTGCAAATCATGAGTTTATCCCTCACCGGACACACCAAAGACCAGTAAAGCTTATAGCTTTTCCATCTGTTTATAAAGCAATACTGTATTATAAAGAATTGATATTTTTATCACATGCTTGATTGTTTTTGGTTTTGTTTTTTTTTTTTTTTTTTTTAAGATGTGCACTCTAAACATATCAACCTAATTTCTTCCTATGAACTTAAGCTGTCTGCGCACAACAAATTTTTGGAAAAGGAAATGACAGGGCCCATATATCAAAATAATTTTAAGTGATGCATGAAGCAGTAACACTTCCTAGGAATTAGATTATTGTGACTGTTCACGAGAGGAACGTACAAGAAAGGTGTTCCAGGAAGCGGACGCGTGCACGAGCGGAGCACAGGCAGACTTTCAGCTGCTGCCGAGGGCATGTGTTCGTTGTCAGGAGCCGGTGGTTCGGGAGCAGTGGTCGGAAGGAAAAGGAAGAGTTCTATACACCAGTAACCACATAGCGTAACGGGACTGGCGGGAGTTGGGATTTCTGCAGCAGCGTTACTAGGTATTTGGGTAAAACAGGGCTAAGACGTGGTGAATTGGAAAAACTCTGTGGTTCGTTGCTACTTTTATGGCTATCTTTGGGAGACCTGCAACATACAGTTTCCCTGTAAATGTACTTTGTGTTTGTGAAGAAGGTATGGCCGAAAAAAACACCAAAACAAAAAAAAACCAGATTTTGGGACCAGACAGTTAAGACTGAGTAAAGGAGAAGGGAGAGGCAAAGGTCTGGCAAAGATGCGAGGGATTTTGTGATGGAATCTCCCATCTCTTGGTAACGGACAACCTTTCTCCAGGGAAAAAAACGGACTGTGTGTGTAGAAACTGACTGTATGGAGTAGTTCCTTACAAAGATAGCTGAAGTAATGAAGCAGATCTGAGTCTGTATCTAATGAGGATGCTTTTTTGTTGTTGTTAAAATGAGACTATCATCTATGCTTACCTAAGAGGCAATTATGTGAATTTCATGTCTGAGGTATAACTTATGCAGGAATAGTTCTGTAAATACATTTAAATGAATTGTAAAGATATTTAATAAATATAGTATTTATACTAAAATGTGTTTTTTAAAGTAAAGTTGACTGCAGAAACTGTGTTTGTTAGTGCAGTAACGTCACTGGTGGCGCAGAGACATGCAGCCACCAACGCTTGGGGCGTGGGGCTCTGGTTCAGCCCTTCGTCCAGTGTTCTCAAACCCTCCTCGGAATGGAGAGGCAGGGAGAGCGAAAGAATAATGCAAACGCCTCTTAAAGTCATGCTTTCAAACATCACTTTTATTTTTTTAAATGCATTTCTACAACAATTTGGCTATTCACTTAAATGCCAGCTCTACAGCAATAATGTGTTTGGCCGTGCCAGAGTGGATGGGTTTGTTTTTCCAGCACTCCTAACTTGACAACAGCAGCTTAATTTGCCTGAAGTGGTAACGCAGTTTGAACTCTAGTGAGAATGTGCTGGAGAGCTGAGCGTCCAAAGCGGTGTACCTACAGAATACGTAACGCACACTTCTCAATCTAGTCAACCATGACCTAAATTTATATTGCATTATGACAGCGTCTAACAGTTCTAGAATGACCTGTGCTGGTGGTTAACGTTAACAGGGAATAAGCACTTAACCTGTACACAGCAGGAAATGATGAAGTACTCACTACTGAGTTTAGTTTTGGCCTTTTCTTGTATCTGTCCTGCTAAAAAGAAATGGGCACCATTTGAGTAGGATTCCTGCTTTCCGGACTGTCCAAATAGCTACTCGTGAAATGCAGTTCACCGCACAAGCTCAGAATACAGGTAGTTTCCATCGAGTTCTAACTTGCTGAAGAACTGCAATTAAACTGCTTTTTAAAACCAGAAACAGCTCCACAATTACCATGTCAAACGTGCTTTTCTCTTTCAAGGCAATCCCTGATAGTCTTTTACATGGATTCAAACGCTTTGTGTTACTAAACTTGGGAGCTCTGCGCATTGCCAAAATCCTCTTCGGTGTCGCTCGCTGTTGCTAAACTGTAGAAGGTGTGACTGATGGCATCCTTCTCCTTACAAGAAACTGCTCCAAAAAATAAGGAATGAAACTGGAAAATGCAATATTTATAGAAGTAAGAAACTGCATGTGATACGGAATTTGGGGGTTAATAGTTTCTGAAGCTTTTGCCACTTCAAAAGCGCACTTTAAACTCCTTACCCATCTACAGTGTTTCCTAGTAAAATACACCTGCCCTCTGCGAATATTTCCAGCACTACAGTTAAACATGGCAGTGGTGTTTTTTGACAGCTATGCTGCTGTGAAAGCCGGTTCCACTGAAATGCCGTGTGGAGAACCGAGTATCAACCTGCAGTAACCCCCAGACTACAGGTAGCGTTCGGCTCGGCACCAGCCAAGGTATTCCACCGTAAACACGACTGGGAGCCTCCTTACCTTCTGATGGTGAGGCTCTGCTGCCTCTCCTTCCAGCACTGCACGGGCCTCTGCCTCGGTCACGGCTGTGCCTTCCGGGCCTGTCGTATCTTTCTTTGTGACTCTGGGAATACTTTTAACCTCTTGTTTTGCCAAAGGACTCGCGGGTTTCGCTGACGCTGTGTTCCGTGCGCTTCCATTCCACTGCGGCTTTTTGGAAACAACTGCTTCTGCGTTGCTATCTTTATCCATGGGGGCTTTTTCAGGTGTACCCGTCCATGTCTTCGACCTGGATTAGAGAGAGTAGGTCAGGTTAGTAACTGGCTTTTACGTGTTTTTGCTAGAATGTCTTTATTTTCTGTTAATGAAAAGCATTATGGCTTTAGATTGTCAACAAGTGTCCTCCCTGCCCCTCCTACTGCAACAGAACTCCGTGGAGATAAAGGAAAGCAGAAGCTAGCACGGAGTGCTCTCTGTCGCACCAAGTTTTACTGCTATGCATGATGCTAAGACGTTCCTGAACCTGTCTAGTGCACGGTTTTCCTATGAACAAAGACTCCAGGATCCATACAATGCTTACCAATACCCTGCAAGAATGAGCAGATCACTTCCTTTCCGTCTTAAACCTGACTTGGCTAGAAAACTGAACTTCAATTTTCCATCCTCTTAAGGCAGCCTGCCTCCCTCACCCGCCCCTGAAGCCCACTGGTACCTTTCCTGCCGCTGCGGAAAGCTGGGAGGCGGCTGGGAAGCTGTCTCCTTTTCGATGTCAGACAAGGTAGCTAAAATAAAGCTGGCTTCCAGCACCATATCTTCAATGCTGAAAGCAATTGGCCTAAACACAAATATTCAGAGGCTTAAACAGCACACGCAACTACACGTATTGTAGGAGGAAACACAGCTCATGCAATTCTATACATAAAGATTACAAAGTGCCTCCTCTGAAAAGCTGAAAATCTCATGTATTTGCTGCTAAAGAATACAAGATGGCTTCCTGTTACAGATTTAAATGCACCAACAAGCAAATGCTATACAATATTATACTTAGTCAAATTATAGTTTTAAATATATAACTGTTAAAATTATATTTTAAACAGAAAATGTATTGTTTCTTTAGATTACTAAGTAAAATCATTGCTTGCATTAGACTGAGCGCCTGAAGCGTCCAGGTAACTTACATGCAGGTGCCCACTAGTCAGCATGGCTAGCCTAGTAATGCTGATGCCCATGTTAAATGCTTTATGCATAATAACAAGCTTTTTAACCCTGTATAGCAGATTAGAAATACAGCTTTTGGTACAAAATGAAAATCCACTTTATTGTTCCAGTTAAATATTCATTGAGTAACCTGCAGACAAAAATCAACTGTGGAGCTGTAACTGCAGTAGTTCTAGATAGGTATGTTCCAAAACGTACTTTCCAGATATGTCAAAATGGATTGAGACAGGAACGCTGGTAGCTTCTGAAAACGCTAGCAGTCCCTGAAAAGAAGGGGCGGGTGGTTAAGCGCTGTTTTAAGAACAGAAGCTCAATATTAGAATGTAAGTTTATCCCAGCTGTTGTTTACTGGCAAAAAGAGGGTAAAAGTCTGCTTCTCGAATACATTTCTTGCCTTCCCTGCCTGGAGCTTTGCCGAAGAAGCTTCTGCATCTGGAGCCTCTGTGGCCACCATGCTTTCTCCAGTACAGTTACAGTGTGTCTGCCCAGCACTGAAACTACATTTTTATTGTTTTAAAAATGTTTCGCTTGCCTTTCAAAGGCTACTGTGAGGGACTCTGCAGTGTTTTTAAAGCGAATCCTCAACCAGCTGGTGCAATACTGCTGCTGGTCAGGTGGAACGCTTCCCAGGGCCGTTCTGCATTGTCCTGGGCAAGTCAGGCAAATTAACGGGAAATGTTTTATTTTCAAGACAAATTCTTACTTTACCCTCAATTCTTTAAGGCAAAACGTCACTTCGGAATCTACTCCAACTTGAAAGTAGTCAAATTCATCTGGATTTAGTTGTATTTCAGTAAGCATTGTCTTTGAAAAATCTGTTTAAAATAACAAGAAAGTCAAAGACTCAAAGGAGTCAAGTCTGAACTCAACTATGACTATAACCATGAGGTTTTTACATTGGCATCGTTTGAACAAATAACTGTCTTTTTATAGTGACTAACAGTAATAAATGTTTATTTATCTAAATTTATTTCATAATTAAGTAAAATAAAATCCTCAATTTATGTAGATTTAAATGGCTTTTAACAGAACCTATTTTATGTTCCATTGTGTGATCTAACCCGATACCTGCTGCCGTTCTTGCGAATCTGCTTTGTCGACAGGTATTCATCACAAATAGTGTTACCAGCTGCTTATTGTTGCATAGATGGGAAGACCAAAATACAGCATGACTCTAACAGATTAATCATAACTGCTGACAATCATCAGAGGACAATAAGGGTGGACTTAGGTTCTTTGTTTTAAATTATAATCTTTTCCGGATACGTAAGTGGCAACAGGAAACAGGCTCTTCAGTTTCAGGTATTCAATTGTTGCTTGTTATCATTAGATTAGTCCATAGTTGTTATTAGGTGTGTGAAAAGAAAGTAAGAGGGTACTTCCATGATGCGTTATAGTCTCAGAGGCATTCAGAAAAATCCTACAGGAGCTTAAACAGTACAGACCTATCCAGTTCTCTTCCAAAGCCAGGCTGCTAACAAAGCACTACAAACTATTCCCAGTCTTCTGTTTCTCTGCTCAAGAGGTTTTTTTCCTCTCAGCCTTCAACAAGGCCCCACTGCGTGTTCAAATATGCTGGAAATACACACTTATAACACACCTGCCAGCTTCTGCAAGGCAGAGCCTACCACATGCAAATGAAAACAAGTCTAGGCAGAAGGTGCGATTTCTTTCTTTGAAAATTAAACCTGAATGTGGAAAAACCCAAGCCATCGCCAGACGATATGTTCAAAGGATATGTTTTGTTTCAGTGCATACAGAACATCTGCTGCAGGCGGTATATTGCATCACATGCTACACAAGAAGAACAATGCTTGTAATTCCTCTTTTTTCTCCTTGACTGTTTGGTTTTTTGGTATCTCATTAAATTTTTACCTACTATTTTTTTCACTTTCTTCTTACAATAACCCTTGTAAGTGTATGTTTCTAAAATAACAAAATTTGTCGTTCAAAATGTAATCTTTTTAGTGTCCTTTTATTTTCAGTAATTTCTTCCCTGTTTCACTGCAGTCAGCTTCCACCACTTACTCCTTCTCACTCTCCACTGCTTTAGCGTGTTCTCAGCACAATCCCCACCCTACGCTCTAGGCAGTCATCTTTTTCTAGGTCATTATCCTCAGCTTTGGTCATAAGCAAGTATGAAAAGCATCCCTTTATTATATGATATACAAGAACCTATACTTCCAAAACACAATTATATCTTTAAAATTAGTTTGAGTCACACACCAAGAATCTAGATCGTTCTCCATCTCCGATGGAGATCTGAAAATGGCAGCGCGCAGCATAACAGTGTTAGGCCAGCTAACACACTGTATTGCCTTTACACTAAAATATACTCTGTAATGGTATCAATTCTATAATTATGGTATTCAGATTTAAATAGTTCTTTTTAAAACATAAAACTATCTCCTTTTTCCTGTCTGTTGCCATGCTTCTGCTCTTGCAGCACAGTAATTACCTCTGTTCAAGCCTACAGTAAGTGGCGTAACTTGCTTCAATTGGCTGCTCAGTCTGATACCTGCCACTGATACCAGGAAAGTGTTACTAAAAACATACTTTCTTAAAATATATTAAAACCAGAGGGTGGCAGAATGACTTAAAATCTCTCTATATATGTTCCCTCTCTTAAAAATCTCAGTCAGCCATAACATGCATTCTCCCCTTATGTTGCCCTAGTTGTTATTCCTTTAGATCACCTGTTTTAAAGTCCAATATTGTTTCATATTTTGAATTTCCTTACCAGTGTCTTCCTCAGTGTAACTCTTGAAACAAACTTTCATTGGAGTAACTGATAAGGTTACTTCTTCTTGACTGGTCGGAAAGTGAATCATTATATCAGCCAGCAGCCTATAAAATTTCATTCAACATTAAAAATAATTTTACGTGCCACAAATTACTAGCTAGCATTTGTTATTACTCACATTAGAAATTAAAATTGTTATTTGGCAATCCTGTTGGAAAAACTGCCTTTGAAATGTGCACCCCTTAAAGTGTGCTGTATCTATTTAATTGATTGATATAGCAATAGGTATGTAAGAAATCTTAAAATACAACTAGTAATTACAAAAGCAAATTCGTTTATATTTAATGTCTGTGTATGCTGCCAAATCAGTCTTACATATATATATATTGCTGCTACCTTTCTATATGTATATATCACAATCTTGAGCAAACCTCGGCATCCTATACTTTTTATTAAAAGCTTGCAGTTTTAAAAGTTGCACAATCTGTTTACAAACGCAATACATAATAGCTATACAGAGATACCTTTATACACCTTTAATGGCTTACTGGTTGATTATTGTGACTAACACTTTTAATAGAAATGCTGTCAGGAAAAGTACAGTCTAACTGTTCTTTGCCTTTGCTTGCAATGACAAGCCACATCTCGGATTCTTCCAGGAGCTGCTTTTCAAAGCAGAACTTTGCCTTATTGCATTAAAAAAATTGTACTTCTACCACTGGATTCTTTGCCTACAACATTAAAGCATTACTTTGTTTGTCATAGGTGGAAGTTGCTCAAAGATGTGAATACAAATTATACATTACACACTTCTCAAGGTTAGACTGAGCAGGATTAATGGCAGAATGATCCAAATTTCTTAAGTTGCAATGTGAGAAATCAAGCACTAGGATACAGGATTTAGGAATTCGCCATTTTTGACTGTGTTCTAATGAGATTTTGCTTATGTTCATGACTATGAGAGCAGTATTGCTTCCTGCATGATTTTTTTTTTCTCCCCAGAAAAAATATTTTTGTATTTGTTACCTGGAGTGGACTTTAAGTATGTTTGGACACATGTGCTTTGCAAAAACAGCCTGCAATGGATCACATTCTTGAAACGTCAGATTATATGTTTTTACAACACCTAAGTATAAAGCATATAAACAAAAATCAATGCTGGTCAGTAATTTTAAATGTTTTTTCAGTATTAATTGTTCTTTTAGGAAATCTCAATAGAGAAAGTAACCAAGCAACTTACTCTAGCTACATGGAAATAACTCACCCACAAATAGAAAACTGAATTAACCTGCCATCTAAGACTTTCTTCATCCTATTAGTTATGCCCCTCCAGCATCTGAGTTTTTTAAGAATCCACAAGAAATAAGTGAACAGCAACAAGTGCAACAAATGCAGGGGAAAAAAAGGCTTCAATATTTAACTGATATAGTAATATAAATGGTGGCGGAATACAGAAGGCAAACCCTACAGATCCCTATGTATTTCTAGATAAGCATGAGCTAAGAGAGCTTAATTGTCTTGAGGCCTAATTCAATATACTATCTCATTATTAGTAATACAAGCTGGATTTTTAATAATATAAACCACTGCCTATTACACAGCACAGCTCAGCAAGCTATGTTGAAGGTGATGGTTCTTTATGAGTTTCGCAAAGACTAATGCCCATGAATATACCCGGTGTTCTGCTGGACTGAGGATGTCAGTGTTACCGTGTTACCTGTTACCGTGTTGAAGAACCGTAAGTGTTAGAAGTGGAAAGACCCTGTAAATCCTCTAGTTCAAACACCTGCCAAAACAGGATTTCCCTCCCTTTCCATAACGTGTGTTTTTTCAGAATTTACTCCAGCCTAATTCTAAATGTTGTAAGCAGTAGGCTGGCAATTAACATGTAGCATGCGTAACTACTGAACGGAAGAACATTCGTCTGATAAAGCCTGTTATAACTTCATTTTAACAAGGTGATGCACATGATAAATATAAATTACGATGTGAAGAGGCTGAAAGTGTTTGGCATAATGTTCCCTCAGTACCATCCAGCTAATAATTATACTAAATATTGTGTTGCCCTGCTGTTTTAAACTGCTGCTGTTTCTGTAAAGTCACTTTATGTGTAACCTACCATGTTTGCAGAGGAGCTGAAAAGTTACGTGATGATCATTAATATTTGTATAAATGCTGCATTTCTCTACATTCCTTTCCAGCATATTTACACATCTAAATACAGGAAGAACCGACTGTAAAAAAAAAAAAAAAATCAGGGCAGAGGTTACTCACTAAGCAATTTTGCAGTATTATTTCCCTAGTTTTGTACAGTTTATCTAAAGCTCCTGTTTTCACAGCTTCCTCAAACTGCCTTGCAAGCAGACACTGAGGCAGCCAATACTGATCCTTGCCGTCCTCACCCACTATTCCAATACGTGGCCAACAGATCTGTTTGCTAAACAGCTGGTCAAAGCTCTGCTGGCTCATACTGGTTTTGAAGGCTACAGGAGAAACGCTCCAGAGGCAGAAATGTGGTATTCCTTCACCTCAAGATTAAGCTGGTTCAGATTTCGGGAACCGCAGGGCACAGCTCAGAAGCTACACCGTCTAAACGTAATTAAATTCTAACGTGCTCTTTTGCAGAGTTGCTCAGAAGCGCTTGAGTTTAGAGCTATCCACATGCCTGTATGAGCCTCCCCCTATAATTTCATTTGGAAATTGGGCTAATTTGCTGCTTACAAAGCCGTGCATAACAATCCATTAAAATGTACCTTAATTATCAATTTACATGGAAGGGATAACTGTTTTTCCTTCTGACATGGTTGAGACACAGCTGTCCAGCAGTAATGTTGAAAAAACATAGATGAGAAGAAGACATATGCATATGCTGACCTTGAAGAATTCACCGATCTTACGGCAAGCTGAAAATATAAATAAAATAATGTATTAGCTCAAAACTATTTCATATCGAACCTTTAACAAAAAAGCCATCTCTGCTTCAGTACCATACCTAAACCACAAAACCTTTAAATGTGTATATCTCAAAATAAATATAGATGCATCATGCATACAATCATGTTCAAACTTATCACCTTAATTACTACTGGTCAGGAGTCATTGGTATAATACAGGCATAGGAATCCAATCTACGGACATTTAAGTGCCTCTGAAGTGTGAGTTACCTAAACACTTAAAGCTCAGCTTGCGTTTGAGGCATTTGAAGGACTGGAAACTGAAAACAATCTTGCTGTACACCCACCCACATGATACGTACAGATGAGCAAAGACACTACTGGCACCTCAAAAATTCTTCAGGTATAAAAAGAAATCATTTCCGCTTCTGATTTTCCAGCCTCCCAGAAAGTTAAGGAGAGTTGATCACTTTTAACTAAGAAACCTCTAGAGAAAACCCTAATTCTGCTGGAAATGGTGTTTGATTAATCAGAGGCATATTAATGGATGCATTCTTCCTGTTGAGTCATACCGGTACAAAAACATGTTGTTTAGAGGCAGCTTCTGATGTGGTGCAAAACATAAACCTTTTGACCCGTGACAACAGAAATAAAACCCTTGGTATTAATCCGGATGTCCTAGGAAGATTCAGCTTCGGTAACAAAAAATTGAAGAATATTAGGGGCAGAGTAGGAACAACTCTTCCATGATGTAATCTGCATAATTACAATTACAGAAAATATGGCATTTGTCCATACTGGAAGTGGAGGAAACTGAGAGAGAACGTAACTCAGATGGGTACCTGTAGGAAAACAACACAGTATCCAACAACGTAAATACTATGATTCCAAGAAAGATTTTTAAATTACAATAAATCAAATTCACTTACACCTTTTTCTACGGGGTCAAACCAAAATTCATCACTAATACGTGCTATGGCATGTATTGCTCTTCCAAACACTAGCAGGAAAAGAAAACAGTGCAACATGCGTTCTAAGTTAAAAAAAAGTTATACTGCATTTTCTCCAGAATAATTTAAGAGGAAACATTACAAATTTCCTACGCGTTTCAAAGAAAACTGATGACATGGTGGAAAACATTATTCCTTCCTTTTAGTAGCACAAACACCTTGATGTTTTTCAAAGCTGCCTCCAACGAGGCGCACTTCAAATGTCACCTGTCCCTTTGCAGCAACTGGTATGACCTGAAGTCACCACAAATTATTTCAACCTAATGAGACAAAACACCACTGAAGTTAGAAATTACATTTTGTAGATGGCAACAGGTTTGAACAAGCGGTAAGCAGTTGCACACCTGTAAAGATATAGCCCTAAGAAATACAAGAAGAAACCAGCAGTGGGTCTCAAAATTTGCCTCCGCCACCCTGGCACTGGCAGAGCAGCATTTTGCACGAACGCTGTGCGCAGGTTTAGTTGGGCCTCTGGAAGGAGAACGGCGTGCACAGGAAGGCACGCAGATAAGCAATGGCTTCTCCACCTGAAAGTACTGCGAATCAGCCCTCTGCTCTCTATCTGAACAACTTTCAGAGGCTGCGTGTTGCCCCACAAAAATGCCTTTGTCCTCCTGGGGATGAGGAAGAGGCAGCTCCTCAGCTCTGCTGGGACCCTGGTGTGGCTGGCCGCAGCTCCCAGTGCTTCGTGCCCCACTTTGCACCGTCTGAAAGCCCCCACGGGGAAGCCCACCGAGGGCAGTGCGCCACGGACGCGGAGGTGCCAGCATGCCAGTCACACGTTCCCATGGCCGCCGGCCCCACTGAGGCGTGCCACCCTGAGGCGGCCCCGCTGTGGGGAGCCTGTTTCTCCCACATACACCCCTCTGCCCCAGGCACATGGCCTCCCCTGCGGCCACGGGTACCTCTGAGGTGAGCCCCCCCAATGACACACTTCATGGCCCGCTGCGGAGCCCGCCCCTCCACCGCGCCCTTCCCCTCACACGACGGCGGCGGCAAGGGCGGGAAACGCCCCCCCTGCGGGCGAGAGCAGAGACCCGGATGTAGCCATAGGCGTGGCTGCGGAGAAACGAGTTTCGGGCTGGGTTGGCCCTTCGGAGGCACCGTAGCGGGTGGTTGGCTCCGGCCTGGCTTCCGGGAGGAGCCGCAGCGGCTGGCTGAGGGAGCGCGGCGCCGAGCAGGATGGTGAGCGGCGGGGGCGCCCCGTCCCCCCCGCCCCGGGGCCCTCTCCCCGCCGGGGCTCGCCCCGCCGCGCCGGGGGGGGGCCCTGGGCTCGCTTCCTCCGGCCGCGGCCCGTCGGGCCTGGCTCGGCGGCGCGGTGGGCGCGGGGCGCGCCGGCGGGCGGGGGGCGGCTGTGCTGGAGGTGCGCCCGGGGAACGATTTCTGTCAGTGGCCGCCCAGAAACCCGCCTGATGCCGAGCTGAGGTAGATGGAGGGGCGGGAGGGAGCGCTGAGAGGAGGTGAAGCCCCGCGGAGGGCCCGCCGGTGGTGAGGAGGCCGCGCTGAGGGGCTGTCACCGGCGGGGGAGCTGCCGGGGGCTGCGCGCAGGAGCCGATTTTTAATTTTTTTTTTTTTTTTTTTAACGCTTCTTTCATAACATCAACAATTCATTGATTATTATTTGCCTATTCATTTGGCTATATTTTCTTTTCTGTTGCTTCCTTTTGTTTAACATTGATCATGTTTCACCCCGTTTTTCATCCCCCCCTGTCTGCAATCAACTTCTTCATTCCAATAAGGCTGGGCACAGAGTAAGTTTACTCCTCTTGGCTGTTGCTAACACCGGTGGTAAGGGCTTGTTAATGTTACTGGATGATATGACTGTCAGATGGTACATACTTTTAATATATTTAGGGGCTGCTGTTCAAACCACGCTCAAGGTTGCACCTAAATTCCTAGTTAAAGCCAGATGTTCTAACATTCTTTGCCACTATTTTATGTCGCAGATACCTGTGATTATTAAACATGCTTCAATGCTTTTGATTTGTTTTTGTTATTGCAGCTTGCCAAGCTTTTCTTTAATTAGCGGGAGCTCAAACGAGATTTGGGGGAAAATATGCGGCCTGCCAGTTCGTCAGCAAAGGAAATGGTCTTTGTTGAATGCGCAAACTCTGCTGACTTCAGTGGGGTTATGTGTTTTAAGTGGCAGTATAATTTTATTAAATATTAAATACATAACTGGTATGCATGTCTCGGTCCCTTAAGTGTCATTAAGAGAATCTATCTATTGTCACTTTAATAATCAAAATCACTTGTTACCCATTTTTTACTTGCATTCAAGTATATCATCTCTAGACTGATGCTAGCGAGGGTATTTTTCACTGGGAACTCTTGAAAGACCATCAGAAATGTGTCCTTTTTTTTGTCCTGAGTTAGTTTTAAATTGGTAGCTCATTGATTAAAAAAAACCTGTATTACTTTACCAATACTTTCAACCATCTGTTCTCCAAAGGTGCATGGCTTGATGATGGCACTGGGACGTTCTTAGTCTCAAAAAACCAAAACCAAAACCCAAACAAAAAACCCACCCAAGTCCCCTCTGCCTTTTTTGATGACTGTTAGCATGAAAATAGTTGCATGGCCTAAAAACTTAAAAAGCAAATTTAAAAAAGCTAATTTCTTAGCATAGTTACTACTGCTTTTATATATGGGCTGTGTCTTTTTCAAACACATTTGACGGCTGTCATTTTAGGAACTGTCTTACTAACAAAGCATTATGGTTGGAAGATAAACTCTCTCTTTTAATATGGAGCTATTTATCAAGTTAACAGGGATGACTGTCTCTAGATCCAGTGTTTTTACAGTGTAGTGGCATAACACTCCATGCTTTATAGAGCTTTTCATGCCCTTTTTGCATAATTAATTTATTGCTGTGTTGCTCGCATTAATTATTTCTTTATTCGCAGATTTAAAGCCTGTGATATTAAACTATGGTCTTACTTCATCTGAATCCTTAATTTTGAAGCCCCCATTAAATTTGTATTCTCCTTGCATCTACTGTACTGAAACTATGGGTACATAGAACTGGTAATAGAACCACTTCTGGCTTATCTTCTCTGCAGTGCCCTGTTGTTTTTGTTTTTTTTTTTTTAAACTGTTAGTCTTATCCTGTTGTTCAGTGGTTCCTACAATACAGACTCTGAACAGGGTTCCTATTCTGGTCAGCTATTAACACATGTTGCAAATCTGCTGCTTTTTTTTTTTATAAGGAAGAAAACAAAAGTTAATTAAAGTAGGAAGAAACTTGTATGAAGAGTTTTAAAGGGAAGTGGCCACAGTTTAGCCAGGTCTGTGCTTGAGAACATATAGTAGAGATGTCCTGTATTATTTTTCTTTGGATGTTTAAGGAGGAAAAAAAAAAGGTGGGATAGTTCATGGTATTTCCCAAATTTGTGTAAAATACATCAAATAGTAACACATTTCTGTTGTTATACCTTGCAATGGCTTTCGGCAACAACAACAACAAAAATTCGGTAGACTGTTGTGTTTCTAAGGCCCCCCTTCGGATAATGTTCTGCGTTAGTAAGGGCCCTTGTTCTCCCTCATATAGCAATATTCCATCACCATTTCATTCTTATTTTAGTAGCTTTTACATCAAAACGCAAAGTTACGAAACTGAAGAAAACATTGCAATGCGTTGTTTGCCAATGATTCTTGTCTTAATAAGTAGCTGTAACGATCTTTCTTTCCTGTCATTACACCTGATAAGTTGGTGTTAGTATTAGGAGATCTTCACATTCCACATCGATGCAACAGCCTCCCAGCCAAATTCAAAAAACTGCTGGTTCCAGGGAAGATCCAACACATCCTCTGCACAGGAAACCTCTGCACCAAGGACACTTACGACTACCTCAAGACTCTGGCGGGGGATGTTCATGTTGTCAGAGGGGACTTTGATGAGGTAGCGTCCGCTCTCGATGATGATGTTTTCTGTGTGTCTTTTACAAAAAGGCAACATTTGGGTTATTTGTAATTCAAGTAAAAGAGGGCAAGTTGAGGTTATGTAGTACTAAGAGCACGTGAAAAGAAAAACGGGCAAAAGAGTTGGGGCTACAATCAATAATGTGAATTGCACAGTACGTTCTCATCTATCATCAGGATGAATAAAAGTAATGTGCGTACTTGGCTATGTCTAGGACTCCAGCAAACAGGACCTGCTGCTGTCAGGTCTTTGAAGTTCCTTGCATCCTACCACATTCTCCACCGCGTTCGTAAAAGCAGCTTTTGTAGCTCTCATTTTGTAGCGGTAGGGCCAATTCCATGGAATATTTCCATAAGCTTTCTCCCTCTCTTCTTGGTGTTGCATAGAGTTGTTTTTAAATATAAATCTGTACATCTAATCTGTGTTTGTTTTTTTTATTTTTAGAACCTGAATTATCCTGAACAGAAAGTTGTAACTGTTGGACAGTTCAAAATCGGGCTGATTCATGGCCATCAAGTTATTCCTTGGGGTGATATGGCCAGCCTGGCACTGTTACAAAGGCAGTTTGATGTGGACATCCTAATTTCAGGACATACACACAAATTTGAGGCATTCGAACATGAAAACAAGTTCTATATCAATCCAGGATCAGCTACAGGAGCCTATCATGCCTTAGAGAAGTAAGTGAAGTATGGGAAATACCTCTGGGGGGTTTCTTTTTGATAACAAAACTGAACTACAAAACTCATTATGAAGGTTAACGTTTACATTCTAAATGTCAGGGGGAGGAAGGGTTGATAGTACTTGCTAAATCTCCTTGACTGAAATAGATGAGCGTGAAACACTTAAAGCTTCAGATCTGATGTACTGTGCTTACAAAATTCATATCCGTTTTTCTTAGTGATTTCTGTTAAGTAGTAGTGAAACACTGCTAAGGCGATTATATATGCACAATTAATAGGAATTTTTTCCTCTCTTTCCAGCAACATCATTCCTTCATTTGTGCTCATGGATATCCAGGCTTCTACAGTAGTTACATATGTCTATCAACTAATTGGAGATGATGTGAAAGTAGAAAGAATTGAGTACAAAAAGTCTTAAAAATGTATTTGCTTGTCTGGTATTTTTACCATCTCATTCTGAACTGCAAGTTACTACAATACTTGATTGCTAGTTTACAGTACTACACTTACGCGCTAACAGCTTAACAATGTAGCTTATTGGTAATAACTTTAAAACAACATTGTGTTTGCTTTTCTCTGTATGAATTGATTTGTAAAATATTCCATTAAAATAACTGTTTAAATACTGTTCCTTAATGTTGTAATAAACTCCACTTCATAGAAAAACTAAGCTTTATGAACTGTTGTTGGGGAAAAATGCAACAGTTGTAGTTGCTTTTAAAATGCCTGGTGCTCTGGTTTGGTGACTCACTTCTAAAGGATACTTGTGAAGGGCTTGAACGAAAAGATTGAGGGCTCTGGGGCCACGTTTGCTTCAGAATCCAGCTGATATTTTATTTTCTCAATTTAGCATTCCCAGTTAAGTTAAGAGAATAAAATGGATTGATAGATTCTGAAAATATTATAATTAACTCATAACTTACAGTAGAAATTTCACTGTAGAAAGTTTAACTTTAGTCTTTTTGTAATCAAAGCAGTTTCAAATACCACTATGCTTTAATGAACGATGGTCTCATTAAATCTACAAACAGTAAAGAGAGGCTTTCCTGTATTTATGGCTTATATCTGACACTACATGT
This sequence comes from Calonectris borealis, assembly GCF_964195595.1. Classification (NCBI taxonomy): domain Eukaryota; kingdom Metazoa; phylum Chordata; class Aves; order Procellariiformes; family Procellariidae; genus Calonectris; species Calonectris borealis. Next base: position 8,022,768 of record NC_134329.1, read on the forward strand.
ATATGCCCTTTGCTCCATGTACAGAGGTTTTAAATAATGTAATTCCATTTATAGAATACTGTAAGGCCAAAATTGATACATAAGTCTGTTTATTTGTGCTCACTGTAGTTAAAAGTACAATTTGTCTACGAAGTGTATTTTACATGAAGTACACCACTTACAGTTTTAAAAAAAGTTTATCACAATTATGCAACGTTATGTTTGTGTGAATGAAACCTTAGGGTGACCCCGACAGCAGACTTAAACATGGAGAAATACAGAAGTAAAGGAAATAAACTTTAATCCTTCCTAAAATCAAAGTGCTGAATATGAACGTTACTGTTGAATAGAAACAGGAAATTCTGCTGTAAATCTAAACTGTTCCAGTGGGGATAGAGTATGGAGAAGAAACAGCCTAGAACAGTTAAAAAAAATGTGGAAAGCTCAGGGTAGCTTTTGGTAAAAGAATTTTGGTAAAAGAACATTGAGGGTTTAGTTTAATGTTCACTTGACCAGTATGAGCATTCTCGACGCATGGCCTTCATCTTGCCAGTAGAGGGAGAAAAGGGTAAATCAAGATCTTATCGATGACGGTTCTAGTACGCAGGTCTCGTCTGGTCCATTCAGATACATCTGGAAGGTAACAAAACAATAAGGCTTAGGGAAACAGGATATAATCTAAGACCTGTGAAAGTACTTGAAAGCATAAGGCTTAGCATGGCACAGATCTGGTTCAAGTAAAATTAATTATTTATTATATACAATATATTTTACTAAATAAATCGGCTAATAAGTATTTTTGCTGAAAAGTCTTAGTTTAGAAAAAAAGGAGAAAATGCTGCATGAGGTACATGTGGTTTGTTTTACCTTCAGAAGATCAGATGATGGTATGTCTACCAGAGTAGGATTTCCACATTTCTCTTGATATTCTTGAATTAGGGCTGTTGCGTCATCAATGCTGTAGGAGGCAAAAGTTTATCAACTTTGCCAACAAGTTGTCTAAAAAGCCAAGAATTTAGACTATATATACTGAAGTATAAAAATAAGGTATGACCCCACATTTTTGAAGTCGGATAGGTCCCATCATTTCCCAGCAGAGGAAAGCAAGCCATGACAAGCCTAGCATTTAACCTGTGGTTGTTAATAAAACCAATATATACTAGAATTTAAATGGTTATTTATCCGTTCCTGTCCCATTTTGACTGCAGGATAACTGGTAACAAAGTGACTTGCAATACTGAGTATTTGGGGTCTAAAATGAAAGTTTGCAGCTGTGCACAATGAGCCCAAGTGCTGTGAGTCACTGATTGCTGATTGAGAACTGCCCTGCAGTAGGTTCAGTGGCAAACCCCTTTGTTTTCTTTAAGTGGAACGTAAGAGGTAGTTCTAATTCTTGAAAAACTTCGCAGCAAAACCACTAGTTCCCAAGTATTGAGCACAGGCAGTTAATTTATTTTTTCAGAGCGCTCTTATTGCTGAAGCTGTGACTCCATGATACCGCTAAGCTGAATTCATCTGAAGGTATGGTGAAGTTATTCAAAGCAAACTGTTTGCTTTTCTGGTTTCTTCTGTTATTTTAACTGTATTTGATCTCAATAAGCTGTTACTTTGGCTTGAATGATACTGTAAAACTCTATCCTAAGTGTGCAAAGTAGTGAGGTGAGATTTTTACTTTATTTCTTTATTTAACTCATCAATGCTTTAAAAATCCTTGGAGACTAAGTACTAGAAAATCTCCATGACTTCAAATAAATGAAAATAAAATAAAGGAGAGATTCGATTTCTGTAATTCTTATCAGTCATGCATTACCTGTTTTATTAACTTACCAGTTTTTTCTGGCAAAATAATCCACCAGTTCTTTCATCCGGTGAGTATTCATCAGTTGTTGCTTCAACAGTGGAAAATACTTAGTTTTCAAGAATTTTTCATATAGCTTCTCATTTATGATATTGTCCAAAACCAAAGATCTAATCTGTAGATTTAAGGTTTAGTAATGGAAAAGTATTAATATTTTAAACATAAAAAAATTCACTTTTGAATGAAAAGAGCTCAGACTTTTCTTACTGGAGTCCCATAGAACAGGATTTTTTAAAATTTTTTTTTAGTGCTATGAAATGGCAGATCTTATGAGACTAATCTCAGATTCAGATAGGGGGATGAGTTAGGAAACTTGCCCTTAGGAAGGCAAGGCAAGAGAGTGTGCAGTTTCATAAGACCTTTTGGCTTAAAACACTTATTTAGAAAAATAAAGTAGTACTGCTGCAAACAATGCTATCCTACAAATAAGGGCAGCCTGTAACACAGCACTGTGTATATATACAAGAAGTTTTTCAGTTGCACAACATTAATAAAAATGCAAAAATTCCTGCAAATGTTACTATATTTTAGAAACGTGCATTATGTCAACTAATGCTTGGCAAGATCACTTATCTATCAAAAAAGCCTTAAGTCAAAGACAAGTGAAGTAAATTTTATTTATTTACCTGAGAAGCAAATGCCACTACTTCTCCAGTGTTCATGTGTTCATCTATTTGTTGCAGCACAGTTTCTATGTTACATGTTGATAAGAAACCCTTGCAAAAATAAGTTACAAAACATTAATATTCTGTGAATGATTAAAGTAGAAACTCTCCCTCCAGAGCAAGCATTTGACTTATTCAGGAACAATTAATATTTTGAAATTCTAGGTACAAACATGAAATTATCAAACCAGGATCTGTGCAGTTTGACTGAAAGAGCAGGAGTCATTGCTTTTAACTCTCAAAGGGTATTTTGCTGTAGCTATTAATAGAATTTTTTTTTTTTTTTGACTAATTGTCAGCAGACTAAATGTCTTACACCAATGCTGTAATATGGGAAAATCTTTCTGAGCTTAACTTCAGTGACTGGAAGTCTAAGAATTTAAGATGCCTTTACTAGTGCCAGTTTGCTCATGACAAATATGGGAACAGCCTGTAATGCTTCATCTGAGAGAACAATGCAGAGCATAAATTAATGGAAACAAATGAGAAGAGAAAGGAAACTATCAAGATACATGAATAGCGAGGATATGGCTTTAAGGCAAAAGGTTTACATCAGAACTTGTGATGCATATCAAGCATCTTTCTAAGTAGTCAGGAGCTTTCTACTCAACACTTCTCCGAAGTAGGATTCAGTACTTTTCTTACAATCTGCTGTGAAACTAGCCCACTGGTAGCTTCTCAGCAATTATATATGTTACCATAACTTCACACTGCTCCAGCAGGTATATGGCTATGGCTTGGGTTTTGCTGGGTTTTTTTCGTGGGTTTTATGGGTGGGATCCCATAAAATATCCTCAAATCCTCAAAAGGCAAAGTCATATGACAAAGCTGCTGAGGATGACTTGAAGCTAGCTGGTTTTGCTTTTTTTTAAAAAAAAAAAGGGAAGTGTTCACATGATCCCCTTTAGAAGGACAAATTCAGGGCAGTAGCCTTTGTGGGTGGGAAATGCCAAGCAGCTGTCAGCAGTGACATATTAAATAAGATGGGATTATAAGTTACCATCTTTCACAGTCTCTGTTGAACATAACATGCTTAAAGACATTTCCCTTGCACAGATAGAACACAAAACTTACTATTTACCTGAATTTGCTGCTCTCGCTTCTCAGACTGAGGAATCAGCAACAGGCACCCCAAAGCAAAAGCTGGAAGGTCCAACTGTGCATATTGTTTAGCTATTCCGATGACATCCAAGTCAGCCAGAACAGGACACCTTCAGAAGATTAGGAGTGAAGTTCTCAGCTATGAGACATATAACTGGATGGCTTAGCACTGTCAGCAAAACTGCATTGAGATTTTTAAGCCAGATAGAACAATACATTTTTACCTTATCTTATTTTCAGAAATGGCCAAGCTATGTGAGTTGAAGTTTCACAGAATACAAATGCATGACGATTTTCTAGTTTGAAAAAAACCCACGCATCTCCAGTTTCTGTTTCTAAACACCCAAGGCCCTATTTTGAGGGGAAGTGTTGGCCAACTGCCCAGAGTAATGCTTTGGTACATATGTATATGCACAGTAGTGTAGGCATGTTCTTCAGCTGGATCCCTTTCCAGTATTTCCTAACTAACTTCTGGTTCAAGTCAGGCTCTCTGAGCTCTGGTTCTTCTCTTGAGCAGGTCAGAGCATTGTGGTGAATAAGATAATGATTTATTGTGCATTTTTACATTTTAAAGGCAATGCAAAACTGGTTTATGTATGGAATGTTTTGGAACGTTAACACCATAGGTTAACCTGTTGCAACGGGACAAGGGGTAATGGTTTTAAACTAAAAGAGGGCGTATTTAGACTAGATATAAGGAAGAAATTTTTTTACCGTGAGGATGGTGAAACACTGGCACAGGTTGCCCAGAGAGGTGCTCGATGCCCCATCCCTGGGAACATTCCAGGTCAGGTTGGACGGGGCTCTGAGCAACCTGATCTGGTTGAAGATGTCCCTGCCCATGGCAGGGGGGTTGGACTAGATGAGCTTTAAAGGTCCCTTCCAATCCAAACTATTGTATGATTCTGTGAACCACGTTTATAGACGTGCAGCTATCAGATTTTTTTCATGTCAGATTTATTCTTTGTAGGAAAATGAATTCCTTCTCTCTTATACTCTGTGTTAATGTTTTAGGAAATGTGCTATATTTTGGGCTAAGAAGAATATTAACTGGACTTCTAGGGTTGACCATTCGTCCTTTAAAAATGTCAGGACAGGAACAGATATCCCTCGTGGGGCCAGCGACTGGGCAGATAAATTTGTCTGTGCTGCTGATTCCGAGTTCCAACTCAGAGAGCAGTTCCCAGTACAGTTTAAACAGCCAAGGTACTGAGTTACAGCACATGTTGTCAACAGTCTCTGGGCAAGCACAGAATTTCTGTTTGGGTACATGCCCTGATCCTGTCCTTCCCACAAGAGGCAAAAGGTTCTTCCTCATGCCTCAGGTTCCCCAGTTCTCAGAGCTCCTTTGCATGTTCCAGGGCAGGTAGCTGGACAAGAGATTACAAATGGGCATTCCCACTCAAACTAGTACAAATGTGGGACGTACTATCTACTTACTTGAGCAGAATCACAAAACACTCGCAACATTCCTCTAACTGTTTAGGACTCGGTGGACATGAAGCTAAGAAATAAAGAAAACATGATAAAGTAAGTATATCACCAGGTTACTATACAAGCATGATAGCTAATAGCAATCCTACCTGTGAGAAATGGTGACAGAACTACACTTCGCCAAGCTCGACTGAAGTTGGGAATCTGTTGACAACAAAGTTTTAAAGTAATAGACAAAAAGCAGTTGTAACTAAGTGTACTTGTAAACACAGACACACAGATATCCTGACCCACTGTAGGTAGAAGAAGCCTGTCAATTTTCTTTTCATTTTATCCTGGATGAATTATTCCCTAATATTGCTTTCCTTGTCTCATAGTCTAAGATTTAGCCATATTTTGACTGATGGTAAAATTATTCTGTCCAACTTTAGAAAACCCTCCAAGTAAGTGTTGACTGAAGGAACCACAAGTGCAAAATATGCTATTTCAGTGATTAATAACGATACTTAGCTGCATATTGCATTGTCATAATGTCAAAAATAATCATTCAAAAAGAATCTTTTCATGCATAACGCTTCATAGTATAGATGTCTGCCATTCACATACACACACACAAATAGGATGCTAAAATCCTGTTAAGTGAAGAAAAAGATTAGGAGTCACAGAATATTTGCTTACCTCCCATAATGAATGAATCCCAGTAATTGCTATCAAAACTCTTCTTAGATATTGAATCTGAAAAAAAAATTTCATTATAAAATGCTACAGTGTTTTTTAAGATTTGGCGATAATCTACAGAACTGCATTACACTTGTTGTCTTGCCTGCAGGATGCAAACTTACAGTTCCTCAAGGTACCTCTGTTCCTTTGGGAGGAGTAACTAATCCATATGGAAATACAATTTATAGTTTAGTAAATTAGATTATCACAAGCAGTAGTGGCATATGTTGTCTCAGTAAATACCCAAGATTTCTGGTAGTCTTAATACAACTGGTGCTGAAAAGTTTATGATCCCACCTTCTTTGCTATTAGTACCTAAATCTCATTAGATTAAAACTAGCTTCAATACCTGCTCCTGATACAACCATTGCCAGGTGCACCTGTTACCTCCTTAGGCTGTAGCAACGTTACATAAAGTTTGACAATCAGAGGTAATTAAGATTCTGAATGATAAAAATCAGGATTACTATCATAATAATTACATTTTTAGGGGTAATATTTTTGTGTGTGTATATGTACACACATCCATGCACAGTTTGTGCATATGTGTATATAAATATGCATATTTTTGTGTGCAAATGATGTTGTAAAATTATAATAATATGAAGAAATTTTTCAATTTATCATCATAGGATTTACTCTTGCCATTTCAAAGGCTTTGTGCCTTCAAAAAACAAAAAAAAACCTAGAACAATTTAAGATCAAAATTCTCAAGTAGTACTGCTAAAATACAAATTCCTCAAAGCTTTATCAGTTTAGTATTTAAGAGCCTAAAGTAACCATCTGAATTATCAATAATCGTTCACAGTAAATTTATAGTTTATGTATCTATCACATTCTTTAGAAATCGGTGGGTAAAAAAGCTTTTTTCTCACCTCGCTGCAGAACTTCATGCTTAAAAATTCCTTACCATATTGAAACCAAGGAGTTTCTGTAGTAGGCCATTCCACAGTTGGGAATCATATACTTTGTATTCTAGACTAAGTTCTGTCACCAGTCTAACAGCCTAAAGGAGAGCAAGGACACACTGTATTTTAATATAGGTTCATGATCTTCAAACCTTTATTGCTTGCCAGCATAATTTTAGATTTTTACAGCATTACCGGGACCTTTAACTCCTGAAAGGCCACAACCAAGCCACTTTCAAAATTATTTTACACATGTGAGGCGAATAAAAACATAACCAAAAAACCCACCTATATGTGATATCACTTTATTTTCTAATTGTAGGAAGGCTAAAGCTTTTTTTAGCTGTCATTTTCAAATTTAAGACTACTAATGCAGGCAAGAAAAATATTTGTGATATATAGTATCACACATATATTTAGTAAGCCTATGTATATTTCAACGAAAGAGCAGATCACTTCCATTTTATGGCTGTAAATCAGAAGTATTACTGTTGAAGCCTTAATATAATATATACTTTTTTTGTCATACACTACTGTCTACCTGGAAATCTCATTTATCTGCCCTTGTCTTCAGTGTTAAGTTAGCTGTTTACAAAACATACTTTGTAACACAAAGTAATTGTCAAATTCCTAAGCGGAGCATAACTTAAAACCTATCCCTGGCATATTAGATAAGTAACTAACAGCTATTCTAAAGATGTATACCTGTTAATATTTAATTCATATTAAAATTATGAGGGATGAGTCCAAGCAACTTAAAAAAAGAAAAAAGGCTTCTGCACCAAAGATCTTGCTTCCCAGACAAGAGACAAGGTATGGGCACGCAAAAGGTGTGGCAAGGACTAGGGAATAATTACGTGATGGGCAGTAGTCAGCACATCAACGGGTTTGGGTTTTTTTGTCACTCTGAAAGAGGAGAGTCTTTGGGGAAACTGCATATTCGTTGGTATTTTTAAATAGAATTATGAGTAGCATATCATGAGTAATGTATGAATAGGACAGAGTACACTGGAACAACATCTGTTTAGAAATGCATGTGCTATGTAGAAAGGTGTACATTTCACACAATGTGTAACAAACAAACAAAAAATTACAAAGGATTTAAAAATCATACCGTGGGTTCATGGCTGTGATTCTTCCATAGCCCTTTAATCATTCCTTCCTTAGGACTCTTATGAAATGATTCATAAGTATACGGAATATTCAAGATTTCAAACTCTGCCAGATAAATGCAGCATTTTAGAAAATACCTGTAAAAAAAAGTCCCACCGAAAAGAGGAGTTAATGATATTTACAGTGACTATTATAACTCGCATAATCAAGCTCAGGATAATATTGGAAAAGTGTTCTTCTGTGGCTTTAAAAAAAAAGGGGAAAAAAATAACATAGACTCTATTTGTACTTATGAAGGAGATCTTAATGAAGTCAAAAACTTTCTGATAATTGCTTAGGGAAATGTCATTTACCTGAACAATGGATGGCTTGGATCATCTCTAAAAATAAACCAGTTACTATAACTCTTACAAGTAAAATTTCATTCATGCACAGACACTGCATATTTACAGAAACCCATATGTAGCTATTTGGCATGATACTCTGAAAGCACCACTTTCCATTAAAAAGGCCCTAATTCCAGATTACCAGCACAGAAATTCCATTCTAGATTTTTTCTAAGGAAGTTAGTTCTACGGATATTTTCAGAGAAACAACATTATTCTGCTGGGATTTTGGTTCCTTACTTTTGCAGAGGACTATGTCTTTGCAAGATGATCAGTTCTGAACTCTGATGAACAGAATACTATATGTATATAGGTAGGAGAAAATGCTTCAGTTACTAGAGAAGTAAATGCAATCTATGCAAAATGGAACAAAAGATTTTCCACATAATGTCGTATTGCTTTCAGGTTTACGAATTAGGACTGTGATGCTGTGTACTGGACTGCATTGCCGTGAAGTTAAAAGATCTAGTTATGCTCTTCAGAAATAGATTTTAAAACCTCAGAAAACAGATTAGTAAAAAATAATTCTCCAAATATATAATATTTCTTCCCAATGGCTGTTAAAGACCAAAAAAACCATCATTATTAAGGAATACCTTAAGGAAAAATCATCTTACTTTACTTTCTCAATAGGTTTCTTGAAGAGTGACTCCACAGTGTTGGTATCCGCCAGGTAAAGCAGACACTTAAGCGCTCTGCTCCTGTGAGCAAACGTCAACTGAGTAACACCAATCGGCTGAGAGGGGGGAAAAAACCAACACAGTGAAAAGTCACAACAATTGGCTGAACAACTAGGAAGACTGTTATGTATGTCTAGTATGATCCTTTCTAAGATTTTTTGATTCATCTAGTGGAAATATACGCTAAGTAACAGACTGGTTCACATTCAACTTTTATACTAACCAGCTGAAATATTTGTCAACTTCAAAGGACATTGCTAAACCAGGTGGTTTTCTAGATTTAAGACTACTAATGCAGGCAAGAAAAATATTTGTGATATACAGTATCACAAATACATTTAGTAAGCGTGAAAGACTGAAGGTTAAGGTTCTGCTACAATAATTTTATGACTCTACTTTAATTCCACCCAAAGTGAGCCAATGTATTACATCAGCTTAAAGCACATTCTAGAAAATGTTTAATGAAGTTATTTTCTGATAATTTCATAAATAGCAAGCTAAACCAAGAATTTAGAAACTTACAGATGTGGCAGATGTTGTAATTGCAAAAAGCATTCTTGAACTGTAATCCATTGGGCGTGACTGAAGTAGATATATAACTCTGCAAAAACGCATTTGTTTTTAATACAAGTACAGCATAGCTACTGAAATACAATGTATCAATATTCATTCAAATGTAAATTACTTCACTGTCAAAAAGAGATTAAAGATAAGAGATTCCAAGGATATAGCAAATGAAAAGAAAACCTCCAAATAGTTACTCTTAAGCACGCACCTACATCCCTAAGTTATTGCAAATGGCATTTCATTGCACAAATACATGACAGTTCAAAACCGATGTCACCAGAAAGCAAAAATAAGAACACAACACTGAGTTCAGAATCACACACATTGCTAGGTTTCTTGAAAAAGCCAGATATAGTTGAACTTGCAAGTTAGCAATAATTCGACATATTATATGTAAGACAACACACATACCTTCGGAGTTCTTCATCTTCCTGTACATCTCCAAAGATTTCTTGAGTTTTCTTTAAAAAAGATTAAAATCTAGTTGTAAGAGTTTTCTAAATTGTTTGGATAAATAGCTGGGTCATATCCTTGCTTAAACCCTGTCTTAAAAGCTGGGCACCCCTGCTAATGCAGCCAAGGAAAGGTATTCTGGTTTTATCAGTCCCTTCTTTATTTAACTGTATGCTTGGCAGCCAACACCATTCCTCAGCCTGCTAACTGGTATTTTGAAGCAGAGGCAATGCCTGCTCCCCGCCCTTCCTCACCCAGCTGTATGCTGCACAGACAGCAGAGATGCAACAGGAGAGGGTTCATTCCTTTAGGTTGGCTATACAACCTTACTGTAGCACCAAGATCTTTATTCAGAGAGAAGGGAAAGCATTTCAAATCATTCTCACTAGAGACCGTGGTGTACAACAGTATTAGAAAGGTATTGAAATTGCTAGTAGTCTGAATTCAGATGTACCTTAAATAGATTCATGAGTACTAAAGGCAAATTGTACAAAATAACCTTAGTCTTTTGAGCAAGTGCTAAAAATATACATATTTTATCTAACTGGCCATTTTTCCCCAAAACCAAATCTCCAGTGATGACTTACTTCTGAGGGCAGTATACTTGGACACAGCCATTTATCCAGCAGTTTATCCCAAATTTTGTTCATATCCAAATTGTTAATTTCAGCTATCTCCTTAGCTGCCATATGGATATCTACATAAATAGGTAGAGACAATATATTTACAAACTAGTTCTTGCTTAGCATTTTTTAAAGAACAACTTTTTGCTCCTTTGAAACTAGATTATGGTTACTCACCTGGATAATCTCTGCCAGTTGGATTTTGGATTCTCTGGTCTATACTGTGGTGTTCGTATAGTAAAATGATAAGATTTGCTGGTTTCCCAATAGACTTCAAATGCTCTCCAGTGTTCAAGTTATGTGTTATTAGAACATTTTCTGTTGCTGATCGCTTATACTGCATATATAATTTCTTCTGTAGGACTTCCGCTTTTTCATGTGAATCATCCTTTAGCAAAACACCATAGAAAACAATCTCCTTTTACTCAAAGCACTAGAAAAATCATCTTAACTTTTTATAGTCTAAAACAGTGAACTGGGTAGTAAGATCTATTCCTCAGATATGTCCCCATACCTGTATCTACAGTATTTTTTCTGTAAACAGACAGTATTAACCATGCTAGCAGGTTACCATCTAGCAGGTTACCATCTAGCAGGAAAACATATTCTGAAAAAAATTGTAAACAAAGGTATGTTGTGAAAAAGCCAAATAAAATATGTACCATATGCACCGGTATGTAAAATTAAGACGTTTTGAGGTAATATGGAGGTAAGATGGAGAAGAAAAAAGATTTAATATAAACCTTGGCTGCTAGAGTTCCTGTTTAATTTTAGCACAATTCTATTCAAAGATGTGAGTAAATATCAGAGAACTATTTAGTGTTCATTGCGTCTCAATAACTCCATAGCAAGTTTGATATTTATAAGCAAGGCTAAGATTCTTATTCACCTTTCCCTACCATGTAAAAATGAGCCTGAGAATCAAGTCAAAGCAGACTTTCTTCATATATGCTCCTACAAATAGCTAAAGAGTCTTGGAACTCAAAGCAAAGGTTAATAATGCTGTTGATCCAACAGCTGGAACAGATTCCAACTCATTCTCCTGCAGCAAGAAAAATGCACACAACAGGAGAAAGAACAAATTATTCTTCCTTAGAACTGTATATTTTTTGTCCAACCTCCAAGAACTGTAAGCCTAATTTTTGCTAGGTTATGAACAGGAGAACCTTACTGGACAGAGAGGGCTCTTCTGCGGGGTCACTTACCCAGTCACTTCCCCAAAAGAAAGTACTTCCCAAATCAGGGTTGGTTAAGGTACAATTTACACACCACTATCCAAACCACCAAAAGACAAAACACTACATAAGTACCCGACTATACAACAACAGTTTTGCAAGCAGTTTACCATTACCTTAGCTGTAGTATTCTTTAGCCATTTCTCAGCTAGATAGAGACAGAATTTCAATGCCTGAATCTGGTCAGGGCCTTTTTTAAAGAGGAAAAAGAAAAGGGGGGAAGGAAGTAAGTAAAGCATGTTTTCATGAATCCTTTCTACAGTATACCCATTTCATTTCAAAGATTTTTTAAAAAAAAATTCAGAAGCTATTTTAAAAATCTTAGGAAAGCTCCTGTACCTAAAGAGCAAAAAAACACTATCTATTTGGATTCAGAGAATAGAGAAGCTAGCTTAAATTTGGCTGAAATATTTGCTTTTGCTGGAAAACTTGTCTGAAGATGATATGAACATGCAGAAACTTTAAGCAAGACAACATGGCTTAAAAAGAGAGAAAAAAGGATTTAATAGTGATGCTGTGTTATAAAATGGCTGGTGTTCTAGCCTACTGTTCAAAATTGGATGTAGGAGACACATGCATTTTTATTCTCAAACTTCCCTAGGTTTTATCCAAGAATACTGAAAAAATGTTTGATTACAGGCTAGCTTTTCTTTTCTCAAACCTCTTCTCCTCCTCCCGTTACTTTACCCCTCAAGTCATCACATATGCACCTTACCTGTTGGAAATTCTTGTGCAATCTTGTGAGCAATAGCTACAGCCCACTCTGGATTAATTATAGACAGCAGGTATGACTGAATCGTCTGCACAGTTTTAGTTGTTTCCTTGTTAACAACTGATGTATATCCATTGTTTCTCATTTCAAATATTTTTGGTTTCAATTCTTTTTCAAAGACATGTCGAGCTGCAGACATGTGTAAGGTATCCAGTGAAACCTAGCAAAACATTAAAGTAGATTAAGAGTTGACAGAAGTTCTTTAGTGAGGGCAAAATCATGCAAAAGGAAGACAAAAGCTCTTTTTTGTGTGGGGGAAAAAGAATGATTTTGAAATAAATACTTTCAAGGTGCTACTTTACCTTCATTAGTTTGGAAATCAACAGAAGTGTTGGGAAGGATTCCTCACTGAGCTCTGCAGCTGAAAGGAAAAAGACAGCTGTCTATGATAGTACAGCAGTCCACTTGCAGCTTTCTCTATAAAATTAAGCACTTTCAGTTTATTGTTAGATGCAGACCTCCATTAGGAGAGAATATAATCTTAATTATCCAGCTGGCCTGGGAAGTGGGACACGTGGATTACTTTGCTCTTTGAGAGGTTCTAAGAAAAGAATTTGAGCACAGAATTCTGCATTGTATATATTGTCTTAGCTCCACTGAAAGCCAGTTACCTCACCAGTACCAATCTGGGAGCACAAGTGCTTTCAGAAGTACTTGGGATGAAAACTGCATTAATAAAGAAATACAATTAATATAAAATATATACTATAGAACTTTAAAGTTCACAGCTAGCAGAGAAAAGGAATCATACATATATCTAGCCATAAAAAAATACTGAACGTACATATAATGTTCCAGAAACATTGTGCAGTTCTGAAGAATATCAGATGAAAGGGCAGTCTGGTTTGAGCAGCTGGAGATAAGGGAATCACATGCTCTAAAACATATTGGTGTTCTAGGTCTACAGGTGGAGAAATTCTTTTGTAAGATTCCAGGTGTTTGAGGAGGCTCAAAGCCTACAGGGGGGGGAAAAAAAAGAAAAATAAGGAGGGGGAAAAAAGGCAAGGAAAAAGCAAAAAAGCCACAAGACTACTATCTTCCTTCCCTCCCTCCCATCCCCCCCGTAAATACACCTAAGTTCTGGAGGCATATGTTTTTTTTGGCAGAGTTAATACATATCTGTAGAATTTTTATCCCTGCTATGAGCCATTGCTGAGAAGCAGCTAGAGATCACTATTTCTTGAATGCTATTTTCTGAATGAGAGCTGTGTAGATAGAATAATTCAATTAATTTCAACAGACTCTTGAATAACTACACTAATAAATAGACAAAACAGAATATATATGCTATTAGCAAGGTAGCAGCAACATATTTGGACATACCTGATTCAGCTGGATACTGGTGTTCTTTTCATCAGCATTTTGTATCACTTTCAGGACAATTTCAATAGTTTCATAGTCATAAGGATCAAGCTGTTCAAAATAATGATCTATTTTATAAGATCTTGTATGATTTGTCTTATAAAAACATATAAGTGAGTTAACTTTTTCCAATTTTAACACCAACTATATTGACATAACACTGAAGAAACAGTATAAGCATCATCACATACTTCTCTAAAACAAAAGACTTCCACTTCATAGTCCTAAATCCTAAAAAAATTGTCAGGATATTGCAGAAAGACCAAACATGAAGTGATGAAAAGAGGGAAAAAAAAAACCCAAACAAACCCCAAACCAAAAAAATCGAACAAAACCAAACCCCCCAAAAAACAAAACCAAAAATCAACCAAACAAACAAAAAAAAAGGATACACATTTTCTTGCCCCTATCTATTTTTAATGTAGCACTTTGAAATATTTCCAGTGTGCTATGATATTCAGAAATAACTTTTTTTTTATTATTTTCTGGTTGTTTTTTAAGAGAAGTTGTGAAGAAATACTCAACCTCTCTTCAAAGATAATTAGATAAGTTGTTCTATTTTTTTTTTCTAGAGAAGCAGAAAACTGAAACTTAACATTTACGTTCTTTAGCAAAATTGGAAAAAAATAACATTTTCAAATTTCTGTGGAATTATTAATCTGCCATTCAAGTGACGTCCAGCATTTGAGACTAGATGCATACTTCAGGGATTCTTTTTGCTTGTTTTGGTGTGTTGTTTTTTTGGTTTGTCTTTTTTTTTTTTCTTTTTTTTTTTTTTTTTTTTTTACCTTGTACAATATTCCACTGAGGCTAGTGACCAGGTCTTTCGTCCTTTTCAGTAGAGGAATTATTTCTAGCGCTCTAGCTAGTAATGTGGAATGAGGCTGCTTCTCACTGTATTCTGCAGAGTCATCCTCAACATGATTTGTATTAGCATTCTGGAGAAGAAGTGTTTCAATGCAAAGCTGCAGTGCGGCATCACTGTCCAGCATGAAAGTACTAGAAGAGGACAGAATATTATTTTCTCTGTGACCTTTAGTGTTGTCAAGGTGCTTATTTTCTTAGGAATAAATTCACCAGGAGATCAGTATGTGTTCTAACTAATGTTAAAAAAAAAAAAAAAGGCACAATCTGCAAATTACATTAATTAGGATCTATTTAAACTAAAATAGAGTTCAGTAGGCATGGTTATTATTACAGCAACAATTAAACACAATTGATTTGCTTCAATAATTACCTGCAGTAATTCAATATGAGATCTGTGTCTACTTTTGGGTTTTTTACCAGCGTTCTTAT
Organism: Calonectris borealis; assembly: GCF_964195595.1. Taxonomy (NCBI): domain Eukaryota; kingdom Metazoa; phylum Chordata; class Aves; order Procellariiformes; family Procellariidae; genus Calonectris; species Calonectris borealis. The sequence continues at coordinate 8,037,920 of NC_134329.1, forward strand.
GAGTTCCTTCTTCCTTATTGGTGGTTGTCTAAATACAGTCTCGAAAGAAATCTACAGATAAATAAACATTTTAACTTCTTCCCAAAGAAGTCTTTTAGACAATATCAAGACTATTTCCTTATATAGTTAACCTTTTACGTTTTCTTTAGTTTCAATCCAGAGATTTTTAGAGCAGTAAAAAGCAGTGCATTTGCTGATTATGCCCTGTGCCAAGTAATACTTTAACACTTAAAAGTTCTTTTATAGCACCCTCAATTATTGCATTTCTCAGTTTCTGAGGTTTATTTAAGCAGACAAGCAGAATGAAAAATTGAAAACAAAATAAAACCCCAACTTTCCTTATATTTGAATGGGAAATCTGTCTAAAAATCACAATACATCTCAGAATATACTGACATTTAATCAGTTAATAAAACTCTAAAATAAATAAATAAATTTAAAAAATCAAACTTACACCAAATTTACCAAGTTGGATACCCCATTCTGCATCAATAACCAATTCTTGGAATTTTTTTTTTTCTTCTGCTTCACCACATTGGTTAGCAAGCTGTGCTCCAACTAGAGCTACTGCCTAAAAGGCGTGAGAAGGGTAGTGAATACAAGTGTAATAAATATTCTGAAAATTGGGAATCCTGAGGTCTAAATCCTTAAAGGAACTTAAAACAATTTATAGATGATCACACAACCGTGTAAAATGAAAACAAACCTCACAGAACGTACTATCAAGATTATCCCACCTCTTGAGTTGGCAGTTCAAAGCTACTTTAAAATTGAGTTTCTTTCTCAAAAATATTTTGTTAGTATTGTACTAGTGAAACTAATACAAAAGGTATTTTTTAGACATCACCTTTTCTCCAAATTTACATCACTTTCCCTCCCCATTTCTTTGTTATGCTTTACTTCCCATCTTCCTTTATATTTTAATAGACATATTTATTTATCCATTCCATTCTTGACAACTGCTGTCATAGAACAATTTCTCCAAAATACAATGTAGGTATAAATTATGATGGGACCTGAAATAAACAATTTCAAGCTTTGGAGTAAGTCACGATGAGGTAACCTAATGCTTGGACTCACATCACGCTAACTATTCACAGCAACTGCCTGTGCACAATCTTACGCTGTGGTAAAGAGAGGTAGCTTCTCTCTCAGTGGCACCCTAAATGAAGAACTTGTTCAAACAGCTCTACTCTTAGTAATGGCAAACTATTGCACTTCCATGTGATATTGCTTATGTCTTTTTTAAAGAAACTCTTTAACATTCTCTATTTGCTGAAGAAATACATTGCCTTGTGAATTTACCAAAACTTTTCTGTAATTTTGCCATGTATTGTTTACGACATCCCACAGCTTATTGAACATATCTTCCTTCGGCAAGATTGTGCAATATCCCAGTGCCAGGTTCTGATCTATGAGACGACAGTTGAACACCTGTGTTTTGGGGAGGGAGCAGGGGGGAAGAAAAAGTTATAAACTTCAGGAATTTATTTTAATTGGTCTCTTTGTATAAAGTATAACACATCAAAAGTATTCTGTAATTTAGGTGTATTGGGCTTTAAATTAGAGGGGGAAAAAAAGAAGACTAAAAATGCATTTCAGGTTTTAGAACTTAAAATCTAAATACACTGAAGCCAGTTTAAAAGTAACTTCCCTTGGCCTAAACTGCCTTAAAAGATGGTATACTGCAGGTTTTGCAGACAGCTTTTTTAAAAAACTCCCCTTAACTAGAAGAAGTCTACAAATCTAAAATGAAACCAGGATTGAAAATGAGATAGAGAATACCTACAGATCATAAAGGCCATTATTATAATTTAGGAGTCCTTAAAGAATCCCACAAAGGTGAAGCTCCCACTGTACATAACCTTTCAGGCAGAGCAACTAGTGTATGATCAAAGAGCCATAGTCTGTAAGAGGCTCAAATACGCCAGGGCTACAACATGTGGCTGCCAGCAAGGTGGTGTCCGTTCAGAAACGTGCTCCAGCCGTGGTAGGAAGCGAGGCAGCTGGGACTGCAGAGGCCAATGCTCTCAGGCCATCCAGCCCACCCTTGCCCCATTCTGGTATTTGAGACATGAGGCTGTGGAACCCAATCCCTTCCCACCACTGCAATACTGTCAGTACTTCCCTTCACCTTCTCTGATTTTCCAAGGTGTGTGATTTTTCCAGAATGTGTGGGGTTTGTGGCATTTGGCCACATGACAATTTCAAAATGGGCTTCTGCAGTAGGAAGGGTAGCCCCTTTCTTGACAGAGCAGAAGAAAGGGGCTCACTCTTACCCTTTTCAGAGCACTTACCTTGTGTAGTAAGGTCAGGATAGTGGTCATAATTACCGAAGTACACTTCTGTTTCATAGCAATGAGAAAGCTTTTGGTTTCAGCTAGCAGATTGCCATCATGTAGCTATTACAAAAAAAAAAATGCAGTTAAAAATAAATTCTAAGCCTTCAACTTCTCTTGTTATTCATAGCATAATAGGAGGTACTACAGAAATTGTATTTTCAGATTTAATTAAGGTCTTATAAAAATTTCTTCTAGATAGAAAAACGATTTCTGTTTCCCAGTGCTTTTGAACTGAGGAGTGTTTCTTGAATATTCTACTTGCAACTTTTCCTATACTAGCCAATGATAAAACAATGTGAAAGAACATAATAAACCATTATCAACATTCATTTTATTCCTGGCCTCCCTGCAGAGACTAGAAGTTTAGTTCTGAACATGCTTTGCAAAGAGAAACAGAGGACCATGAAAAATAGGGAAGAAACTACCAGTTCCTTTCACAAAATGACTCAACATCTGATCAAGCGGCAGTAATTTTTAAAAGGTCATGTGGCGATAGCCTCTCCCATACCTATCAAATTCTTATATAACTACTCTAAACTGGCTAATAGTTGGTATACTTCTAAGATTTACTCTCTGCAAAATTCAGCATCATCCTTGCATACCTTTTCACTCAGGGACAAATCCATGTTATTTGATACACCATGCTGAAGACAGGATCCAAATGAACAGACTATTAGCCGCAAAGCTAACTCGCACTGACTGCACTCCATGAGGTTCTGTAGCACTGCACAGATGGGAGTTCTAGCTGGCAGTAGAAGGTTCTGTCCTGTGATATATTTTGAAAACAAACAACCCCAAAAAATAATTAGTATATTTATATTAAGCATATTGTTCTTGGAATTAATATCAGAGCTGTTTCTCTTTTTCTTCGTTAAATTTATGACACGAGATCAGCCTTAGCTCCCTTTGAAACCTTAAATTTTCAGGGCTTTTAATTTACTACAGACTCCCATTTTAGTTCAAAAACCAGAAGTTGGTCATCTTGGAAAGTCTCTAATGGATCCTTGCTCATAGTGGTAGAACTTCTGTACTGAAGTACAGGCTTTGACAACATGCCCAAATCACATGGCTGAATGGTAGCAATTACCATCCAAACTGGTGTCTTCTGTGCTGAACCAAGCCATCCCCCTAGAATATGGCTTTAAGTGGAGCATCTAGGCACCTATTTAAAAAAACTATGAGTTAGTCATGCTTGTGTAGGTTTAATTTAAACCTCGTGTTTTCTAGTGGTCTGGTTTATAATTTAGCATGGTGAATCTGCCATCATGATACCTTCAATAAATGCGCAGTTTGCCAGGCTTGTAGAGTCCAGAGGATACAGCTTGTTCTCTGAAAGACAGACAAATACACATCAGCAGTGTGCCAAGATCTCAGCAACACTATGAAGCCTGGAAGTACCTTAAAAATACTATACTTCAGGGACAGTACGTAAAATACAGACACAAACTCTAAAAGCCAGGACTACTATTTTTTTACTATGCCTAATCAGAAGTTATTTTATAGGAGAGAATATCTTTTCAAAAGCACAAAGGAATACAAACCAACAGTTTCAGTAACTACTTTGTCTGTAAATCCCTTTGTCTTGATAAGACAGTCAACATATTACCTTCATGAGTGAAGTGTTTAAATTTATTCAAATCAATCAAATAAGCATATCCTTTATAGGTAGATTTAGCACTGTGCAACACTACTTGGAATTATATGCTTTTTAATACAACAATGACACATTAAGAAAGAAAGCATTTACATCAAGAATTATTAAAAATAAATAATTCTGAAATATTCAGTGCTTCTTTTAAAGAGCTGAAAATGTCTTTTTTCAGCACCTACAATGTTGTAGAGTTCTGTTTATAAGACTTGAAATTTTCAAAAAGTTGTGTTTATCTACAATGGTATATAATACAAGGACAACCATTTTAGAATAGCTGAAATTCATCTTGATAAAATCCTGTCTCCTTTAATGGCTACCAGAAGATGTCTAGAGAAGATCATAAGAACAGGGCAAGTTTATAGTAACACTTCTCCAGAGCATTCTCAATGTCTTCAGGTATTCATCATTCATATTCTTCCTGAACCAGAACAAAAACCAGTCATCTTTACATTCTACACCCTTCCCCAATGGATATTTCTTCCATGAGTTTGTCTAATTGAGATTTCTGAGGTGATAATTTCCACACACGTGCTGAATTATTTATATTCCTAGATAAAAATCAATATGAAATACAGATTGTATATTGACTTAATGTTCAGGAAAGCAAGTTTACCACAAACAGGCAGAAGAGAAGAAATAGTTTCATATGCAACTGGAAGAGCTGTCTGTGGATCAAGAACTATCCCATCTTCATTAAAGAAGTCATCATAAGTCCACTCTTCATAAGGATCTTTATCTCCTCCAAAAGATGTTGTCTAAATAAGAACATTGTCAAAAGTACACACAATAAAAAGAACAGCTAATAAGTCTACTAACAAACTAAGTCTTGCAAGAGATTCTAGTTTTCAAATACAGGAATAGAACACGATCTTCTATTTGAAAATGGATTCTACTATACTACTTCTTGTTAGATGGCCAGTAGCACATTTCCTACTTAGAGGGGACACATTTCTCTGTAATGTTGCAGTTATTTAGTTGTACAGCCAAAATGCATTCTTAATTAATTTAACATAAAAATAACATATGTTTCATAAACATTCTTGGCCAAATATTATAAGCAAACATTTTTCAAATGGATCATTTTTTAGAAAAATAACATTCAGTGCATAAATATGCTTGCCTAGCCACTTTGATCTATTCCGCTCAAACTGTAAGAGCCCATTCATTTCAAGTAGCCTAAAGCATTGCTTGACCTGAACAAAAAACAAAGATGCTATTGAAGAACTTGATCCATCTTAAAGTTTTACAAAACTACTGGCAATGCCTTCACATAATACATGCATTTAAAAATCAAACCCTCCCTGCCATATTTTACTTATTTAAAAACAAACAAACAAACAAATTTTTTTAAAGTCAGCTCTCTACACTCCCTAGCAAGTCCTCGCAGCAGCTATTTAATAAAATCACTAATATTTTCAGTCATATTAGCAGGATTTATTATACAGAAACGTAAGTGGAGAATGCTACTTGTGCTTGTGCCATAGCTGCACTGCTTTTAGTACTCAAATCAATTTACTCTTTATGCTGAAGTACACACATATTCAAGGAAATTTTTATTTGTAGAGCTGTGTGGGGTGTTGTTGTTTGCTTTTTGAACAAGCTGATTAAGTATTGCTGGAGAAATGGGAAAAAAAATGTATGTACAGTGAACACTCTTCAGTCAATCAAGACATTACATATATTAAAAAAATATATTTTAAGTTAGCAGAAAATACCTTTGCTGTAAATCCATAGTTTTCTATTTGGCATTGTCTGTAAATTTCCTTGGCAGCCAAAGTATATTTACATAGTTCCAGAGAATCTAATAGTAAATCTGTAAAAATATTAAGATCATTAGCATACTATCAGTGGAAGGTTCATATATCCTATTAAAAGGAAACAATTTTTTGCAGCACCTATTTTTACAGACGCACATATAGAAATTCACTTTGTTTTCACGTTTATTAAATATTGTTTGGAAAGTTGGATTCCCAACATGAACACAAATAAATTATAACAGTAATTACCTGGACTACATACTGTAGCTGCTTGGCAAGCCATTTCATAGATCACTGCTGGAAGATTCATATCATTAGGAGTGATCATTGGAACATCAGCTCCCAACATATGACAAAGCTTTTGACATGCTGAAAACAGCAGCTTGCCTGTTTCTTCATTACAGTGATTTTCATAGAACTCCCTATTAAAAAAAAAGGATGTTAAAGATAAAAAAAAAGTCCTTGGGACTTTTACTTAAGACCACATTCTGTTCTAATTATTTAATTCTCTTTTACTTATTTCACCTATATGACTCACTGCAACTAAAAGTTCTGTGACTGAAGTGAAAAAATACAATGAAGCTTACCTTAGAGATATATACTGAAGCACATAGAACATATTAATAATAAGAAACATATTTAACATTTTAATCGGATCTTTTTCAGGGGGAGATAGTAGTAAGTTTAAATTATCTAACCACCTAAGCATGAGGCAGAGACCAGCTAGAAACCATGACATGGTATGTACAGACAGTGTACAATAGTTTTCTTCTGTCTGTGTAACCTGAGAAGCTCTCATAATGGTTATTTAATATTGTGCCTTACTTATCTCTCACTATAAAACCGAAGGGAATCTTTTTACTTAGTAATCATGTTATGGCAAAAACCAATGGCAGTTTTCAGAGACTACAACTTAACTCTACTCTCAATATTGCCTATAAGCAATATAAGCATATTGCTTAACACTCATTTTTAGAAAAAAAACTATTCTATTACTTCTGCAAAGTATCAGAAATAGTACAGAAAAGCCCATTAAAAGTTATAACCTTGAAAACCTCTGCAGTTTTACCTGCATATTTTTACAGCATCTTCAACTTTTCCAGCATCTAGTGCTCTCAAGGCCAGTTTTTCTCCCAGTTCTTGCTCTGACCTTTGCAGGAGCAAAGCCAGTCTATACAACCTTGATTCAGTAGAACGGTTCTTGGTTTTACCATCTTCTGAATTACAATTCGTTGTTTGCACTTTTCTAGACTTTGATAGGGATCTAACAGTTTCATAAGCTTTTATGTGCTTCTCAAGAAGCCTAGACATCAGTGAAGGATTCCTAAATTCTTCGACTGAAAGAAAGATATCAAAATCTTCCTGCAATAAAAAAAAAAAAAAGATTATATATTTGTATTCATGTAACTTCCTTGAAAAATGTGGGTTTTTTCATTAAAATGTTTTTATTTCTTGTTTTATTCTTAGAGGAATACTTTCAGTACAAAGTTGACTTTTCTAGTTTCTACCAATTACTGATTTATGTAATAAATTAGAGAATTTTGCTAGGCAGTAGGCAAGCAAAAGCAAAAAAACCTGAAGGATACTGCATGCTCAAATGCTGTATTTAATAATTTAAGTTTACAAACCATAATAAGACCTTAATAACATATTACAGTACTCTATCATGAAATCTTTGAAGTGTTAGCAATTAAGACTTTTGGGAGAGTATCTAATTTTTTGGTTTAGGACAACTGAGTTCTAGTAACTGGGAACTTTCCCAGGCACTATTTAAATTGCTAGATTAGCCTTAGAATCTCTTTGAACTCAATAATAAAAACATTTGCACATAAGTTGTAAATACAATTAATTTTTAATATCATATGTTATAAGAACAATTGGAATAACTACAGTAAATCAGTAAGCAGCTTGAAATGATAAAGATACCTACCTGCAGGGTAGCAAGTGTTTCAAACATTTTTAGGTTTGCTTCACATTCATCTTTCTTCAGAGGATTGTCTGTTGGAGGAGAAAAACAATTACTTCCTGACTCCATTTACAAACAAAATGTAAGATTTTTAAGTTGTAGCTTACCTTTTTGAATGCTGCACAGGAATTTAAGGATTTCCACGAGTGTCTTAGTCATAAACATTTGTGTTTTGTGCTGCAGGAAAGGAAGAGGTTAATGTTTTTTTGGTCAAAATGTTGCCAGTAACAGTGACCCCCAGGCTTCCACTCTATTAAAATACTATGCAATGCTCTACAAATGTCTCAAGCAACAGTTCTCAAGCCTAAGATACAACCAGTTGAAAAACAAGGGAACAGAAAGTTATTGTAAATATGCATCCTTTATAGAAATAGCAAATATTTTATAGCTGTAATATGTATGTACTCCACACAGTTTGTTAGCTCTCACAGGAGTTTTGAAAATATCCACCCTTCTCCCTTTGTTCTTCCTTCCCTTGCCCAGAATAATTCCCTAAAGCAACCGTTAACAAAAATTCTCTTCTGTGGTTGCACGACACTAATGTGTACTGTCAACTGTGAAGCTTCAACCCACTTTGGTGCGTGGCAAAGCCATACTTACAGTTTTTAAATAGATGTTTTCCAAGCAACTAAAGAAAGAACTGGAAAATACATAGGACTAGAGGTATAATAATGCAGCAAGATTTCTAAATTATTAATTGAATTTAGATAGCATGCCACTGTGTGGAGATGCCTTTAAAAATAACACAAAATAATTGTATAATATACAGAATCGGAATAAACTCAAGTTGGAAGAGGCTTCAAGAGGTTACCTAATCCAACCCTTTGCTCAAAGCAGGACCAGTTCATCATCCCTTTTTGCTGGAAAACACTGTTTTTACATTTGCATCCCCTACCTTTTTTTAAGCATCTGGGTAAGAATAGTATTTAGAATAATTTGTGCACACAATTTACAATGTGAAATGACTTCGTACCTCTTCAGAATTATCTGCTTTATTCCGTAATACCAGTGTTCCCCATACAGTCAATCTCTCTGCAACTTTCTCAGCTTCAGCAGGAGTCAGAGATTTTAACAAAGTCAGAGATTCCTCTCCCTGAAGGGAAAAAAAAAAAAGTAAACCAGAAATAATCAAAAGAAAAGGGCGTTTGCTTTTGTAAAAGCTAAGTTATGTGTAATCTCTTGCTTTGATACAATGGTTGCATGATGGCCAATTGGTAGGATTAATCTTCTCCTGATGAACTTCAAAAAAACTCTTTAGAAAATACATTTACTATGACATGACTTCCTTAAACTCCCTACATAGTTTTTACTAAACCTATGAGGCTTTCAGTAAAATCTGTGTGCTTACTCACTAAGGGTTATAATAGGCAAAATAAAATGCAGTTTTGTTCATTGGTAATTACGCACCGTTTTTAAAACAGTATGATTATCAAGAATGCCATGTGCTAATAAGGCAGAACAAATGTTAACATGAGAAACGCTATTTTGCAGGGGAGTTAATTTGATTCCTTTAATCAAAAAGCTTCCTTTTCTTCAGGTAAAAGAGGATCCCAACAACATAACCAAGAACAACCACAGAGTATGAAGGTAATCACACCTACTATAATGTAGCAAGTGAAGTTAAATGTGTCTAGTTAGGACATCAATGTAATTTAAAGATAACTTCAGGTTTTTTTGCTAAATTGGGACTTGAAGTTAACTTGGAAGAAAACTTCATACTAATAGATAAACATTCAACATCCTGTATCACAAGACAAACATTCAGGTGCTCTCAGTACTAAAGGGGCAGGTCTGTACTCATGTGGGGTATCGTTGCATTAGAAGAAAGCATTTCTCTGAAGAAAGAATCTTTTTTTTTTTTTTTTGTTGGTAAGAAAGCAACTTGCCCCAAAACAACTCTAGCAAAAATAGTATGTGAAAATATGTAGAGATTTCAATTCTGAACTTGTTTTGTATATTGTGGGTCATAATTTTCATCCTTTTTTGCCACAAATGAGGGCTGGCTCATGATGTTTAAAACTCTGACAAAGGTCTCATTTTCAATATTAAGTATTGGCAGTTATGTGTGCAATTAATAGAACTGTAATGAAAAAAAATTATATGTAAACCATGTATAAGATTTCAGCAAGTAGTACAACTTGCCCCTATTTTGAAAATAGGCCTCAGTGTCTTTAAATTCTGAGATCAACTGACATGAAGTATTTTAGTACCCTTTCTTTGTCAATCAGGTCTATCATCCTCAGAATGTAGACTTCCACAGTGGGCAACATATATGCTGCTACAATTTTCAAAGCATCCTCCAAAGAAGTAGGGGTATCTTGTTTAAGAATGTATTTCACTAGCCTCTGTAAGAAGAAAACAGATATGGACTTTAGTTTGTTGACGTACAGGATAACAAAGGGAGTAATTTATACACACTGCTTCTGCATTGTAATTGTACAGCTGGTACCAAGCAAGTTACCTAGAAGTTTAAAACTTTTATCTAGAGAAAACTTGTCTAAAGCATAACTGGAAGAGAATTATCCTGGAAACTCTCAAAATTCAGGGGACGCATCTGGCTCCACAGGATGGCAAGGAACTTTCCCAGAAATACTCATATTTTCACCCTAATAAAGAGGAGATGCTAAAAAAAAAAAAAAAAAAAAAAAAATATCACCAAGTATTGTTCACTGTGACCTTAGGAGAAATCGGATCTGAAGTCTTGAGAGGACTTAGCCTTCTATTTTGTTAGTTTCCCCTTTTTTTTCCTGCCCGCCCCATACAGAAAGTGCTCTATTATCAGTGCTGTGCTAATCAGGTTAGGCTAAGCTAATCTGCTAATTCTTAAAAAAAGAGTGGGCTTTCAGGCAAAAAATGTGTCCCAACAAGACAAGAAAAATGGATATTGATAACAAGTGGGAGCTACCAGTTGCTAAGATTTTTTGAAGTCTGGCTTATAATACCACATAAAAATACACACAGGTAAGTGTAGGGATTTTTGTTTAATAGAAATAAGAGTAATGCTGATCATTTACCATTATCATCTGCTTGTCCTTTAAAAGATTAGTATCTCTTATCCCATAGGCTCGCAAAAGCTTCTTCATCTCCATCAGTCGGTAACTTTCCTGAAGTAACTTTACTCTATGGACAAATTAGACTATTATTAACTTATTTGCTACCTACAGCTATGTGATTTAATCATCATACTACATCAGATACACAGTATTTCCCCCCCTCAAAACAGAATTCTAATTGAAAGTACACACAAAACTGAGATGTAGACTGTGGATGTTGCCTTACTTGACATGATTCATTTCTAAATGCTGTTTTACCAGCTGCTCCACTGCTGCACTCCATGGTACCATAGCACCATGCATTATCTGTAGAACTGCATCAAATTTCAGCTATAAAAGGAACATAAAGAGCTTACTTTTCAAAATAAGTTACAAGATAATATCTTGAAGTATTTTTCACGTTAATTGATTCATTTAGGCAAGCATTTTATTTCCTGGCCCAATCTCCACTTGCATAAAGGGCGTTCATTATCATAATATGATGTGTCAAATTAGATTAGAAAATGCTTATAGTAATTTACAACACTGCAGAGCTTGAGTTTCATACCTATTAAAGTTAGTGAGTTTTCCATGTGATGACATCAAAACTACAATTAAATTCTCAAGCAAAGAACATCACATGGGAGAAGATTATTAAGATAGAATAAAAAGACAGCATACTATATAATCATAGAATATTTTTGGTTGGAAAAGACCTTTAAGATCATCAAGTCCAACCATTAACCCAGCACTGCTAAGTCCACCACTAAACCATGTCCTTAAGCACCACATCTACACGTCTTTTAAATACCTCCAGGGATGGTGACTCAACCACTTCCCTGAGTTCCAATGCTTTCAGTGAAGAAATTTTTTCTAATATCCAATGTAAACCTCCCCTGGTGCAACTTGAGGCCATTTCCTCTTGTCCTATCGCTTGTTCCTTGGGAGAAGAGGCCTCCTTTTCTCCAGGCTAAACAACCTCTGTTCCCTCAGCCATTCCTCATCAGACTTGTGCTCTAGACCCTTCACCAGCTTCGTTGCCCTTCTCTGGACACACTCCAGCACCTCAGTGTCTTTCCTGTAGTGAGGGGCCCAAAACTGAACACAATATTTGAGGTGCGGCCTCACCAGTGACGAGTACAGGGGCACGATCACCTCCCTACTCCTGCTGGCCACACAAGCCTGGATACAAGCCAGGATGCTATTGGCCGCCTTGTCCACCTGGGCACCTCATGGTCATCCGGCTGTCGACCAACACCCCCAGGTCCCTTTCCACCAGGCAGCTTCCCAGCCACTCTTCCCCAAGCCTATAGCGTTGCATGGGGTTGTCGTGACCCAAGAGCAGAACCTGACTCTTAGCCTTGTTGAACCTCATACAATTGGCCTCGGCCATCGATCCTCCTCATACCACTCATGTACAAATATACTCATATGCTTATGTAAAAATTATGTGTTTCATTCTGAATGGATGTGTTAGAGCCACTTGATGCCTATTTTATAAAATATACTTACGTCTGTATCAGAGATAGAGCCAATGACAGCTATTGCCTTTGCCTCCCATGCAGTTTCAAATACTGAAGCAGACCGTGTACGACAACGTTCTAGCAAATCCTGTATATTTTGATAAAGATTATTAGGATATTTCAATTCAGAAACGATAGGAATATCTTATAATATAAGCAACAATTAAAAGTTTTTTGGACATTAAGGGACAGATTTGGCTATCTTTCCTTGTATCTGTTAATGTCTTGTTACTGAAATAGTAACTATCAGCAAGTTCATTGACAGCAGTAAGGTAATCTGAAAGCTGGTCCTAAAATTCAAGTGTAAATAAAAACGGTCATCAGATTTGTTTTCTGCTGACTTATGTTTAAATAGCTTCCTTCAAAAGGAAGAAAATATGGATACCTTTATGTACTGTAGAAGAAGTTCATCCTTTTGTAAATTATGTTCACACAGGTAGGGTTTTATAAACTTCTCCAAAATGGATGGGACAAGCTCTGGTGCCAAAATTTTATCAAACATGCGAAATACAATAGTAGTTGCATTTTCCTGGGCAGCAAGTAGAACAATGCCATGTTAGAACATCACACATGTTAGTACGTGGTCCTTTACATTTCTAATAAATAAATCAACATCCAATACCCATTGAAATCAGATGAATGATTTCAAGAACTAGCATCCCTCTTTAGCTCAAGTAAAAGCATTCTTTTACACAGGAAGTTGTACTTCCAATTTCTCTATTGCTAATGCTTGCTCCACAATATACAATCTGTAATGAACTGCAAATCATGGAGTTTAAACCATACCTTCTCATAGTATTTTGTCACATTATGTATTTATACCCACGGTTGAAACAAAATTTATAACAAACACAACATACCAAATAGTCTTAGCAGCTTATGAACACAAGTTTAACCAACCAATCCATCAGGATTCCTCTTTTGTCTGACTTTAATTCACATGCCACAAAATTTTTCTTCTTCTCAGAACAATCCACTACTCAAAAGCACTTTTTGAAGTGTCTGCAGAATTACCTTTTCAAAATCACAGAGTGCCAGCCTGCAGTTGTATTTTCTGTACAGATTTATCAGTTCTTGTAAATCATTTACCAGCTTCTTTAACCTATGTACCTCTTCACAGTCACCACATCTCTGAAACAGTGTTTAGAAGTGAAACGTTAGAAGACTTGCTACAATCTTCAAGACCATTAAAGGGCTGTCATAAACAGGAAGAAAAATTATTCTCCACATCTCTGATATAAGATAACGGTAGTTGACTTACAATGCAGCAAGGAAGATTCTGGTAAGATATTAGGAAAAGATTCTTTCTAAATATAAAGATAGCGATGCACTAGTAGAGCCTGCACAGGGAAGAGGGATGAGCATTTCATTCACTGAAAGTCTTAAGGACAGGTAAGACAAACAGCTAGGAACAATGTACCTACACCTGACATTTTCTTTGGAGTCAGAACCCTATTTTTCATGTGATTTTCCAAGAAACCTCACAAACAATTTTTGATTCCTTGCAGTCTTGAAGATTTCATGAATATACATGCTGAACTGTTAACTTTATATGGCATACAACAAAGAAAATCAAGTACATGTTGAAAGTGGGACTTAGAGTAAATTTCTCTTCTTTTCATTACGCGCTTCGATTGTGGGATTCAGAAGTTTAAGACAGCAGATCTAACCAACATGGAATGTCAATGTTTCCATATTTTAAAATGCACACCTGATTAGCTTTAAGCTTATAGATGCTAGTATACTTAGGATATATAACATACGTAATTTATTTGTGTTTGCACAAATTCAGTATTCATAACCTTACAGCTAGCTGATTTTTAATACCTGTTTTCTCCAGGCCATAACACATGGTTAACTGCAATTAATTTCCAAAAATTTTGACAGAGATGAGACATGTTTTTAATTTAAGTTCATAAGGAGTATCTTTACTGAAATTTAAGTGTTTTGTAGTACTCAGACTTATTTGTGTACTACAGAATATTCAAGAATATTATTCACATTTAGACTACTAATACATCTGTTAAAGGGTATTAATGTTGCACTGACTTTTTTTTTTTTTTAATCTTTAAACCCAAGAATATTGGAACTCAGTTCCTTCCTTTCATGGAATTAAGTCAATCTTCACCAAAAACAATAGTGACCTAATTATCATCCATTCCAACTCTAGCACAGAGCATATGTTCTGAAGTCTCTTAGCAGGAAGTCCTTATATTTGCTACATTTCTTACCAAAGGAGTCCACTGGCCAAAAGTTGTCAGTCCCATTTCACCTTGATTTTTACTTGTAAAAAAAACCTCTGCCATTTGGAGTCCATTTTCTGGCCAATTTGCCTGTCCAAAATAGTTGATATTAGGAAACTATATTATACATATGGAAATACAAGACACGCAAAGTTTCTGCAGTATGACTTACCTTATCAGTTAATTCAAGGTTTCGAACACACTGTTCCAGCCATTTTGCTAATATTTTCTGAAAAAAATACAGTTATAAGTAGAGTTATGCTATCTATCAAACCAAAATTTGCCATTATAAATTTGTTTTAAAAGAAATAATTTAAAATATAAACTGTAGGGAAAAGAATTCTTTTAAAAGATAGAGGAACAAGGTTCTGACATTCAAAAATAAAAGTCTGTAGGCCTGACTATAAAATTATCTTAGCCTGAGAAAATTACATTTTGCATTTATTCAGTCAGTCTTACCTGTCCCTTTGGTACAACTCTTCTTAAGAAAGGGATCACAACATTTTTAAGCCACAAACATAGTTCCTTCAAAGGAACAGTGAAATGGATGGCATTAAGCAAGTTCTCCAGCATTTTCTCATCAAAGCTGCTTTCAAAATCTGCCTAAAATATTAAAACACAACAATTACAGATATATGGAGTATATGTTTATCTGATACTTTGTAAAGCTGTTTCACTAATAGGAAGAAGCAACAGATTTCACAAATACAAAGAGAAAATCTCAGTAATCATAGACAGGAGTTTAAAGAAAACCATAGCCCTGTTCAGAAAAACTAGAACTTGGTCTTCTTAAACAAGACCTAATTGAAACAATTCCTTTGCAAATTACGGTGACAGGATCATGTCCTATTACTTTAGCACTTGCTCTATAGTTCTGTCTTATTAAGAATACAACAGACATGGACCTGAAAGTCCTGCACTAAAGAATATAATAGCCCATAGCCACTATTACAAATGTGTCATTCAGAGTAAGGAGTCTATGTGATTATTTTTAAAGGATTTTAAGGTAGCCAGCAAATGTCCACTTAAAAATTCTGAGAGCTGGGCTTGCAAGAAAGTGAATGGAAGATTATAACTACCACAGAATAAATCAAAGAACTGTCGTCCTTCAGACCTAGAAATATGTGTTCTGACATCAGAAATACCAGTTTATTCTTAAATCAATAAGAAGTTCAGCCTTCTAAGGAGCTAGGTGAACAGGTAATCATTGTGGTAATAGACGAGATTCTGCCATAGACCTTTGCTTCTTTGAAGAGCTGCTTCATAACAACATTGGTCTGATTCTGTTAAATAAGGTTGGAAAATTTAAGAGGCTTAACATCCTCCATAAATACCAAAGAGATGTCTATGCCATCTCACCTGATGCCTAAGCCAGAGGTACTGTGCGCAAGATAAATTTCCTTCTTCTAGCTGTAAAAGAATATTCTTGAAAATGTCTTCGTTATTCAAGAATTCTGTCCAAGCAATACCGCTAGAAGTGAGAGGAGGAAAAGAAACTCTGTTATTGTTGTATGTCAATATTAAAGGAGTTGGGGGGAGAACCTCAAACCTTTTCTAGCTAGTACTATATGCTGTAAGAGACAACAGTAGTGTTAGATTGTGTGCGCATAAAATCACCCCCCCATATATATTAAATAAAAAAAAAAATTATACAAGATAGTGCATGTGAAATAGATAATATATGTTTTCAATGTATAGGATGAGTCAACCTCTCTGCATTCTCCCTTCTCCATAGTAGAGGATGGGAAACTTCAGGAAGAGGAGGAAGGGTTTAAAGTTTAATGAACTCAAATTTAAAAATAAAAAAATAAAAATCTTAATTTCAATGGTACATACTTAACCATTACAATTAAATTTACTTTAAAACTTAACGAACAAACAGAAACAAACCTGAATTTCTCTAGTCCAAATGCTCCATAAAAAGTTGTAAGCCTTGCCTGAGCTCTCAATACCTGAATGCAGACAAGAGATTTAAGGTCAATACCTGGCTTACCAAACAGTGATATTACATGGTTAGAATAACCATCACAAAGAAGAATGGAGAAAAATAGACTTTTCAAGAATTTCAGTTAATTACATATTGTAATTACATATGTAATTTTGTTTAATAAATCCAAAATTTCAATTGTGTAAACACTTTACACTGATTCTCCTTGAAGGTGGATGAGGCCTGTCCAGTATACAATAGGACTAAATAAGAAACAAAATTAAGTACCTAAAAGCCCTTAAGAAAGCTTCTTCCTACAATTTCTGGAGCATCTGAAGTTCAACAGTAGTACAGTTTTTTAATCTTTGCATCGTACTTGTTTATTATATGATACTGCGGGGCCAAGTAGTTTGTCCTCACCTCAGTTATGGATATCGCAGCCCCATCAGATGATGGGGCAATGGTTCTATCGTCTTTCTTCAAGATCTGAAACAAATACATGAAATGGTTTGGCTGACAACTCAGCACATGCAGAACATGCCAGACTACTACGAATTTAGTAAAGACACGAGCAAAATCTTAGTACCTCTGTAAACTGGAGTCTTTATTTTACAATGTTAGATTCTGATTGGATTTCTACATGTATGCAGGATCAGACAGATTATATGTATCTCTCTGATTCTGTTTGATAAGGCAGAAAAAGACTAAAATAATGAAAACAAAAAAGGTGACATATTTTGAGCTTTTAGTCCTGAAATTAATATTTAAAAGGTGCTTAAAAAGACTACTACTCAAAACTAAAACATGCTTTCTGTTGTGAAAATAAAACCGTAAGCTCTTTTTTGCCCTTAAGCAATAGCAAGAATGAGGTTGGAACAAGCCTTGCTGCTTCTTCATGTTTGGTAACATACAATTTATAATGCATTTACTTTTTGAATGACTGTAACTGGTTTGACGATGTCCCCCCTCTCAAGTTTTACAGAAGGATGTAATAGGAATGGACGAGTATAAGCAATTTAAACAAACAAAACCCCTTACTCTGACTTTAGCGTAGTTCAACATTTCTTGAGTGGTTTCATATAGTGGCCATGGAGCATTTATGCAGTAATCCACAACAAATTGGCTATCCTGTTTGCATAAGGAAACAACTGACATTAATTCCAAGCTCCTTTTTAATTTGAATTACTTTATTAGAGAAAGAGGGTAGAAATAAAAACGTACCTGAATTTTTTGCAAATTTTTTTTGGCTTCATTCACAAGATCCAGCCAGACTTCGTGACCATAACTCCCAACAGAAGCTGAAGCTAGTTTCTCTAAAATAGTGTTTGCTTTCACTTTGTATACAAGCTGTTTAAAAAAAAAGAAACACAGTTTTCAGTTTGATGCAATTAAGTTTTAAGCAGTCTTCAACTGAAAACTCTACACTTTCATTCACAATGTTTTTGAGATAAAGTGTGTCCATGTACATTGAATGATTTCATTACAGAAATAGATTACCAGTTAGTCCCTAGCAGTTGTGGTATCTTTTTATCTCACCAGCTAAGCCTGTTTTTTTATTTTAAAAAAACTAAAAAAGACAAAAAACCAAAGGGAACATTCATATTGCATTATTTGAATAAATCAGTTAATGAAGCCAGACTATGTGTTAATAAATGCATGTGAAAACTCTTTTTTTTAGCAACACTGTTTCCTGCTACTTAAATGGACAAATGTCCTTTCTCCTGATCCAGCAGCGCTTATTTTGATCAGAAGATATACTTCTGCACCACTTCTCATTGCAAGGTTTTTTAGTTATTGTAAAGAAAAACATAATTCACCATGTAGTTGTCCAATTTTGAATCAGCTTTCAAGTATAGCGAGTTGCTTTGTAAGGTAACATTCCACTATATTTGTAATATTTTTAATACTTTCAGTTGGACTATAGGGCAAGAACCTTACTCATAAGTTAGTTATACTAATTAATCTCCAAATGTATTTATCAAGAATGGACAACTTACCTCAACATCTAGTCCAAATTGAATAGCAAAATTCTCCGCTTCAGTGAATTTGTGTTTGTGAAGTAAGCGACTTAGTCTAGGGGTGAAATAAAGTAAAGTATACTACTTCAATATAAGTGCCAAACCACAGATAAAAAAATGAAATAATAAAATAGTGTTTCACAGAAACTAGTACCTATTTTCTGGCAAGGCTTCAGTTAAACTTCTCATCACAACAATAGAAACTGGGCCTTCAGAGGGCCTGAGGATGAGAGGGAACTATGTGAATTTATCAACTGTGAAACAACTATATGTAGAAGTAATCTGCCATTTTTATATAATAATGATGTAGTAAGAAACAAAACATTATCTTACATCTGATGATTTTCATGTATTCCTTCCAAGAAGTATATTGTATCCTGTAGCATGCAATAACAGAAATCATTAGGTGGTAAGGGAAATCAGTCATAAGAAAGCACAACGGTAATGCATTAAGCATTTTTTAATCTAGAAACAAACTACTACTTCTCTCTCAGATAAGTTTGTTGTTTTTTTTAAATGCTTATCATGTTACTTACTGGATAGTTTCCACCATCTAAAATTTCTGAGGGCCTTAACTGGACACTTCAGACTGAAACCACTCTGCTATCCCAGTTCAGTTACCATCAGTACACCTGCCACATGAGTAAATCATCTTCTCAAAATTTTCATTCAACACTTTCATTTTGTCCAAGCCATAAGCAGGTCACACTGTATCCATCTTCACATCTTTCAGAATCTGATCTCTGTGCTACATTCCACAAAGGCAATACATGCCTTGGCATTTCCTACCTTGACTTTATCATCTCAGATCAAAGAAAAGGGATATATTAGCCATTATTTTCTCCACTATGTAGCTGCATATATAATCTTTTCTGCCAAGTGCTTCATACAAGGCAAGCAATTTCATCAGCTTTCTATTTTATTGCACATCAGATCCAGAGCTTACTACATTGACTTTCACGATTCCAATGAAGAGCCACAGCTTAGAGTTCTGACTTGGTGTCCTCTCACATACCCACTCCACTTCGCCAGTCTTTATAACATTCCTAATTCATAAAGTTCTCACCATCTTTTCTGATGTTCTTTTGTTAAAGTCTTTATACGGAAGCAGTTTAAACAGTAAAAGAAGTAGTTCTCTTATCTAAACTTAAATAAATCCCAAATGAATCCAGAGCATTTTTCTATGCTGAGAGAACTTCAAAATTCATACAGCTTTTAGCTGTAATAGCAGCAAGAACAACGGGCAGTAGTATTAAACATTGCAAATAGACCTGGGCCTAGAATTAAACTGTTCAGTTTGTTAGATATTTTATCTTTTTCTCCATCCTTTGGGGACATCATTTAATCTTTCTTTGTATAGTTCCTGCACAGTTTCTAGCACAAATTCGTTCCAATCTAACAAGAATAACACAGTACCCTCTTTAGTAATTATACCTATTAAGACAACGATATTTATTCAAAGAACAACAACAACAACAACAATCATCTAAACATACTGTGCCAATCCCACTTTGAACAAGTGAAGAAACAATAGATACTTCCAAAGAATAGAGCGGTTGCATAGTGGGTAATGCAAAAACCATTAGACTTCTCATCTATAAAAAAAAAAGGGGAAAAAAACCAAACAAACAAGTCAGAATATTTTTTTCTTATACACTGGTGACAGAGTGATGTTTGCAGAATCATTTCTGGATTCTTGTGGAGTTAGATAGAAGACACTTTTTATGAAAAAGCAGAGCTCTACATTGAGAAAGTTTAATGAAGTTTTAGATGTTGCCTCTATATATAGGCCTATTATATATAATTAGACAAGTTTCATTTAAAAAATTATATAATGTTCATCCTGGCATTCTATTTCAGTTAACTCCACTGACTGTACATGGAGGTAGATACTGACAGTACATGGAGCAGATATTGCTCTAAAGAAATCTGTGAAGGTATGCAAGACAATAGTAAATTTTGCTGCTCTCCCCTATATGCCTACTATTAAGAAAAGCAAACAATGAACCCCAAACAATCCATAAAAAACCCAAACAGCAGGGCAGCTTGCTCTGGTCACCACCATAAGACATCGCAATAATGCCTCACTCGCTATATCCTAATATACAGAAGGACACATTTCAGTTTTGACTTTGAGCTCCTGAGAATTTTGTCTGCTCCAAATATTTAGCCATCTCCTTTTCTATTCTTCTCCCCCCCCCCAACTTTTTTCTGTGAGTGACTGCATAACAATTGAGGAACAGAATACAGCGAAAGAGATTATACCTGTTTGTTATCCGGTATTGTCATGACTATCAGTTTAAGATTGGCAAGCCCTTGCCTAAGAACAAGAAAGAGAAAAAAGAAAGCAAAATATACTGTATAAATCTTATGTTAAAACTGTGAAATATTCTTGCTTCTGAGTTTTAGAAAATTTAGTTTTCCATGGAAACTGGTACATTTTAAAACCCTATAGTGCACCCAAAAATAACAGTGTTTTAGCATGTAGAGGACACACATTTAACTTCTGACATTTTTAAGCTTTTCAAATGGATCTGATTCTTATTTTTTTTTAAACTCGCACAAAGAAATGGAAAGTCTTGTCTTCTAATTTTAATTGCCATTAATTTCTTTTGCATTTTAACCAATACACGCATCTCCAGATTTTGGCTTCTCCACCTTGCAGCAGAAAAAGCAGAAAGCGCCAAGGTTTTCTTTTCTACAATACAGAGCTAAGGATACCTACAGTCCAATTATTTTGTCCTACTGACCAGAAAGATTTCAACAAAGATTTCTAAAAATTCACTACCACAGAAAATGAAGCGTTTGTGACACATTTCCTGTAATGATAGACAACTTTTCAGAATTGGTGCTATAACGCTTTACTTACCATATGACTGGAGAAGAATCTGACTCTGTACTTAGAAGAAATTCTTCAATATGTATTAAAGGCCAATCCCAAATTAGAGTAAGAGAATAAACATCCCACATGCTTAAGATATTCTAGATTTAAAAAGAAAGAAATCAGATATGGATTTCACATTTTCTTCATAGAAGACATTTTTTGTCTTTTTTGAGCAGAATATTAACACATTCCATAGCTTAGGTAATGACTAGGAGTAGAATAAAAAAACCACAGTAAGATCAAAATCCTTTTTAAATATAAGCATCTTTATTTTATAAAAACATGTTTTAAAGCTATTACTTTAAAAAATATTTTTATAAGCTGCTTCAAGAAGACTAAACCAAATCATTACACATACCTCCGTATCTAAAACAAACAGCAGATTGTCAAGAACTTGAAGTTTCGCTGCATCTAAAAAATATCCATAGTCACATAAATTTATTATTTTTCTTGAGAAATGTATTTGAAGCAAAAACATATTAAAACGTACAACCAAGGGAAACCTACAGATGTTTAACCTCATGGAACTTCCTAGGACTTAGGAAGTTTAGCTTAAACAGAAAAGTTTAGCTTAAACAGAATTGTGATTTACATATCTAAGTTAAACTCAACAATTTTGAAGCATACATTTTGGCTGTACCTTTACAGGAAGTGTTCCATTTGGTGTATGTGTATTTACCACAAACAATGAAATAAGTGAAAATGTCTTAGTATTTTCTGCAATTAAATATGAATTCTACACTTGTCTATAAAAAGAAAAAACCCTCCCCTTTACCTTTGATCAGACTGGAATCAGCAAAACTTCGAACCGACACCAGATTATTGGTAGTGTCTACCTCCCATTTGGAGAGTACATAATCGCCTTTACCCTATTAGTAAAGGCAAAGTAAAATGGGGTTATACATTAGAAATTTGGCCATTGATAGGTGTGCTTCTACAATTGATCTTTACCTTGGAAAGCTGCAAAACTAACTTAAACTTTATTCCTGGTGAACGTTGATGTTCAGAAAAATACATTTATTTATTTACTTTTAATTTAGCCTTTTTTCTTTCTCCTTTCAAGACTGGCCTTTACTTGTTACAGTCAGCATTCCCAAACATTTTTGGCTCTTCTGAAAACATGCCACATTTCAAAACATCCACTTTCCATTCTCATAGAACATAAAACCTGAATGAAACGTACACTGAACCTACTGAGAAAAATTGCGTTGAATTCAACAGGCTTCAGTCAATGAACTCGGAAAATTTGTTTCTAGTCCAAAATAACATTTCAAAATATGTCTTTTTTTTTTTTTTTTAAATAGTTCCTGTACTTAATTCACGCTCAAGGGCTTTGTTCAATAGGGACCTTGATTGTTACTTTGGCAAGCCTTTGTTGAATGTGAACATGATTGGAAGACTCTTGCCAACTTTGGCTTTGTCTCCGAGCTCAAGGACGAGACTATAAATAGACTAGCCTGTACAGGCTAGGAGCCACAATGATTTACTAAGGTGAACCAAGGTGAAAATATTTTTCCCCCATCCATCATAACAGAGCAAGTTCTGAAATGACAACAGTTATTTCCTAAAGAGAAAAACTACAGACAGACTGCACAACTGATAACCTTTAAATTTACAATGAAGGAAATGAAAGACAAAAAGTCTTAGTGCAAAAAGTTTATCACCTTCTTTTTCAACCAGCTAGATAAATTTTGTGGCAAATCAAAAAACACCATCACTGATCACATAACAATTGTTACAAACACATTCTTAGTACTTACCCCAATTATCAAATGGATTTTGTTCACTGAGTTACTTATCACAAAATTCTGACAGCTGAGGCTGTGATACTCTTCTGTGGAAATGAAAGCTGTCTTTATCTGTCCTTGTAACTTGTGGGGTGGAAGATAAAGGGAAAGCAAACAAAAGGGGAAGAAAAAAAGCTGTTTATAAAATCAGTAGATAAAACCTTGAACTGCTCACTTCTCCATGTACAGAAAAGTAATAATCACAATTATGAGTTGCAATAATAAACCAGTAAGTAGTCAATGAAATGTACAGAGCAAAGTTTTGTTATAAACTCTGCACTTAACACATATGTTACAAGTTAGCAGGTATTTCTTACTTTCTTTGCCGTAATCATATCCATCCTGTCAATTGCTATATTAAAAAAAAAAAAAAACACCAGTGTTAAATAAACTTTTTCAAAATTGAAAAAAACCCACTAAATGTCATATAGGATAATTTAATCCTAACCTGATTATGCTGAAAAACACTTTAGCCAGGATCTTTGACAGGGTCTATTTCTATTGATCTGTATTGTGTTACAGAAAATTAACTAATAACTATACTTATATGGCACTAAAAATTTAAATTATTCCCAATATTCTTCAGAACAGCTAGGACTGATTATGGCTTAAAATCCTGCTTCCATAGTATTCAGTACTCTCTCTAAAGCAGTGACTCAGAGAAACATAAGTTAAAGGAATTATTAGAAGAATACAAAAATAATTTTATTACAGAACTAGTTGTATATTGGTTTCCCTTTAAAAGCAAACTAAGATTACATAGAAAATCTTATTCCCATTAGAAAGATGCATGAAAAAGCTTTTTTAATACAGCTCTTCCTGTTCAAATGGAAATCCCAAGTGGTTTGTAGATCATCCTACCTTCCTGCGTTTTAGCAAGTGGGAGACACATAATGCAGAAGAATCCATTGCTTGTGAGAATGAACATATGATAAACACCTAAAAAAAATCCAATACAAATATTTCAAACTTAAGTATTCAATAGCCGTAAAGAGACTACTTACTTATAAATAGGACAGTGAAATAACTGACAAAAAAAATAATCTGACCAATAGATTAGACTATTTTTAAACAAAAATTTTGTCTCCTTCAACAAAGAGTAGAATAAGTTTGTACATCTTAGTGTTTTGTTTGAAATTATGATTTTTGTATGCATCCATCAGACTGCAAATTCTGTTTTCATGACAAAACTACATTTAAATACATTATATTGTGACAGAACAAGACTGGGAGCTTATAGAAGAACAAGAACTACTAAAATCTGAAATCTGATTGAAGGAGAAAGAAGGAATCTTTCCTTTTTGTGCGTTTTCATACGTTTAGCACAGTCTCAAAAGAAAGAGGTACTGAGTTCTGAATGTTTGTTGTTTTCTATGACATTCATAAAATAATTAATGAGCTAAATATCTTGACAGGAAAGCATTAAGAAAAGTGCATTTAATGTGCACAATGCAAAGTAAAGCTGTATCTGATGATTTATTTTGTAGTCTCTTTTCCTGAGAGATATTAAAGGGGAACAAAATCACAAAAATTGAGACAAGGGGGGGGGGGGGAAGTCAAATTCTTACCTGCATCTGCATGATCTTTTTCAATAAAGAGATTTAAATAAGTCTTTTCACTTGAAGATTTTTCAACCAAAATCTAAAATAGAATCAACATAAAGACTATTAGACTATTATTCTCTATTTTATTTGGAAAAAAAAATATTGGTAATACTGATCATCAGTTCAAACTTTAAACTTTTTTCTTTCATGAAGAACTGGTTCTTGTTTATACATGCCATTCCTAAATATATTTTATTCATTATGCTTATTTGTTACTTATGGGAACAAAAGTGTCCCTAATAATCTGTTTGTTTATTCAAACTAGAAGATGTGTTCAAAACACAAGAATGTTTACATTTTGGTATTTGGAAGAAAGAAAAAAACAACTCAAGAAATTCTGAGAACAAAAGGTTTTCAGCAAAATTAGAATAGAAAAATTACTGTACCTTGGTTAGCAAGGTTTGTTTTGATGGTATGTGAATAAGATGGAAATTGCCACTTCTCTCACCGACCACAAGAAATTGTTTTTCTTGACACATACCAACTACATCCACATTCGTATCTGAAAAGTTCCATGGCAAAATGTCAAATATTAAGATTTGGTTTTTATTAATAGACATTCATATTTGAAACACAGGAACTGGACTATACAGTATCCCAGTTTTGTTCAAAATGATTTATTTTGATTAAACAAAGTATAGGAAAGGACATACCACAAACCACAGAGGGAGTGGTTTTGGTATCCATTATTCCCATTTCAGTGAAAAGTTATTGAGCATTCTAATTAAATTGTACAGAAATACTTAGTTAATTGTATACAGAATGAGCAATCACTTTTTATTACTTAGGTATTTATTATAATACTTCCTTTTACAGGCTAGTTAGATATACAAGATACTTACTATATTTTCCTATACAAACCTAACATGTATATTTTAAAAGTCAGTTTTAACTTCCAGTGGAATTCCAAAGGAATGAACTTACCAAACTGAATGTGCATCTGAAGAGACTGCCCAGTACTGTCAAGAAGTGACACCGATCTGTCAACAACAATAATACTGCCATCCTTTGAGTTGCATGCATATAATTGTGGATTAACAGAGACCTAAGAAGAAAAAGGTTGTTATATTTAGTAACTGAAACAGTTTAGAAAACATGACAAAGCAGCTCTGATAATTAATAAGAAACAGAAAAACACAGCTTTGATGAACGCTACCTTTTCTGAAGATGTGATTTGAAGTAGTGTATCCACTTGGTACAATGCAGTTCCACATTCATGTCCTAAACCTACAGGGAGCTGCTCACTCCCTGTGTCATCATTTGCAAGAAGTTCAATATCATTCCACATGTTTACCTATGATAAACATTTAAGAAATATACTGTAAAGCAGAGAGCTTTAAAAAAGTTATATGACCACGCACAAGTTATTTATTTTATTATTCTATTGTGATTCTGCGTCTAGGAGGAAGGGTAGTAAAATAAGCCTCCTAAAGGCAAACTGCGTGTTTGGAAAAGACAAAGTCGCAAGAGCCATGTAGCTCCCAGGGGATATCCCCAGCGGGCCCGACTGAACTCAGCTTAGCGAGGACAGGTTTCGCGCCCGAAGCTGAACGAAATTCAGCGCCAGAAAGCCCTCCCCACCACGCAGCGGACACCCCTGCCCACGGAGACCGTGAGCCGCCCTCCCATCTCCTCACCACGGCCCCGGAGGCCGGTGACAACCCCTGCCGCGCTCCCTCAGCTGCTTCAGGCTTTCAAATTGGCGGGAGCCCTGGCTAACGCTACTGGCGGCAGCGTAGGCCAAACTTCCTCCAAACGCGAACGGCACCGTTGCTAAGACACCACCTAATCCTTCTCCGCCCCCAGAATGCACCGCGGCTCCCTCGCTCCCTGCCGCCTTCCCCCGCCCCACGGTTACATCCGGGCGCCTGAAGGGAGAGGGAGGGCGGGGCGTGTCGCCTCGGTTCGCGAGCGCTACGGCCGCGGCTGCTGAGGGAGGTTGAGCCCGTTGTGAGGAGTTGTTGAGGGGGAGCGACGTCCCGAGCGCTCGGTCATGGCGGTGAGTGGTGTTCGCTGCCGGGATTTTTGGAGGGAGCCGAATTGGGAAGGGGGCTGCCGCGGGGCGGGAGGGAAGAGCGTGTGAGATGGGGAGGGCTGGGTCGGGAAGCCGTGTGCGCGGAGACACAAAATGGCGCCCGCCGCTTCTTCGCTTGCCGGCGCCATGATGGGCCTCGGGGAGGGGGTGGCCACTTTTCACCCATTACTTCTCTCCCTGTTTCCAGAAGTTTCTGTTTCATTTCTCTGGGCTTGGCGAGAAGCGAAGAGGCCTTGTGACCGAGGCCCTATCGTTTCCTGGCTGAGGAGAGAAGTATTATGGCTGTAGGAGCGAGTGTTTCTCAGAGGGACTGTGGGGCGCAGATTCCCTGGGAGGGGAGGGTGGAGGGGATCGATTTGGTGGTTGGGCCATGCTCAGTTTTCTTTCATGTAGCTTTCCCTGCCTTATTTTTTTTTGTTGTGTTTGGTCACAGGCCTGCTATTTTCAGCGTCTTCTTGCACTCAGTGATTAATTATTTGCCCCTATCCTCCTGTTTTTATGCTTAATATCGATAGGAAACGTCTCTACTGTAGTTTTCAGTGTCCTTTATGCTTATACACGGCCTAAGAGTGTAGCTTTATTCTCTTTTAAAATTTGTGTGGTCTGGTAACATAAAAAGGTGTTTGTCCCATAATCGAGTTGAAGAACCAATAAGAGTAGTTATCAAACACAATGTGGTTAATTTTTTTCAAAAGTTATTAAATGGTCTTGAGTGCAAAAAAAACCCACTCAAACAAACCGGAGTTGAAAGTGATAAAACTCTTCAAAGTTGACTTTAGGTACGCTGTGGTGTTTAATCTGGTATTTAAAGTTCTTGTCTTGAAAGTTTGACCAGTGGTGAAACAGAACAAGAGGACCATAAACTTCTGGAGAAAATGAAATTTTTTTTTTTTTTTAAATGATGCTTTTTCGGTTTATATAACTTAACCTATTAAGAATAAGATAAATTTTTCTTAAAAGGACTTGAAGAGTTATGGACTTGTAATTTTTCACTTAGATCATAGGCACTATCTTTGAGGTTCCTCCAAAGTAGTAGGTGAGGAGCTTGTTCAAGGAAACCGTGAGCCTGTGGCCAATCTAAGAACTGAGAATAGCATCACTGAAGTCTGTCAGTCTTTTTTTTGCTGTCTGTTTTTGTAGAGCAGAGAGATTTCTCTAAGGTGCGGTGCACAAGGGCATTAATGAGCAGCAGTGTGTATAAATAATGAGACTAGTAGCCTTGGAAAATGTGGCAGTGGGCTCAGTTTCAGTTGAGTACTATGTTTAAAAACCTAGTTAACTTAGACTGCTAGCTGGTATTCTCCTTATCCTTCTCAAGTAACTTTGAAATGTAAATTTATAGACATCTCAAAATTCCTTTGAAACTACTTCTAGCTGAGCCTTTTGGAAACCTTGGATGAAGAAGGGAGGGACTGAGTAGAGGTGTAGATAAGCAGATGATACATAGATGTGGAATGCCAAAGATTGTGATGGCTAAGATCATAAATAGGGGAGTCAGTTCCTACTGTTTATCTAATGTCCTAAAGTTTTCAGTGTGGTGGGCAGGGTATCAATAGTATTCAGAAGTGTCCCTGAGACTATAGTTAAAGTTCTGCTGCAGGCGCAATCTTAATCTGTCAGTGCTCTTGTCCATATGTTGGTGTGTTTTGAACTAGGTATTGGTATACCATGCAAATAGAGAAGTGAACAACTGCTTTCTCACTCTTAAAGAAAGATTTTACTATTGATGTATCTTTGTACAGATGCAAATTAATAAAGAATTGTGCAGACTAAACACTAGTAGCTGAAATAAAAATCTAAAGACTTAACCTGTAGCATGTTATGAAGAAAGTCTACCATTAATACAGAATATATTAATGACAATCTGTAATACCTGTTGTGGTTTAATAAGAACTAGCTGCTTTGTTTTCAAAGTAATGAATGTAAATCAGCATTTGAGAGGTTTTCACATGTCTTGCTCAGTTTGCAGATAAAACTGCAGCTAGTAGAAAACTATGCAAGTTCGAGTCCTCTGCTATGCTAGATTATCTTCATGAATAGCATTTCTGGGCCAAATTATGTCCTTAGTGAAATCTTCTGCAACCGCATGATGTTCAGAAGGTTTGATTATAACTTCCATTTACATGATCAGAACAAGAGAGACCGATGAATCTGTAAAGGCATTAATGAAAGCACATTCACCTTTTCAGTGTGTATGTTTTCTGTTCTGTTCCTTTCATTGTATTGTACTCTCATTGTACACATTTACTTCTCCCAGCATTGAATCAAAAAGCAGTCTTGACTTGACTGCTCTACACAAGATAAGTTTTTGGGTTTAGCCCTCCTAGGTCAAGGTTTAGAAGGAATGGAGGGAACATCTTGGTTTTTGTCATCTAAGAAAAATGTGATATGGAAATTGTTGGGACAGGTGGATGTGACCTATATGTACTCTCATACAATTGCATGTTTTTGCATAGAGATACTGTTTGAGGTTTTTCCTCATTCAAAAGTTAGGTGTTTTAATACTAATACAATATACCTCATTTCATTTCTCTTAAAGTTCATTCCGTACTTCAAAATACTGTGGGGATTTTGTGCTATGCCTTAGTAATGCCCTAACTTGTGAGGTGTCTTAGATCTGTTGGGACAGCATTGACCTTAAGTAACCTTAGTCTAGTAAATGTTAAAAGGTAATTGACCTACAAACACCACCATTTAGAGAAAACTGTGGATCAGAGTTTAGTCTTGCTGATATTCTCAAAAGCACATGGAAAAAGTAAAGTGCAGTCTAATGTAGCGGGAGAGCAAAATGTTACTATATATTGGTTCTCTTTAATAAAGTCTTGTAAAATCAATCTGTATGCAGTTACGCCGTTCACTGCAAGTCTATCAAGCTATTGCCTAACTAATAATGGGATGGCTACTCATGAGATTGTCTTTACAGAAAATAATTTTAAGTGTGTCTTCAGAGGAGTAAAGTAAATAGTTTTTCTTGTTTTTCAGTCCTAAGTTTTTGGTTTTTAAACATTCTGTCTTCATGTGTAGGGTAGTGATACAGAACGAGATGGAGTAGCCCCAGAAAAGTCCTCTCCAGAAAGAGAGAAGAAAAAGGAACAATCAGATGCCTCTAGTTCTCCCAGAACATCAAAGCATCATTATTCAAGATCACGCTCACGGTCAAGGGAAAGAAGACGGAAGTCAGGTATGGTCTTCATATAAGTGAAGTTGCTTAGTAATGTTCTGGTGTATGCTTGTCCAACTGAAATCTTTTTAAAGCCGTTTTGGAAAAAAATATACAGACTTAGTTCTAGTAACTTGTTAGAATAGCGAAAAAATGAAGCTACTAATTTTGGTTTTGTATCTTAAATATGTTATATTGAAATTTTTCAATTTTAATGATAGAAGTGCTAAGGAAAAAAGTCTTGTCAATGTTCAGGGGGTGGGAGGGGGACAACACCAAACAGAAAACCATACTACTTTGTCTTCATTTTAATTGGATGTGCTTAGACTGGGATACTTTTGCATGCTTGTAACAAAAATAAGGTTACCTGGCTGAAAAATGTGACTGGAGTATGACATGGGCTAGAGCTTAAATTCAAACAAAGAAGTGGGAATAACAGCTAAGCGTTTGCTTTCTGCAGTGGATACTCGAATAGTGTTGTTTGTTTTCTAAATCTCTATTCTTGACTTTGGGGGGTGGAATAACTGAAAGGAACTAGAAATATTATAGCCAGCTGATCTCCTCTTTAACTTGGTAAATAACAATAAATGTTTTCTTCTCCAGATACTGAAGGAAGAAAACACAGAAGCCGGAGCAGAAGCAAAGAGGTAATTAACACTTTGTAGCGTTTAGGTAATTGTACAATACATCTTAAAAAGTATCTTGTAGTAATGCACATATGTGTAAACCTATATAAATGACTTTCTGGTAAGTACAAGAAATTGGAAACTTTAAGCTTAAAAATGGATATGGAGATCCTTTCATAGTGAAGCATGATTGCAGCCATCATGTTGACAAGGTAATAGTTTTATAGAAAAATGCTTTCAGAAACTAGTAACTTAATTTCCTTTTTTTTTTTTTTTTGTGGAAACAGCCAAAAGAAAGAATTCATGTGGAGAAGTAGAATGGTGTTCTTGATGACTTTCACAGAGCTTCCATTAACCAAAAGCCTTGGCTGGCTTTATTCCTGGCCAATGTTCAGGACTTTCAATGATACATACTCATCTACTTAAGTATATTAAAAATAATTCCCCACCTGACTGAGCTCTGTTTATTGCATCCTTTAATTGTAAAGACTGTCATAGCTTGACAAACAAGCTGAGTCAGCTGGAAACATGACAGTAGCAGCAAAAATTTCAGAAGGCTGTCTCTTTTTTTTTAAATTAATAAATGTGTGTGTGTATATATATAGGGGAGTGAGAAGAGACAGTGTCAGTAATACCTTGAAAATAACTGGCTTACACACCAGAGAAGAGATGAAATGAGCAAACCAGGAGCATCGAAACAGTCACAAAGAAGCTTAAGCCATGTGGGGCAATAGCAGGCTGGGTCAGATGAGGGACTTTTTAACTTTTAACCCGGGTCAGGAACTTCTCCTTCCCCCATTCCAATGGAAGCTCTGTTTAAAAAAGGAGGAAAAAAAAAAAGAGGAAAAGAAAAATAATCTAGGAGAGTTTTTGTGAAATTGAATATATTGTTTAGCTCACATGATAACATTTCTATAATAAATCATACTCAGCGTGCTAATGCGCGAAGAGACTGAACTGAAGACGCTGCAGACTCAGATAGCAAAATTATAAGCCTACTTCATGATAAGGTAACTATTAGTCATTCAAACTCATATTTCCCTTAAAAATATCTTAAATCCGTTATGGGATATAATGGTGGTTTATTACTAAGTGTGTGCCTGGAAGATGTGATTTAAAAAAAAAAATTTTAAAAATCTCTTTTTAATGTTTAAAAAAAAAAAAGTCCTCGCTTAAAATTATGTCCAGTGTTTTGCCATGCTGTTGCATCTAATCTTACACAATTTATTTAGCTATTTCTAAGTTTCACAGAGTGAACAGATAAGGGATAATGTCTCACAGTAGATTTACTGTTTTCATTCATTTGCAAGATTAAGCTCTTTGTCTGTAGACTAAATACTGAATATCAGTAATTATTTTTAATATGCATATCAGAACAACTACTTATGTAAATTTATAAAATTAATGTACAGGTGACATCTCAAACTTCAGATGTGTTTTTATGTAACAACTGATTATTCAAGGAGTTAAGAATAAAACACTGTAAAAGCAGGAAAAATATCTAGCATTATTGTGTTCTTGAAGAACTATAATCAAATGTATTTATAAATGGATATCTATTAATGAGTTAGGCTTGGATAAGTGGGTATAAGCTAATTATAGCATCTTCTAGACTTGTTTCTTTTGAGAGAGTTACGATTATAGGAAAGGTTTTATGAGTAGTTAACAGATTTAGATAAGCATAAAAAAACTTAAGAATTGGGTTTTAGTCTAAAATGAATGTATCATGCTTAAATTGTGACTTGAAACAAAAGATTATTTAAACATAAGACTTAAGTGTGCTATGCTTTTGTGCTAGAAAGATTTCAGAATAAACTGGATATATTAAGAAAAGGTGTTGATGTCATGACTTGGTCTCTAAGGAAAACACTGGCAAAAAATCAGGCCTGACCTTGCTAAGTATTTTTGGCATTGCGGCTATAAAAAGGAATCTTTTTTTAAGAGGCTCTGCAGGAAGAAATTGCGGTATAGTGGAGCAGCATATCTTTAATTTAAAACTACTGTGGGAGGTCTCAGAGTGATGCATGTTAGTTTTAAATACTAAAAACAGGATGTCAACCATGTAACTTATTACTTTGCTTTTTAAAAACTGTTGGAAGTTACCGACTGAAGAGAGTTTTGCTCTAAAAATTAATTATCTAATGATGGATAGAAAACTGTTATGGTTTTAAAAGCAAAATAGTATATGTCTGCAACTATGTATGGATTTTAGTAACTTTCTACATGGTAGGCTTAGGCAAATATTAAATATTCGCTACAAATGTGAGTGTGTGTATATATGCATATTCATAAATTGTCAGGTACTTAGATATGTACTTATGTGGTTGGAATGGAGACAGTAACTGAGAATGACAGTTGTTTTTGTTACAATGCTGTGAACTCTTATATGGAAACACTGTAAAGATACCTTGATGGATACTTTAGAAATCCTTTAGACAGTGGGGAGGAGGGAAAAGGGGGAAAAATTATAGTGTGCATTTGCAACTTTGGGTAGTTGGTGGCATTAGGTAAAATAGCCATCACTCATGATTGAGTCACACTCCTAAGGTTACTAATGTTGCATCACAACTTATCATTTTTTATCTTCTGATACCCATACTAACTCTCTTTGTTGCACTATTTTCCTGAAAGAACCAACTTCTTCTTAAAACAGGCAAGAAGACATGAATCCAAAGAGAAGTCCTCAAAGAAGCACAAATCTGAAGACCACAATGACAAAGAACATTCTTCTGACAAGGGAAGAGATAGCCTAAATTCATCTGAAAATGGTGAGGATAGACATAAACGCAAAGAGAGAAAATCATCAAGAGGGAGGAGTCATTCAAGATCCAGGTCTCGTGAAAGGTAAGTAGTTTTACATGATTATTCTTCAAGTGCATTTGCAAAAGCAGTGTTTGGAATTTGTGTAGACTTCTGAAGCTGAATTATATTACTGACCTAATTTAGCTCTAAAGCATCAATTTATATTGCATGTTTCAGTTTTCATTGGGTAGTGCATTTGCTGCTACTTGGTTTTTTTTCAGGTTGGTTCTGAGTAAAAGTACAAAATATCTCTAAGGCTTTATATAGGTGATCTGTCTCATGTTTATAAATAGTATACAGGGTATAAAAAATTTATAAACAGTGTATTAAATGTTCCCTGTTGTCAGTGACAGGAAAGAAAGTACACTTTATCAATGTCATGGCTTTTTACCTCCTAAATCAAGAACTTATCCAGAGACAATGCTGTCTAAGTCTCCTTGCACGGTAGGCTACCTAGCACACTCTCATGGTAGGAGAATTGCTTGGGACAAACGGGTTGCTGCCAGCAGAACTTTTCAGTCAACTCTGCTCATAGCTGAGGGATCTGTAGCAAACATGATAGCAAGGAGCAAGCTTCAGCTTATAATACGCTGAGGGACTCTGTGTGACTCACAAGCTGAAATTTGGGCATCTCTTCCCTAAGGTATTGGAATACTGTGGGGAGGAGGAGAGTTTTGTTGCCTTGAATTTAAGACACCTGCATCAGATTAGCTTGGCTGTGTATTTGTTTTGAGATGCACACTTCAATGAACAACTAAAAATAGCTATATTGATGAGTATGATTGTTTGCGTAAACTCTGTGTAACTCACTTGTCTGTTGTGGCTGGTGGTAGTGTTTGGTTCCTTTCCCATTTCATCTCCTAGTCTTACAACTTAAACTGTTCCAGGCATGAACTCTTCTGTGTGTAGTTTGCAGTCTCCCCACCCTGCCTGATGCATTTTGCCCTGTGGTGACGAACCTGTATGTAAGTCCTTAAGTGGAAGCTGAATTTAAACATGAGAATATATGTAAGGTTTTGGGACATGTGTTTCAGACGTCATCGTAGTAGAAGTCGTGATAGGAAAAAATCCCGATCTCGCAGCAGAGAGAGAAAACGACGTATAAGATCTCGTTCTAGATCAAGATCTAGACACAGACATAGAAGTAGAAGTAAAAGCAGAACTAGGAGTAGAAGCAGGTAAGTGTTAACTTCCATATATACTTAGTGGTGGTGGTTGGTTGAATGTTCTGTGGTGGGCTGATTTACAGAAGAATGATGGGTTTGCCAGTTCATGGCTGTTCAGTGTAACTAAATGTGTTTGGCTTTTTCTCAGCTGTATTGATACAGTGGGTTAAGGATTGAGTAGTTTGCATCCACCTACAGAAACATTTGTCCTAGACGGCTTAAGTGTTTTGGATTCTTGGCTTTTCATAGCATGATTTCATGTTAGCAGTTAGAAATACTTAACAGTTATTTTGTGGGTATCTTATAAAACCACGATTTTTGACTGATAAAGTAGAAGGAAAGTAAATAACTTAATATTCTGAGTAGTAGTGATTACCATGGTTCAAGCTCTTTTTTGTTTCTTACACTGCAGCTGAATTTACTATTTTAAATAGGATATTTAAGTGGGAAAAACTGAAGAATAAGATAGAACTAACCGGTTTATGTGTTGATACAAGAGTGGTGTGGTTGGCAAAGCACAACTTTAAAAATACTATTGTATTTATCTCTCTTTGTCTGTGTATGTATTATTAAAAGGGAAGTTTAACTGGAAATCACTGGCTGTCAGAGCAAATACACTGATCAGAAGCTAATCCTGATCAGCTCCACAAAGTTTATTTAAAAATTTGTCTTGTCTGCAAACTAGCGCAGTTAGTGTAGTGTTAAGGTGAATTTTGAGTCAGATGGACTATTTCTGATCTGAATGTACTGTTCTTTGTTAGTGATGACCAACTCCTTTTTGTCAAGTTCAACGTGAGAATATTTATCATGTTAATTTTTCTCCCTATCTTGAGTGCTTCTATTTCTTCCTTAAATTCTAGAAGCACAGATTGAAACACTCTAGCTAGACACATACTGGCTTATTCTGGGTTGAGATCCATGCCTTACCTGGAGTATGCTGGAGTTGAGGTTTTCATCACTGTATAGAAGTTCAATGTTTTCCAATACTGATGAATCATTCAGTATTTTGGTGTAGAGTTCTGAGTCTATTTGTATGTCTCACCTTTGCATTCTTAATGCCCTGTAGGATTTTCTGAGTAAGCTGAAATATGACTTAATGACTATTACAGTTGTATTTTTTCCCTTCTACTTGTTTAAAGTAAAACAAGTAGTTTGAATGCGAATTGGTGTCCCTTCAGACCTCCCAAGAAGGTGTTGCCAGTGTTCCACTTCATTTAGCAGTATTTTCACTAGAGTATTTTAAATTGCGTATTTAAAGGGTGTAGAAGTTGGTTATGACTACTCAACATCACGGTGGATCGTTGGAGACTTAAGAATCTAGCACATTCATGTAATGCTACAACATCACTTGTGAAACTGTTAAGAAGACTTATCTTTCTGAAGAACTAGTTGAATTACATGGTTTGTGTCGTATTTTATTTTGGCATGCACTTTCTACCAAACTTTCAGCTGGGGTGAGTAGAGCTGGGTCTTCAATTGGTATACATGTTACTTGCATTTAATGATATTTAAGCCACCTTCACCATGATGTGTAAAGCTTCAGTTCCCCATTATTTCCAGTTATAGATGATATGCACTTACTGTTTTCAAAAGTCACTTTGAACATTTCGTGTTTAATGACTCCGTGAAAACTTCACATCCCAGAATAGTTTTTTGCTTCTGCAGTGGAATTCAAATTACCTGAACAGCAGATGTCGGAAGAAAAAGTAAGGGGTAGTCATAGCTTATGAATTTCTTCAACTGGAAACACGCTGTGTTCGGTAGTAATGGACGTACTACAAGAATCCATTTCTTTTAAGTACTGTTTCTGTCTCGCAAATCCTAGAAAAGGAAAATAAATGAGGCATAAGTCTTTTTTAACAGTAGCTAGAGCACTTCATCAAGTTCTGGGCTCAGGTGAAGCCTTTGGAAAGAGAATTATGGGGCAAGCCTCAGAGAAAACCCTTCACAAGCCAGATAAATGTGATGTGGAAACTTATCCTGTTAAAACTCAACTGTGAAATGAATTCCCTCATTCATGAAATGCAATATTTGTTGTGTTACAGTTAACAGGCTATGACAGAAGCATTTGTAAATAGTAGAGCTTGACCTTCTCTTGATGGTTCTTTGCATAATCTCAAGCTCACGTTTTCAAGTGATCTGTCCTTACTAGCATTTAAACTAATCTTTTTGTTCTGTGAGCCTGTACACCCTCCTGGCAGTTCTTTTGTGACATTGCTCTGATTAAATGCTAGGTGGAAAACATGACACCATCTGCTTGTTTCAAATGGAAATACTTAAATACAAAAGCTCAAATATTTATTTCCTTGATGTTTACCAGTGCAATAAAGCATCAGACCAAAGACAAGACCAAACTACAATAGTCAGCACGGGAAAAATGAAGGTATCTTTGAAACATGCATTACATCTTATCTCAGGAATGCAGATCTGTCACTTCCCAGTGCCTGAATCTGCATCTTGTCATCTTCTATGAAAAGATAAGTCTCGCCTCCTTTGTATTCTACCAGATTTGTCATGTAAACAAGGATCTGTTTTTGTAACTTCAGTCTTCGTTTCATGATGTTTGTAGATGCTACCCAAGTTGCAAACAGAAGAAACAGAGTATCTGAATGCCATTTAAAGTGGCTGCTATCAAGTTAGCTATTATCTCAAATAGTTGATAATAACATTTAAGTATAAAATTGCAGAAACATCTTTGTGCATCTCAACTTACTGTTTATGGCAAATCTGGGAACAATCTGAGTGACACCTCCTGTAATTTAAGCTTTGTTGGACACTTCCAGTATCTGTGATTTCTGTGTTTAAAACATCAGTGTCAGAGGCTTAAACAGGGATAAACCCTTATCTCTTGTAATGTAGATACTAATGATTCTGGCAAAGAGAAATACTGCTAATAGTACTTTATATGTGTATTTTGAGCAGCTGTTGCTTAGATGGGACTAGATGTATATGTCATAAGAGCAACTTTTACTTGGGAGGAGTGGGGAGAAGGTTACTAAAGGAGTATTGAACTAAATATTTTGGTATTTTGCTTAACAATGTATTTTAACTGGGTTCTTTTCTGATTGTCAGGCTCCAGTTAATGCATGCTTCATAGTTCTCTGCGCAGTACTGTCCTTAAGAGCAAACCAGAGACAAATCACATGTGTTTAAACCAGCTATCCCATTTAGCTTGGTAGTCTCCCTCAGTCAGTTGTCCAAAGCACATTTAGTGAAGAGTATACAGAGAGGGGAGAAATAGTAATTTCCCTGAATACTATACCAGTTTTTAAATCTGGCCTCTTCAAAATGCTCATTTTTAACATAATTATAGTGCTGTGAGGTCTGTTACGGTTTTAAAGCATTCTTGTAACTTGATCCATTTTACAGTTTTCTTGCAATTGACTTTACTGAAAGTTACACAGTAGTTTTTCTTGTCAGGTTTTAGAATGAAAATCTCTAGAGCAGATCTATTTGTTCTAAACACTAAGTGTAAGAGGGTAAATGAATACCCAGAATTACACAGTCTGTTACATCTTGCAGTTGGAAGTCTTCAGTTTTAGCTCTGTCTTGTTACAAGGCAAGTGTGACTGTTACACTGTTCTAGTATAATCTCTGTGAAAGCTGTTCTTGAGAGCTCTCCAAATTAATCATTAAGCAGTTTTTCAGAGTTGTGATCAAATACTTCATGAAATGAAATGTTAAGATATATATGTACCTTCATTGTTTTAGCAACTCTGTTAAATTTGGTTACAGAGAGCGAAAGAAAAGAATTGAAAAGCCCCGAAGGTTCAGCAGGAGTCATAGCCGAAGTCCAAGTCCGCCACCTTTTCGGGGACGAAATACAGCTATGGATGCACAGGAAGCATTAGCCAGAAGGTCAGAAATTGTCACGATTTTAATGATATGTGACATTAATAAGCTGCTGCTGTTGATTTTGCATGTCTAAATATTTTTATTCTCATGTACTTACTTCTAGACTGGAAAGAGCAAAGAAACTGCAAGAACAGAGAGAGAAAGAAATGGTTGAAAAACAGAAGCAACAGGAGATGGCTGCAGGTACTCCATGTATATTATATTAATTCCTAAAGCGTAGTATGAGTAGAAGATAGTGTAGGCTTGTGTGCTGAGTGTTACAGTCCTGCCAACAGATGTGCAGGTTGTCTTTCTTTGTATAACTTTGTCCATGTATAAGACCACAACTAAAACTAGGAAATGTTTGAAAAACCAGACCAAAACAAAAAATAACAAACATAAAACCCCAACAAAAACGATCAGGATTTCTTATCACTTACCGAGTATACAACAAAAATGTTTTATGTTAGGCTGATAAATGATTTCGTGATGGTCATTGGACCCTTCCTTTGTGCATCATTAAGCAAGAGTTTGAAAGCTATTACCAGCTCAGGGGTATTTAGAATGAGGTACATTAGTTTCACTTTTAGTTCTGGTTGAAGATGTGTCTCTTAATTTATAAATAACATGTATTTTATCACGCATTTGTTATTTGGATGTTTTCAACTTACTTCTGATGAAGGGAAGTGTTTGGGGGGTTTGTTTTGTTTTTTGTTCTTTTGGGGGGGTTGGTGGGTTTTTTTGGTTTTGTGTGTTTGTGGTTTGTTGGTTTGTTCACCCTCCTCACTCCCCACCCCACCCCACCCCCCCAAAAAAAAAAAAAAAGTCTGAACTTACTGTCTGATAGCAAGTTACCTTTCTTCTTCAGCGGCTGCAGCCACTGGAGGTTCCGTTATTAATGTTGCTGCTCTTCTGGCATCGGGAACACAAGTAACTCCTCAAATAGCAATGGCAGCTCAAATGGCAGCACTACAAGCAAAAGCACTAGCAGAGACTGGAATAGCTGTACCTAGCTATTATAACCCAGCAGCAGTGAATCCAATGAAATTTGCTGAGCAAGAGAAGAAGCGGAAGATGCTTTGGCAAGGCAAAAAGGAAGGGGTAATGTTGTCTTTTCTTACGTTCGTAAAACTTGTTTGGAAACATCTTGCACTCAAACAGTTTAAGGATGCTTATTAACATTATTTCCAGCAATATTACTTTCATGCCTGTTTCCCTCTTAACAGCAGCCCGAGGTAAAACTTTAGGAGTGAAAGGACTAAGATAACTAGACCTTCAATGACAAATGCTTGTGACTCAAGCCTTAGAAAAACCCTTACGTCATAAAACTTAGGTGTAATTGGATCTTAATGTTATTTTTGTCAGTTTGCCTACAACTTGCAACTAAATGTGAAATAGAGATGGTCTCTTTTTACTGAAAAGTGATGGCTAAGCTATAGAAACTATAATTGACCACTCCTTTCTGTGACTGTAGAGATTTTTCATTTGATTGTTGCATCCTGTCCGTTTCAAAAACAAGTCTGCAAACCTGGCTAGTAACTTTTCAGGAGTAGAGTAATGCATTACTAACACTAACAAAAGTTATAAATACAAATAAACCTTCAGACTGGCAAATAAATGCTCTTGCAATGAGTGAAGTATAGGCTACCAAATAAAAAAGGCTTCTGTGGCAGTTGCTTTTTCAGAGAGTCGCTGGATTTGAGTACGGGTTTTGCCTGCTGATACAATGGAAAAATTGGCGCTTTAGTATTTGTATTTTTGTCTTTCAACACTATGCTAGTATGGAAGTGCTTGTTGCATTAGATTAATTATCATCATGCACGTCTTATGTTACAAGCTCACTTAGCTTTTCACAGCTTGTTTCGTAAGATGTGAAAAACTGAAACTGGTTCACGTGGCATTGATGGGAAGCAAAAGGGAGGGAAGAAGAAACCTGAATGCTGTCTAAGCAGTTCTTCCTGAATTGTGCTGTGTATTACTTAATTGTAATAAGCAACTTCATTTTCCATAATTCCCTTTAAGCATGCATTCTGACAAGGTTTCCAAACTTTGTGGAAATGAGTACCATTTACTGAAGTAAAGAATATACCTCTGTTTTGAAACCTATGGTTAAGTAGACTTCCCTCACAAAGAGTTTCTGCGAGGATGCTGCAGGAATGTCAGACGTGACTTGGAAACCTTCTACTTCCAACTGTGCTATCGCTACACAATGGGGGTCATTTTTAATACTGCTTTTTTGCTTGCTACTGTATTATGATATTAACGGAAACTTACTAAAAAAGTGATAAATCCTTTTTTTAACTTGTACAGGATAAATCACAGTCTGCAGAAATATGGGAAAAATTAAATTTTGGAAACAAGGACCAAAATGTCAAATTCAGAAAACTGATGGGCATTAAGGTAAAGAGTTATGAATGTGTAATTAAGTTTATTATTAATTGTAGGACAGTGATTTCTTCTTTTATTTTGAAGTGTACCTTAACCAGTAAAGATGTTAAGTTAACCTGATACTACATGATGTAGTTAAGAACTTTAAGTATTTCTCATTAAAGTTCACAAGCAGCATCTAGATTTGAATTAAATTCAAATTCTGGAATTTCATTATGTTTCTGGCTAACAAGGCAACTGTTATAATCTGTAACAACAGTGGTAACTGTAACCAATATTCATAATCTGATAAACAGCATTACTTTGTGTAGCTAAGGCAATTGGATACATTTATTTGAATAAATTAGAAAAGGAACTGGATTAAGGCCTCTACATGTTTCTTGACAGTGAGAGGAAAGCTACCCTTGAATGTTCCAGCAATAAAACCAAGTGCTTGAATTCTTACTAGCTTTTGAAAACAACAAAGCAAAATTGTTATGTTTAGGACACGGGTAGTATATGAAAACACCACTTCCTACACAGCTAATGTTTATTTTCTTCTGTCTGGTTTCTAGAGTGAGGATGAAGCTGGCTGTAGTTCAGTTGATGAAGAGAGTTACAAAACGCTGAAACAACAGGAGGAGGTTTTCAGAAATCTAGATGCACAGTACGAAATGGCAAGATCACAGACTCATACGCAAAGAGGAATGGGATTGGGGTTTACGTCTTCAATGCGAGGAATGGATGCAGTTTGAAAAAAAAAAAAAAAGCAGTTTTAAAGTTTGGGACTATGGAAGGTTCTTGTTCAAATGTTGGGTCCTTGTTCACCAAAAAGCTAGCATTCTAGCTTGCATGGGTGTTGCATTGACTTTAATTTATTGAAAAATACAATTTTTTTGTAAATATCAGATCAGTGATACTGGTGTTAGTGTTGTAATCAGGTTATACCCACTTCCATTAAACTTGACAGAACTATAGGAGGACAGTATTTTTTAGTTAAAGTTCTACTTTTCAAACCAAGCAGCAGATGGGATAAACTCATACATGGATATTTCGTGTCCACTGTCTTGTGTACTTTTGTACTTTAACCTTGTACAGTTATTTTCAATTCTTGAAACATGAAAGAAACATTGTGTAGATGTTATTTAGCGGTCTGGGCCAATAGGCACATAATCCAGTGCAAAAAACCTGGTTAATAATAAAGACATTTTTTCTCTAAGGTCTTACTTTATGTTAATTAAGTTGTCTTTTGGGCCAAACTCTAAGGAAACTAGTTAAGAAATGTCAGGAAAACTTGAGAAGTCAGAAATAGTGTTTGTTTTGCTTTTCTTATTTTGAAGTAGGATTTTCCTAAAATAAGATTTGCAGTATGGAGCACAACTCATGGTGACGAATGCAGAACCAATTTTCTTTTTTTCCTTTTTTTTTTTTTTTTTTTTTTTTTTTTTTTGTAATTTGGTACCTGCCAATTTTAGTAGAGAGGGATAACAATCTAGGATAGGTAGGATGCTGGAGCCCTTTGCTAGTACTAAAGTACTGAGAAGTACTGGAAAGCGTGTTAACTTTTTGTAGCAGGTTATATAAGCTGCTCTTAGGAGGCATCGCCTAACGGGGGGCAGGATGCAGCCTGGATGGGGCCTACTTAAAAATACTCTTGTGCTGCAGCCTGCTGCTGCCCTCTGCTTCTCTCCATCCCGCCTCAGAAGAGGAAGAAAAAAAGGAAGGAAAAAAAAAAACCACCCAAACGAAAAACACAACAACAAAAAAAGGAGCAATGCAGCAGATGGTTCCTGGAGGCAAGAGTCTGTCCGGAAAGCCGCCGGCCTCCCATTTTGGGGACGCCTCTCCTCCGCAGAACTACAGTTCCCGGCGTGCCCCGCGCTGCTGAAAGCCCAGCACGCACCGCGCCCGCCCCCAGAGGGCAGACTACATCTCCCAGTACGCACAGTGCCTTAGGCCTGGTGCTGCCATGGCGAGCTGCCGCCATTGCATGCTGGGAGTTGTAGTCCTCCAGCTCCACAGCGGGGCAAGCGCCTGCTCGCCCGGCGCGTCTCGCTGCGAGCGGCGGCTCCTTCTGCCCTTTGCCCCCTCGGCAGTTCCCCCCCGCCCCCCCCAAGCCCCTCCCTTCCTGCTGCAGCTTAAGATGGCGGCTGAGGTGGATTTCGGGGATCGCGAGCTCTTCGAGCAGCTCGAGGAAGAGGACGGGCCGCCGCCACCGCCTCGCCTCAGCTTCGAGGAGGAGGAGGAGGGACCCGAGAAAGCCCTGGAGGAGCTGTACGCGCGGCTGCGGGACCGCGAGGAGACGGTGCGGCGGCTCCGGGCGGAGAATATCCTGACGGGAGAGGCAGGGCCTGCTCCGGGGAGGGCGCAGCGGGGCGGGGGGAAGGGGGGCGCTGCTCCTGCCGCCGGTTCCCTTCCGGGCCAGCCTTGGCGCCTGCCCTCCTGGGGCCGGCGGCCGCCTTGAGGGGCTCCGGCTTCTCCCGGCGACCTCCGTGAGGTCTTTGTGGGGGAAGGCCCTGTCGGTCTCTGCCTGGCAGCCGGAGCCCTGGCGCGTTCTGAAGGACCGTGAGAATTGAGCATGGCGGGGAGGGGGCAGCCTCCCCCCGCGGCTCCCCTGGTTGGTGGCAGATTTTTCCCGGCTTTTGCTTCCGTCACTTAAGAGGAAGTTTTCTGTGAAAACTTCTATCCACAGAATGCCCGGGTCCGTGCCAGCTTCGCTTCACTTGGCAAAGGAGGTATTGAGTCTTTGAGTGCTGGGATGACTCCTTTTCTAGGGAAAAGAAACAGCTGTGCATTCACTTTGAAAATTGATTTTTAACAGCTAGAAATAATTTTAAACTATTAAATTGTGGCTGGTTCCCTAAAAGGTTTTGGGGTTTGATACTGCAGCAGAGTGGAATCTGAAATGTTTTTTATAGTTTATCTTCTGGTTTTTTGTGATGATTGTAGGTATTTTTAAAATACAATACTGTAAATCTGACAATTCAGCCATAGTGCACATAATGAATTATGCTATTTGGATTGTCACAACTAGTCCTCTTTTTCATCTGGAGTTTGGTTTTGGGTTTTTTTTTGCATTTTATTGTATTTCTTCAGCAACACGTGGATTTGTAAATAATCCTCTGTGCAATGAAAAGGGAGGTCTGAAACCCCATTTGCTATTCTGTGGAATTCTTGTTAGCTGTTTTCTTGTTTGTTTTGATCCTTTGATTAATTAAGGTGTGGGTCCGTGTCTTCTGAAGAAAGTAATGTTGTAATGTTCCTTAACAATAAATTAACATCAAGAACTTAAAAGGAAGCTGAATATTCTGACTCGTCCTAGGTATGTTAATGCTGACTTAAAACACTTTGTGTGACCTGTATATGTTTGAAATAGAGCTTGTCTGAGATAATAGCTAGCTGAGCTTGTTTCTGTGTCCCCATCCCTGTTCAGATGTTGGACTTCTAAAATGCCATTATCATTCTTGAAAAGCCTTTTAGATTTGAGTATCAAGAACTTAGTTTGTATTGCTGTAACTTTATTTATTTGTGCGTATCTATCTGTTTATGAAACTTATGTGGCCTTTAGGAAAACAGTTTTTTGTAAAGTTCAGCAGTGAGAACAAGTACGTTAAAATGGTTGAATAAATAAGAGATCTTATTTATAAGATCTTACAAGAGTTTACTGCAGTTAGAAGAAAACTTCTGTAGTGTGGTGTTCTGTTTTGTTTTCTTTCTACCTCATACCAGGCAACCTGCTTTGCTTGGAAGAGGATGATTTCTGCTTAAGTGAATAGGAACTTCTTAAAAGAACAGAACTTGTATTGGCCAAACCTTCCTCTCTCTCTGGACTACAGACTCTTTGCTGTGATAAAACGGATAGGAAATGTTTACAGTAAAGCTAATGCAGTAACCATTGTCTGTGTCTCTGTTCTATTCTTCTAGTGGAATTTCAGTGGACAACTCCAAATTTGATGGACCTCTGTTACAGATTTTATTTATGAACAATGTAATTTCGAAGTAAGTACTCCCTGAGAAAAGCAATCC
Organism: Calonectris borealis; assembly: GCF_964195595.1. Classification (NCBI taxonomy): domain Eukaryota; kingdom Metazoa; phylum Chordata; class Aves; order Procellariiformes; family Procellariidae; genus Calonectris; species Calonectris borealis. Next base: position 8,082,670 of record NC_134329.1, read on the forward strand.
TGACAGGAGATGGGACATTTTGTTTGTTTGTTTGTTTGGATATGTTAGTGTTTGCCCAAAGGATGGATATGTGTTTTATTCAATAACATGAACTTGTTAAGCTTGAAGGGGAGAAAGGATAATGAGCAATATGACAGGAGGTCTGTTGCTTTCATTAGCAATGTCTGTTTTATCGTGAAATGAAGCGTGAATTCCAGGAACTTGGAGTGAGTCTGAATAGCAGTTTGAGTTTCATGAGTGTTGTGGGTAAATATAGTAAATGTAATTTTCCCTGCCTCTGAGTTGATTTTTTGCCACACTAATATAAGGGCACTATAATAGATTGCATTCATGTTGTTGGGGGTTGGGAGGAGGACAGGAGGGAAGTTGACTGCCCCTTTTCTAAGTTCTTAAGAAGTAGTAAATGGTAAATGTTTTAAAAAAAAATATCTGGCATATGTTTCAATCTTGCTCATGTCTTCATCTCTGTATACTTTTTCACTCCATTACAGGCAGTATCATCAAGAAATTGAAGATTTTGTTTTTAATTTAGTTCAGAAATACGAAGAGCAGAAGAGAGGTGAACAAGAAAAAACACACTTCAATGTTAAGCCACAGGTACTTTAAAACTCAAATTGTTATTAGGTGCTCCTTCTCTTGCAACTTTGTAGTGGGAATATTGAAATACTACACTGCTAAATAGCTGAATTCTAGATGTTTTTTCCTGTTTAATTGCAAATCAAGTAACTATGAAACAAATGTTGTATAACTATTTGCTCTAATAATAGAGGAGCAGGACAAAGAAAATATCCTTTCTGCCCATGAAAATGCTTCTTTAAAACTGTTCCTAGTGAAATTTGTGTAAAAGCAAAGTAATAAGTTGGTTTAAATAATCGAGAGAAGAGCTTAAGATACAAACTTAACGTATCCTCTTCTGATTGTATTTGGCCCAACTTTTGAGTAGATGAACAATAGAATCTGGAAATTTCCACTTTCTTCTCTTAGTTTAGAATTTTGAGTTTTACTTAACATTCACTTTTTAACATTCACTTTGCATAAAAGGGTGAAATGGCACATTTCTCTCCATCTTTCTCTTATCTTTTGAGAGAAGAATGAAGATGTTCTTATGCAGCATATTTCACATCAATGAGCTGTGTCATGCTTTGGACTATGGAAAGCTTTATGACTAATGTAGACATCTCCATCCTACTGTTTAAATAAAGTTTCGTGAAAGAATAAAAGCTGTATTCCATGTTCTGTGCCTTTTACATACTTCAGTAATTTAGAAGCTTTTCTTTCTACTGTTATTTTAAATTAATTATTTGCATTTTTACTTTTCATGTCAGCCCTCCAGTGTTCTTTTGGAAGAGGACTGTAAAACAGCAAGCTCGAATTCTGTTAAAAAAATTAAAGAAGCTTTTAGTGTAAGTTTTTGGCTATATACTCTTCAATGGTAGGTCCGACTCTTCATTCTAAATATTCAATATACACTGCCATTAAAATAAGATCTTGTTAAATTTCATTTATCAGTGTAACAGCAGTTAAGTTCAGCATGTTTTGGCTACATCAGTGGAAAAAATACTTATTTGTACAGGTGTGGGCGTGTATTATTTGTAAATTCTTACAGAGCGGGGGAAAAAAACCTGGAAGTATTTCAAGCAGTGTAAATTTATAGAAATGCTACCAATCTGTCCTAAATACTGACACATTTCTGACAATTTTCTGACTTTTTTTCTACAGGTTGTAGGAAGTGTTCTGTATTTTACCAATTTTTGTCTCGATAAACTGGGACAGCCTTTATTAAATGAGAATCCACAGCTGACAGAAGGATGGGAAATACCTAAGTATCCTGTTTACTAAAACAAGGGGTTTTTTCCGTTTGTCAAATCCAAAGAATGCCAGTCGGTAAATTGACCTCAAATTCTGTTCAGTAGATTGTACATTTCTATCAAAACCTTATCAGTCGTTACAGATGAAAAGTTTTAGTGAGTAATTAATGGCTTTTTTACTCAAAACATAGAAGTATTTTGATATGATTGGCTTGCTGATTTTTAGAAGATTTATGCTTGGGAAGAGTGAATGCTTTATCCCCATAAATATGTGTTGTGACTTTAGGAATTTCCTGGGCCACTGTGCAATCAGGTTTGGAATGACAGCTCATTCCAGATATGAATAAGCGTTCTCCCTCTATGAAATCTGCTATTTGGGAAAAGAAAAGGGCTTGGCAAATTCAAATGTGCTCTAAGGTGATTTTTTCCAAATGTGGGAGCCAGAGGGAAAGTCTTTTAATAAAATTTAATTATGGAATGCTCTTAACTTACATCCATTTTAAAGATGTTTTTTTGCTGTTTATTAAAGCCAGTATTTGAAAGGCGGGATTGAGGGAAATGTTGGAAAAAGTGTTTTTTAGTACTGTAGTCCTCCATGACAAAAAGAAATTGGGCAAGGAATTTCTCCATTTTTCTCAAGTGATGTCATCTCCCCAGTTTTCCAGTATTGCTTCTGCCCCAGAAAGAGTCAGGACAAGAATCAGTTTCACAGTTCATTTCTGCGATATCTAGTTACCAAGCTTGTAATAAAGGTAATTTCCTAGTGTTAAAAAACTACTTGTATCTGAACGAAAATTGCAAATTTATAAGCCGGTTAACCTGGGTTTTCTTGTGCCTGCCTTTGACTGTGTATGCACTGCGCTGTAATTTTCGAACATTTGGAAAGCTGTCTCTGTTATAGTGCATTAAGTTAATCCTATTCTCCAAATGATACTGTACTATCTCCCAACCTCCAGATGAAGGAAGTAGATGCCTAACAGTGGAATTTCTCCTAAAATGCAAAGTGTGGCTAAACTTTCAGGTCTGCCAGCTTAGCTTTGATATTGTTCTTTAGATGTACTTGCTGCATCTTTCTTTAGAGCTCCCACAGATGACATTAAGCCTAAAATAGCACTTACTTCTGAGTGAAATGATATATCAGGTACCGTGCTTCTAAATGGCCGAAATACTGCACTCAATTAACACGTCAGTTCGACTAGTATCTGGCATCTGCTTTTCTTTTTAAAAGCAACTGTTAGATTCTGGAAACTACTGTGCTTCTGAACTCTACTGAACCTCTTAGTTTTTACCATGCAGGTTCGCTTGCGGCCCTCTTGTCTTCTCGTACATTTTTAGACAAATGGGCAGAGCAGCTGACACGTTGCAGTCCAAAAGCAAACACAAGTAGTACGATATGACCTGTCTCCACCTGTTTGAGAAGTGAGTTATATTTTTGAAACTCTATCAAAATATGTTATTAATAAGATTGCTGTAAAGCATATCAGAATTATTAGCTTGAAACTTCTGCCTATAAACAAGAGGACTGTAGTTTTAGCAAGTGCTGATAAAGATCAAAATTGATTATTGAATAGAAATTGGGTAGGAGGAAACAACGTAAGCCCATCTTGGCAAATAGTTTATACTAGATATAGTTTTATAGTTTATACTATAGACGTCATATCAAGGACCCATCTGTAACTTAATCCAGAAGAGTCAGTATTCTATTCAAAGCACTATTAGGTTTTCACTGATATTTTAAACAAGATTGAAATTTTGCTTCATCCAGTAGCAGTTCCTTATTGAAATCTAAAGATATCAGCAAGTTTTCAGCCAGATTCTCTCCCTAGATGGACAAGAAATACAAGTAAAACCAAAAAGGTTTGTATTATTCTTAAATATAAAGTTTTGAGCTGAAAAGTTCAGATGTACACTGTGATTATTCCCCAGTATACTAAACTCTTGAACATACTTGAGCAATGAGTTTAAATTAAGTAAACCAGTGCTGAGCTTTGCAGTCAGTGGGTCTCTCTTGTTTACTGACTTGCTTTAGGAAGGACCTAAAATCAATTTGTAAAAACTTTCTGAAGTTTATGCTCGGTTCTTCTGTTGCTTGCCTTTTTAGTGATTGCTTTGTCGTCCTTGCACTGGTGTACTATCATCATTCTTACTGTTTTGTAGAACAACCCCTATCTGACTTACTTTATAGGCTTTTAAGACAGACTGATCTTAGAGTTGATTGTATAGCTTTTATGGGAGGTAAGAAGTAAAGCGAATTGAGTTTCCAGCTGACAGCTTGTGTGGTCTTCATAGCATCTAAAGTCACTGATTTCAGATGCAATGAAGACCAGGCAAGCTTTAAGTGGGAATTTCAAAGATAAAGAGGCATGCCGAGTTAAACTCTGGTTTGATTAGAAATACTACCATTTGAATGGAAAGCAGATTGAAGGGTTGTGCTCATGATATGGGATGGTGATAAAATACTTAGATCACAGCAAAAGGTTTCTATTTGAATACTATGTAAAGATGAAGCAGAAGACGCGCTTCACTTTTTCTAATTAGAGGCTTTAAGAGGTTGGAGTGTGTGCGTGTGTGGGGTTTACCCTGGACACTCATCCTTGTGTCATCCTTTTGTCTCCACTTCTGGTTCCCATCTCAATTTGGTAAAAATGAATGTTCAGAAAATAAATCTTTCTCTAAAATCGTGTAAGAGATTGGGATTTTCCCCCCTATAATGTTGAAAATGTTTGCTGCCATGGTATGAATTTACAAGGAAAATTAAGCTTGAAACCAGATGCAGTTCTATTCCAGGTTTTCAGTGCACAATTTTACAATGCATAACTTGTTCAAACTGTGGACCAGGACTTTCCAAAGAAGTAGTCATTCTCTTCTACTTGTTTCTACTGGTAGCTGATTCTCAGTATTGTAAAAAGAATCAGACCTCTGATGATACAAGCATAAAAAGAAAAATAGAGGTATTAATGTACTACAGGCACATTAAATTGAGGGGTTCCTTATCTGTACTCTAGAGTTAAAAGTATTGTTTTAACATCTTCACTTTCCTTCCTCTGGACATAGCATAAGCTTTAGTATGTAGGTTTTGTTTTCATTTATTGGCACTATCTAAGCAGGTGTTTACGTATTTAATCGGAAGCAGAAATCCTTCAGTGAATGCTCTTCTATCTGCAGCGTGATATAAGGAAAAGCTTTTCCACCTTTAGGACAGTAAACTATTGGATCAGGTTGCCTAGAGAGGTTATGCAGTCTCCATCCTGAGAGATTTTTCAAGACCCAACTGGATAAAGCCCTGAGCAACCTGGTCTGATCTCATAGCTGACCCAGCTTTGATTAAGCGACTGGGTTAGAGATCTCCTAAGATCCAGCCTGAATTATTCTATGGCTATTCTATTCCCTTTTAAAGGAATAGATCTCTATTATATGGGATATAAAAGTTCCATTTCTGCCTGGCAGTACTACTTTTCTACTGTAATTTTAGTTCTCCTCTTTCTTTCCTCTCCACATGCTGTCATGTATTTCCCCCCCCCACCCCAATGCTGTGCCTGTGTTTTTCTCATTTCTTGTGTTCTCCTTAGGACTGTGAAATAATATTTTGTTACTCTATTTTGAAGATTGATATTAAACAGTCAATTTAAGAGAAGCAGAAGACAGCATATGAAATCAGCAAGCAATGCTTACATTTTTTTTCTTCCTAAATCTAAAAATCTAACAAGATTTAAAATAATTAAGTGCTTTTAACATTGCAAAATTATTTTCAGGCTTAATTTCTTGTGCATTTTTTAAGCAGGCCAAAACCGCATTGTTTCAATTGTGGTTCTGAAGACCATCAAATGAAAGACTGTCCAAAGGTAAAGTCTACATCAGTATTCAAAAGACTGCTGCTCTCCAAGAAATGTTTCAGTGTAACTGCACCATTTAAAAAAAAAAATAAGTAGATTCATTGGGGTCAGGATGTACAAATGATTATTCATCTCTGTGGATGAGATTATACTGTTCATACTTACAAATTCTAACATAGTAAATCAGAACATAAATTAATTTTGTAGCGTAATGGTTTGAATCTCTCCTTTAATTTATGGAGGGACATTCAGTTTGAACAGTATTTCCTCCTGTTTTAGAGCTCCACTAGATCCAATGCAAATACTCTTGGTTTTTTGCTATGTAGTTTTCATTACAACTGTAGTTGTATCACATGGCCATGTGATAAACGATTAAGCATGCTGAGGGCAAGGAGTACCATTTTTATGTTGGGTGAAGGAGTGCATAAATTCTAAGTTGTCCAAATCTAAACTTCCCAATTGTATTATCTTTAAGCCACGAAATGCAGCTCGTATAAGTGAGAAGAGAAAGGAGTTTATGGAAGCTTGTGGTGAAGCGAGCAATCAGAATTTTCAGCAGCGTTATCATGCAGAAGAAGTAGAAGAGAGGTTTGGAAAATTTAAACCAGGAGTTATTAGGTATCTTTTTTCCTTCCATTAGCTGTTGCACTGCTTTTCTGGAATACCTTTTCTACCTTTGGAGTGCCAGATGTTACTTTCCAGAGTTCTATAAGTCCATATGCTACTCTTAACTATGTTCAAATTTGTTTGCTAAATAAAATTTTGTTTAATAAATTGCACAGATATTTTTCAAGTGAAAACTCATTGCTAGCTTAATAGTCCTACCCTTTCCCATGGCTCTTGTCTCCCTAATGTAGGGAGACAAATTTTACTCTTTGGCTGCTCAAATTGCAAATATATTATGTTCCTAATAAACTACAAATGCATGCAAAGTTCTGAAAATTTTGAGCTTTCAGTGTCCCTTCCTCTCTTTTTCTCTCTATTCAAACTGTTTTAAAAAATCATAATATGGCTGTAGCAGTCTCCAAAGAAATCATCCACATTAAATTTAGTGTTGCATTAAGTTCCACCCTTCCTGTTGTGATAGCTACAGTTAAGGCCATGAATCAGAAGTAACAAGTCGAGTAAGTTGTTCTCGGCATGGAATTAATTCTCATAAAATGTTTAAGCATAAGTACACTTGTATGGAGAAATGAAAGTGTTAAAAGTTACCTTTAACATCAGAGCTGATTTTGCCCTAAAATTGTTATATCTGGAATTGACAGTCGACATAGTTTGAGCTAAAACGAAGTTATTTTATCTTGATAGTTTAAAATTCAACAAAATATTCATAACTTCCTTTTGTCAAAGCTTAATTATGGATTTTACTGGAGGACTTTTTGTTTTCTCTTTGTTTTCTTTACTTAGTGGGGAACTTCAAGATGCACTTGGTGTTACAGATAAGAGTCTTCCTCCATTTATATATCGCATGCGTCAGCTGGGTTATCCTCCAGGTTGGCTCAAGGAGGCTGAAATGGAACACTCAGGACTTGCGCTTTATGATGGAAAAGGTAAGGAATGTGCTGCAGGAATGCAGTTTTCAGTATGCAGGCTATTTACTGGCTGCACCCTATTCAGGAGACAGTAAAGTACCTAGTTTGTAAATCTTCATGTTCTTCATGGAAGAGTGAGAAAGTTGTAAATCAAGTTTTCTTTTCTAAAGTCATGTAAAAATACGCCCCTTTCATCTAGCTATGGTGTGACAATGAAACAACTTCTATAATGATTGATTGCATAGATGAAGACTCTGTCAGTGTGATTTCACTCTAATCAACCCTTGATATTAGAATATGGAGTTTCTGTGAAACTGTGCAAGACTTGCAAATAGCCTATTGTCAAATTTCCTCTTCCTTTTTTTAATAAGCTTCTCTTATGTTTTATGAAAGAAACCATAATACTTTCTGAAGTTCAACAACTTACTCTTATATAATAAAAGTAAGAAGATCACCAGCAAGCAAAGAATACATTTCTTGAAACCCAATTTATCAATTAATTTACCAGCTTTTTGCTAATGACCAACATTTATGCTGCATCTCGGAGAACCGTCCTGATGCCAAATTCTGAGGCTAGTAATGGTACATAAAGAGTGCTATTATTGTGAATACCCAGTAAGGTTTCTGGGGAAGCTTCATGCACGTATCTGATAGATTTGGTCACTGTCATTGCCTTTGTGGATTACAAAGCCTTCTATCAACACTTATATTCCAAAAACCAAAACCCTGTTCTTAAATCCTGTGGATTTTTTCAGTAACGTTCTTAATTAGCATCAAGAATAATTATATTTTGTTACAGATGATGGTGGAACAGAAGATGAAGGATCTCGTCAACCAAAACGCATCACTTACGATGTCTCTAAGTTGATAAACTATCCAGGCTTTAATATATCCACTCCAAGTGGCATACCAGATGTAAGTGGCTGTCCTCTGCCTTCTAAACAACATGCTGAGTAACATTAATTGCTTTTAGCCAAGTTTAACATTTTGTATTCTGCATCTGACAATTTTCTTTCAACAAGCTCTTATTTTTAAGCACGTGGTTTGGGGCTGGGGGCTGTTGAGGTAATCTATCTGGTATCTGTCACAGCTCTCGTGGGTAAGGTCTGATAGTGCTTCTGTGGTGATTATTTCCATTATGAGACCAACAGGAGCCTAGAAGGATAGTTTGGGTTTTTGTTTTTTTTTTTAAAGACACAAAACTTCACACACACACACACGCGCCTGTTCCTTCCATACATCTAAATTTTCTGAATGTTCTTGGAATATGAAAACTACTGTGGGTGTTATCATAAATATAATTTCAACTATAGAAAACTACATCAGACCAGTGCACGATTTCTGGGAAGCTAAACAAAACGAGTCGTATCCGAAAACCCACATAGTGGGTGCCCTCTTAAGCATAGAGTGCACAAGGAATCTCCTGTGGCGGCTGCTGCTGAACTTTTATTTTCAAAAGCATTTTAACCTGCTGTTAGCAGCGAACTTCATCACTGATGTTAATGCATGTGCATTAAAAAGAAGCACTTGTAGATTCTCTTTTGCAGCTTTATATTTGCCTGTTTAGTGGCCTCCAAATATGTCTTTTCCTTCAGTATTCTTAAACAAAGTTCTGTCCTCAAGTTTTTTCAGTTTTCACTAAAAATTAACAGTTCTTCAAAGTAAGCCTTTTTCGTCTGAACAGTTATTTCAAGGGGAAGTTTGTAGTTGTCTTACAAATGTTGAAGAATATTTGCTATGAAAGAGTTAACAAGACATTTTGTAACGGTGATGATTTTTTTTTTTTTTTAATTATTATTCCTGCTACCCAGTCATAGTGCATTGCACTATGTGCAATGTTTGTGTTCACAGGTGAGAGTACTTTGGTTTGCCAGAGGTTCCTACTAAAGATCTATTTATTCTGATAAATGAGGCTTTTGATAAGAACTTGAATTCATCTTGGCTTGTTAATCTCTCCGTGTTTCTCTTAAGTTTCACTGTTGTGTTATTAGCCAACCATATGCAACGTTATTTCTCTTTTTTTTTTCCTGTAGGAATGGCAGATATTTGGTTCCATCCCCATGCAGCCATCTCAACAGAAGGATGTTTTTGCTAACTACCTTTCTAATTTTCATGCGGTGAATATATCTCATTGTTATTTGCAAAAAAAAAAAAAAGTTGTCTTGTAGTTAGTGTAGCCAGTGATGATCTCTTGTTTATATCTTCTTTTTTGCACAAGGGGATAGAATTTCTTATTGACACTACCAGGTGTGAAATGCTGATGCTTGGCTTTATCTGTTCTAAGAAAAAGGAGCTTCATGTTTAGAACAAATTCCATTATTTCAATTAATATAAGCAGATCCCAATTGTGCAATATTTGATAAACAGTTGTGAAAAAGGTTACTATAAACTTTTACAGCCTAAAAACTGTCTTAATTCCAGACTTCCCAAGTAAGCGAAAAGCTTACTTGCCATAGTCATGATTTACAGTAATCTTATTATAGTGACTTGAGAAAACATATGGTAGTCCTGTCCTGTGTCATTCTCAGGTCTTCTCTAATGTGACTCCAGCCTAGTGTTATCTACTGCAGAATACTTCCAGTTAAGGATGGAAGATGTATGCTCTGCTCTCAGTCCCAAAGTGTAATGGTATACGGAATTATACGGTAAATTCTTAGCCTGCCAGGAAGGGATGTGCAATACTTGCGTTGTGATGGTCTCATAAGATCTAGGTGTCCAGGTGGAAACTTGATCGTAATCTGTGTTAGGAATGCAGACAGTCTTTTCTTTTGCCACTTAAACCTGAACAAGACTACAAGTTCTGTTCAGTTGCAGTAAATCTCTCAAACTTCAATGTCTAGTTTACACACTGGGTCACCAAATGATTGTATAGTTATGAAATTGCTTTAAATACGTTCTTATAGCTGGAAATGTTACCTTGTACAATTTAATACTAATTTCTTCTGTTTTCCTGGATAATTTCTCTTCAGCCGAGTCCGAAATCTAGCAATAAAAGGGCTGCATCTCAGTCAAGCTCTCATCATTCAAAACGACCAAAAGAAGACAATTTGGAGGTACCAACAGCTGACATGGACTTAGATTCTGGTATAGTTATTCTGCAATTTTTTTCTAGTTTCAATTTTTATTTTCACAATAACTTGCTCTGAATTGAAATGTCAGTGTTCATAAAGAGCAACGAATGTGTTAGTATTCATTATGGTGGTAATTAATGTAACTGCTAACATATGCTAGCAGTGTCCTACTATAGTTGCCTTTGGGCCTCTCTACAATAAGCATTCTCTGTTGCTGTGATTGTTGTATCTTCTAATACCAAGCAGGAGGTTTCAAGTGTGCTCAGAGCGATTGGATTGTTAGGTTACAAATTCTGATCTCTTTACTTCAGGTGTATCCTAAAGAAACTTCTGTTATGAAGACCTCCAAATCCTTAAATATTTGGGTGAAATAATGTAGGAAGTTACAAGCTCACAACTTCTTAAAAATGAGTCAAACTCACAGGAGGACTTAGTGTGTTGTTTAAATGTTAGAATAGCTGGAGAAACTTCTGGCTTTCATTTTGGATTTCCTGTGAGGAAATCCTTCAGTGTGTCTCAGTGTGGAATAGGTTTGTTCTCAGTACACTCAAGAGTATTGTATCTTGAATGGCTAGCAGAGTTAAAATCCCCAAAAACATAGTTTCAGTGGATATTAAAACCTTCAGAAAGTTTGTTCTTTCTCAGCTGAAAACCAAGGATGAGAAAACATAAGTCTGCTAGTTAATCAGAGCATTGGCACTTTGAATCTTGTCCTACTCAGATTTCAGATTCTAATAGACGTCTTGCAATATGTTTCTAGATCTGGAAGTGTCACAAAGATCTCAAACTCATAACAGTTTTCAGTTCCAACCTCCGCTGCCACCTGGACGTCCATCGATGTCAACTCCTCCTCCTTTACCACGAGGAACACCTCCACTAAATCTTGCACCAACTCAACCTTCAACACCCACCCGCCCTCCTCTTCCCAGGACTACTCCACCGTCGAATCCTTCCAGTGATATTCCTCAGCCAAAAATAGTGGACTCAATCATGGATGAGGATACTCTGACCTTGGAAGAGCTAGAGGAACAGCAGCGATTAATCTGGGCAGCACTAGAGCAGGCAGAAAGCACAAACAGTGACTCTGATATTCCTGTTGATACACCTTTAACTGGAAATTCTGTTACATCATCACCATCTAGGAACGAAGTAGATCTTGTTGCAGAAGTAAGATCATCTGATAAGGTGATTACAGTGGAAACTAGGTTTTCCAACATCAGTGAACAGATACCAGAAAATGAACATTCTATAACTAGTCCTAATCCAGGAGATAGTTTACTTAACTTAAAGGAAAATCCTGATAATACAGATTCTGAAGGCTTGCTGGATAACACCGTGCCCGCTCCCAATCGTGACGTTAATGATGGAGAAAATACAGGTGGTAATAAAGTGGTCACAAGCATTGAATCATCTGCAAAAAACTCCAGCCTTGTTCCTGATATGAGCAAGTTTGCTGCAGGCATAACACCATTTGAATTTGAAAATATGGCAGAATCAACAGGTGTTTATCTACGAATAAGAAGCGTGTTAAAAAATTCCCCAAGAAACCAGCAAAAGAAAAAGACTTCATCTTAATTGGTCTTCCTTTGTTTCGTTATGTCCAAATCCCTGCTTCCTTCTCTCTCCTCCTCCAATTTTACAGACTCGGATAGCCTTCCTCATCCTTTTGTGGGAAGGAGAAAGTCTTGACAAATACAGCTCTGCCCCGTTCTTCCTTGGGACTGAAGTCAGTGCAGGGCTTCCATATTGACCAGGACTACCAATACGGCCAGAAAATGTAGAAGAATTTTCCCAAATTGCATCCTTCCACTAAGGAATAACAGGACTGTTGATTTGTTAAGAGCAATTTACTTGCCAATACATGAAACTCTAAAAAGAGGAGTTTGTGGTTTGTTGTTCATTACTTTGGCTAAGGTTTATATTGTTCTTGAGTTTCAGGTGAATTGTTGATTTTTTTAATATCTGTCCTTTGTACAATAATCTATACTTTATACATTTTGCTAATTATCCTGTAGATAAGTTTAATATATTCAGAATGTTTTTAAAAAGGTCTAACATTAAGATTTCCCACATCAAAATCCTGGCAATTGGATGAAAATAATCAGGGATTTACCGGCATTATCTTCACCATTTCAGATATTTTTATAAATTATTTATGTGGGTCAGTTTTAATTACCACTGTATCTTTTGTAACATCATCCTTCATGTAAACTTGCTGTACATACATGTTCATTGTTGTGTACAGAGGTTTAATAAATGAGCTTTTATATAAAGATTTTTTTTTTAATTTGAGTCCTAAACCATCAAACTGCTGATTTTTGAAAATTAGCTGCTGAAGATAATTAGAAAAACAAACTGATTAAAATGAGGATGAATAAAGTTAAATATTTTAGGAAGGGTCACAACTATTGGGTTCAGGTTTTCATAATCAAGAAGCTGTCAAGATCTTTTTAGCTACTTAAATAGAACCTTGCCATACCATTCAATTTTCGTAATCTGAAGAATTGCCCACTTCTGAAGGCTTACAAGTGTTATAATTTTGCTAATTAATTGTTCTAACACTTTTTTCCCCTTCTCTTAATTGTCTTCAGAGGGACCTGTAGGTGAAATGACTGTACATTATTTGCATTGCCAACAGAGGGAGTACTAGATTGACTTAAGAGTATTTATTGGAGCTGGTAAAGCATTTGTTTGTCCGTATATAAACGCAGGAAAAAAGTCTTCCTAGCCAAGTGAGATGCATAGTAAACCAAAGTATTTTCAAGTATCTAAGAAAAGACTTGTGAAGGGGGGATGTTCAAAGGTGTTTTTGATAAGAATAAGTTCAGTCTCTGAAGTTATCTTTAAAATTCTCGGCTTTGCAGATAGTATGTATTTCCCAAAGATCCTTACAATATATGATATTAGTACACGCTGCATTTGAATGCTTAAGAGAACCCCAGGCTTTTTGTAGTTAAAGCTTTTATATTTATTTCCTTTTTTTTCTCTAAACTTTACAGGAAGCGAAGACCAAAGTGTCTTTATATATGAACTGCTTGTCTTCTGAGAGGCTGAAAAAAATTTCTGCAGCATATACCAGTTCTGTTTATCTGGTTGCATTTGGAAAGCAGTGGTCAAGGTAAATGTTCTTTGTATGTGCTAAAATGAAAGCATGCTTTGTTTTTGTTGTCTTTTATAGGAGAAATAGTATTACTTTCTGTAACAGGAATGGATAATGAAACAGTATTTGGCTTCCAGCTTCTACACACTTTACAAAGAAATCTCTGTTGGGAAGCATATAGAGATCTTGTACTTTCTCCATGCCTCCTCCTCCCATGGAGTTAAAAGCTAGTAATGACAGTTTACACAAGCTATTATGTGCTGCGTGCTGCATCATTCACATGTGGATGACAATGTGATGCAGGGCATGAGGTAATGATTTCAAGTGTACACACCTTTTGGGTGTGTTGAGGTGCTCATATTTTAAACATGCAGCTCTCTCTCCACACCTTAGAAGATCTTTTTTTAATAGCTCTTATGAAATACTGCTTCTTTAGTAGGACATGCAGCCTAAACTTTACAGGAGTAGTTGTGTACTTCTGCCTTGCTTACAGAAACGGCAAGATAATCATCTTTATATGCTTAGCACCCTTTAGCGCTCTGTGTTCACAATTAGTTCATAATAAATCACCCTTCCACCTAATTGATCAGAATAGGTAAGTCTTCAAGCTTGTACAAATTCCCAGACTTATCACTAAAGTAGCTGTTAACTTTATTGCTTCCAAGATTTGTACTGAAGGTATTAGAGTAAGGGTAAAGTGAATTCATTTCAGCAATACGGTTTTTAATGTAATGGTAAATTCTAGTTTAAATATGTTAAATCCTTAATTTTATAAGGCTTTGAATTTTGAATTGTTCAGTATTTCTTATCACTTTGGCCACTCTTGTATTCACTGCGCACAAACTACTTGGAGATATAGATCTTTTTCATTTTTGGAAAATGATGTCTTCTGTTATCTAAAGCAAATATTACTTACTCAGGGCAGCAATGAACTGTGTTTGGGTCCACATTTTATATCCACTGGAATTTTTGTCCAAAGTGGCTGGACTGTGGTTCAAGTCGGCAAATGTTTTTGTCGTTCACCTGTAGTCTGCTACAATTGGAAGCATGCAGCCCATGCTGTCACACTTGCATACACGCTTGAATTAAAATCCCCACAACTGGGATGGTTCCCATTTAACAATCTTGGTTTTAACATAACAAAAGACTCCAGGCTTTTATAAATACTGAGCTTTCTGTGTGCTCAGAATTATTTTTTATATTGCTTTTATGCTGCTTTTGCAGAACTGTTAGCAGATGTTTAGACTTGCTCCTTTTAGTCTTGGTATTATCCCTGTCTGTGTTTAATATGTTTCTGGGGGTAAGTCAAGTATCACTTGATACCAGTGCTCATTCTTACTTGTATTTAGCTCTGCTGTAAGACATACAGTTAATTAGGGATGGGGAGTTATCCCTGCTTTTTCTCTCATGATTAGGAATGAATTCATTGATCTCTTAGCTATTTATCTATACTTCACTTTTCCTATCAAGTGCTATATATTGTTGCTTGTAATTACTGAATTTCTTGAATCTTTCAGGTGTAACTACTCATACGGTTTTTGTATATTGAAACTGCAATCAGATCACACTACAAGGTCTGAGAAAAAGCTGAATAGCAAAGTATTTCTGGTACTTTTAAGTCACATTCCCATGGTGATGGGTGTGGCATAATAACTAGATTAGAGCTTACTAAAATGTATGAGTAATAAAATCTGTAATAAGGTGGGTATAGTGTGAGCAGGCATCACTCAAATTTTCCCACAGATTCCTGTTGGCATAGTACTCATGTTTGTTTGCAGCATTTGGAACAGCAAAAGTATTTTAAAATGCTTATGCACATCTAAAAATACCTAATCTGTGGAAAATATTCAGGGTATCAGTCAGGTGGCTAGTTGTCTCTTAAAAAGATTTGAATTTCTAACTTACATTTTTATAACGTAATTCACAGTGCTTAAAACGTCATGAAAAGAGAAATATCTGAGATTCTAGAAGATATCCAAAAGTTGTGTTAGCTGCTAAGAATTATTTTTACTGCAAACTCTGTAAGGCAGGATCGCTGGGGAGGGGGGAAGCGGGGAGCGAAGAGGAGGAAAAAGCTCAAATATAATTAGTGTGTTTCAAATGCATTGGTAGCTGCCATGGAACTCAGTAGTACCTTCATTTGTAACACGGCTGTATTGCCTCTGGTAAGTAAATGCCATCGAAGATTGATGCTGCTCCTAAGAATACGTTGTAGAGTCATACTTACATTTGGCGGGGGGGGGAGGGGATGAGTCAGAGGTAGGAATTGGTCTCGATCCTTGGAGAAGCATACAAACAGGATGGATTTAATAACATGGTAATTAATGTGTGACAGTTGGACACTTCCTAAACTTTAGTTAACTACAACAACAAAGATTTGACATAAGATTTTTTGCAACGGATATTTAGCTGTCATCCAATGACTGAATAAAAATTTATTTACCCTTTTTTTTAGAACTCAGCACTCAATAACGAGAACAAAAAACCTTTTGCATTGCTTCTCTGTAGGTGAGAATTCAGCTTTTGGTGGTATTTACATCAGTGGTAAAATGATTTGCATAGTCCATCCTTTTTAATAGACTATGGTTTCTCAGTTTTCTGTGAAATGAAACAGTCATAATCAAGATGAACATTATTGTTAAATTAAGTACCTTGTTTAAACAAACATGCAGAAAGGATTCTTCAAATATTTGTTTTATCCAACAGACACTAATATAAAATTGGATGAAAGTTTGTCTTGTGTAGCACACTAACAAAGAACATGGACTTGCAGAGCTGTTTTGTACTGCTGCTGGGTACTACGGCTGATCTAGGGAAGGAAAACAGTGAGTACATTAAGAATGGAAAGACTTCTTACAGCCTTACAATCCACTAAGCTGTGACAGTAACTACCAAGTCGGCAGTATTTTTTTTTTTGCAAGTGTTGCATACATGATAAGGCTAAAAAGGGCAGTTTTTCATCTAGTGTAACGTATCGGTCAAAGGCTGCCAGTTTTAGTGACATAAATTTAAAGCCAAAAATAATAAGAGTAAGCATGAGGCTTCAGAACACTAAATCTCTTTAGAATCAGTATAGCTATATAAATAGATGAGCAAAATGTACCACTCGGGTTAAAAGGGGAGGGGGGAATCCTGTATTTCTGCAAAACCAGAAACAACTACAGAAAATAATAGTGCAAGTTTCTGTGCTGGGATTTTTGAAGCAGCACTTCTGTGATTTTTTTTAAAAAAAAAAGGCAATTAGTTGCTTTTTCTGAAGCAGGTGTGACCATCAGTTCTGTATAGGAATTGCCAAATACACATACTGAAAAGATCACTCAGAGGAGAAAAAATCTTATACTCTAAATCTTCATACTTGTGTGGATATGTCCCATTGAACATAAAAATGGACCTCCTAAGTCAGCATATCCTTAAATGCAGTTCTTAAAGAACAACATTTTAGCTATTCTGAAAGCTTCAATAATTTTGGACCCTTGACAAATCTGAAAAAGGGCAGAAACAATTTCAACTGGTGTTCCCACATTATTGAAGAGAACAATTTTAATTCTAAAGTAGGTCTTATACTTGTGACCAGTAGTTATGTCATCACCCTGAATGTCCCTGGAGCATCCAGCAATTCCTGTTTTTGTAGAGTTATGAAAATGTCTGTATATTATATGTTGACTGATCTGATCATGCAGTTCAGAAAAGAGAGCCACTAGTACTGGAATCAAAGATATCTGCTTTTAATCATATTTAGTCCTTTATAGTACCGTGATTTATAGTACCAGCATCTTTTTTTTATAATGATTTCTGCAAATTGGATGTGAACGTACTAGATGGTATTATTATCACAGTCTGCATATATCTCCATCTCAGTGTAGACTGGTACACAGAAGCTAAGTCAACCATTTCTAATTGGGATGAACTTAAGTTACACTTGCTCTAAAGCTACTTTTTCATCGTTTGAAAGTTGATCCTGATTGAATGATGGATAACTAACTCCTTTGTTTCCTACAAGATTACTTTGATCTTGAAGCTATGATTCTGTTCACTAGGAAATTACATGAAAAACCAATGGCACATTCACTTTATAGGTAGAAGCTTTTGATGTATGAGACATCATTCTCAATTCTTGCTTTAGTAACAGGACATTTTTAGCTTAGCCTTGCAAGGGAATGAAGAACACATTTGAACTGTGTTTCATCTATTATTTCACCACTGTTATTTACTGCTTGCACTTTATTACAAGTTCTACAAGAACAGTACAAAGCTGCAACTCTTCGTTTCTATCTTCAATAGTAAGCTGACTTCTAGTTGCTGTGCCCTGCGCTAGATACATATCAGTCTTACATTGCTTACAAAAACTTACAATGTTGTACGTTGAACTGCATTGTTCAGTTGAATGTACCTACATGGTAACAAATTAACTGTGAGACAAAAAATCAAATTAGTGAAGGAAAATGATGGAAAATTATACACTTAAGAGGAAAACACATTCTATATTAGCATCAGATCAATACAGAAAGCTCAAATCTGCAATACCAGAAACAAGCACAAAGGTTTGCAACTGTAGCTCTCAAGCCAACAGATGTTTTGGGCAAGTGTTCCGTAAAGTTAATCTGACTCTAGTTTTTACCCTAATTGCAATTTTTGTGTTAGGGATTATTTCCATAGCTAGGGGCCGCAGGGTCAATTTTGCTGCAGGGTCAATTTTTTGAGTCTTGCTGGCTCTGTGCTTCTAAATGCAATCTAATATTTAAATCCTGAAGTCGTTATTCAGCAAAACTTTTATCAAATTTTGCAGGGAGAAAGAAGGGTGGCTGTACGTGGATTCGAGTATCTGTTTCAACATCTAATGGCTATGGTAAGGGATTCTATTTAACATTTAGGAAGTGAAATTCTAACAAACGTTGCTAAATGCTGATCTAGTTGAAACCTATTATTTGGGGGACTGCATCACACCATTTTGTGCTTTACCATGCTGGATTAATGCCAAAGAATGAAGCCAAAATGAAACACAAATTGCAATCAGTCTCCAGCAATGGAATTGCTTTCTCATCACCCTTTTGTTGGAATAGCATCATGCAGAAACTGAATGATCTATGAGACTGCAGACTGAGGTTTGCTTTGTGATGAATTCAGCAGTTACAGGCCAGCTCTGGCTGGGCTCTGTTGCCTATTTATAAGAGGTAAGTGAAGCAGAGCTGTTTGATTCAGCCTTGAAAATTGGTATTAAATTGTTGACGATGGTGGTGGAGCTACTGCTACAGCTGTTTAAACTTTAGCAGTGGGGTAACGCCAGGTTCCAATGTGTTGCTTCACAAACATAATGAAAATTAAAATATTCGGTACTTTAGAGAAAGAGAAGGAATGATAAATTTCTGGGCATCAGGACAAAAGGAAAATGGAGAAAAGAAGCAGACAGTAAAGTTATTCATCCGTTAAGAGCGATGTGCTTCCCACCGCCCTGTCTCTTCTCCCCACCCTTTCCCCCCACCCATGCACGCCCGCCTGCTGCCGCAGCGCGTTCCCCCAGGGCTCAGCACTGCCGGCACTCGGGCCCCCTCCCCGCTGCGGGGACGAGGTCGACCCTCCGCACCGAGCCCAGTCCGCTCCCCACCGGCTCCCCGCACGCCGCCGGGACGGGCGGCTCCCCCGGGGCCTGCCCTCCCCGCGTCGGCTGCCGGGTTAGACCGAGGGCCGAGGAGAGCCGCTCCTTCCCCCGCAGCGGCGGGCAGCCGGGCTGCCCCGGGGCGAACAAAGCAGGGGGGAGACAAAGGGAAAAAGAGGCGAGGAGGGGGCGAAGAGAGAACGCGGGGGAGCGGCAGCGAGGACGGGGCGCGGAGGGAGGCGCGGTTCCCGCTGCTGCAGTCTCCGCCTCGCGGTGCCGCGGGCCCGGCCGGGCGCAGACGTTGTCCGCCCGCTCCGCCCCCTGCGAGCCGGGGAGCCGCCGCTGCAGAGGGGGAGGAGGAGGAGGAGGAGGCGGCGGCGGCAGGAGCGGCGCCCGGCGCTCGCGGCGGCCGGGGAAGGCGGCGGCGCGGAGCCGAAGGCGGCAGCGGTGAGGCCGCCGTTGGGGCCCGCGCAGGGAGGGAGGCGGCGGCGCTGCCGGGTTCGCCACGGCGCCGTCTGAGGGCGGGGGGAGCCGCCGGCCGCCTCCCGCCTTGGGGCCTCCGCTTCCCGTCCGGGCGCCTCGGCGGGCGCCGGGCTGTGCCCGCGCTCGGGCCCGCGCCGGGCTGCGGGGCGGAGGCGGTGGGCGGTGAGGGAAGCGAGGCGGCGCGGCCGGCGGTGAGGCGCTGGGAGGGTGGGCTGTGAGGGGACGGGGGGCGGCGGTGGCTGTGGGGCGCTGGAGGACCTTAGCTGAGGGGCCCTGAGCGGGTGGGCAGCGCCGGGGGGACGATGCTGGGGCTGGGTGGGGCGAGGCCCCGGGAGCCGGGGCGGGCGTCCAGCCCCCGCGGGGAGCTGTTAGCCTCCGCCACACGTGCCTGCGCTTCCCCGCCGGCCTGCCAGGGCCGCGGTGACAGCAGCCGGTTTGGCTGGTTCCCGAGCCCTGTGCTCGGGCTTGCTGGGCTCATTCCGCTCTTGCATGGCTTCTCCCGCCGCCGTGCCCCCGGTTGGACGGGGCTGGCTGCCCGCCGTGCTCCCGGGGCAGCTGCGGTCTGTGAGCTCGGAGGCGGCAGGGTGAGGGGCGCAGCATCCCAGGTGGGCTGGGGGCCTCCCCGGTCTCGTCTCCCACCGCAGAGAGCCCTTGGGTGTCTTCGTGGTTCATGAGGAGCAGGTGGGGACACGAGGGTCTTGTATGCAGCCTCTGCTCGAGTCTTACCCTTGGAAGATGTAGCACTGTGCTTAGTTATCGGTGGCTTGAGGGGATGATTCAGGGGGGAATGGGTCTGAGTGTTTCATGATAAATACTGACCTGCAGTTCTCAGCATCCCACACTTACATGCTGATATTTTACCTATTAATGATTTGGCTTATTTTGGCTTGTTTGTTTGTTTGTTTTATGTCTGCTCCTCATGCCTGTGTTGTTTTCGAAGCTACTGGTTTGCAGGTGAGCTGCTCATATTTCGCCCCACGGTTCCGCGTGGCTCAGCCAGAGTTTACTGCCTTGTTTTTAGTCAACGTTAGACCTGTGGGATCCCCAGGCTCTAGACCCCTCCTGCTTTCCGCTATATCACTAGTGCTTCTACCTAAGGCGATTCAGCATTCTCTTTTCTGTGCCTCAGCTGTCATGGGGCACAAGGTAATTGTTGCTGTTACTCACATGTTAATGTGGCTCCTGCTGCATTAAAATCAGGAGTTAGTTTTCCTTTTCATTATAACATCTTTTTGTATGTGTTTTAAATAATTAAAAAAAACCCCAAACAATCAAAAGTCAACACCACAAAAAATCTCTTCCAAAACATAGCATGGGGAAGAAAATTTAGTCTGTGAGTATATATGTTCATGATTAAAAACATGACTGTGAAATGAAGACTTTCCTCCCACCCCACCCCGCCCCTTCACCTACTTACCCAGTGTGCTGAATGTGTAGGGTTTTATGGAAGTTCACAGGTTGCTTTGAGATCTTTGAGCAGAAAGATTTTAAAACGTGTGATATCTGTATTAGCATGCAGGAAGAAGAAAGAAAAGAGGTACAAAAGAGGAAATGCCTTTATGCCTGCTGCTTTGCGAAGAATTTTATTTAAAGAACAGAAATACGCATATAATTCTGAAACTAGCAATGTCAGAGAGTGATTTTTCTTAAGTGTGTGTCTGTATGCACCTGCTACAACATGTAACAAGATAGCAAATTAGATACCGCGGAGGAAAAGTAAATAACTCCTCCGCCCCTTAACAGCAGCGTATCTTAGTCTAAGGAATGTATAACTGTTCAGGTACTGACAAAACTTCTTCATTTACATACTGAATGTAGAATGACTGAAAAATGTGCAGAGGGTTATTAGTTCTTGGTTTAAAATTGTGAGATTTCAGGGTTCTCTTCCTGTCTAGTCCTTATACGTGCGAGAAGATTTTCTGTCTGTGCTGAAGTGCGCTAAAGCTTTGTGTGTATTGAAGGGGGAGGGATGTGTTGGCTGAAGCAGAAAAGCTTGGAAATGTGACCTCAAATGTTAGTATCTTTAGGGATCGAGAGCGAGATTTTTATTTGGAGAAAAAATTAGTTTTACATAATTTGTATGGTTTCTTTTAAAGAGAAGGTCTCAACTTTCTAGTGAGGGGCAGAAAAACAGCTGTCTTGTGTCCTCGTGACGGAGGTGTACTGTAGGAAATAACCTCTTTCCTCATGTGATAATACTGTGCTTGTATATGCTGATTGCTATGACTTTCTAGAGCTCCTATAGATTTCCTGTCTGAGCTATAGGCTGTATCTGTTTATCATCTTCTGAATGTGGATATGCAATACAGTCTTTATTTACTTAGCTTGGGCAGATTGGATAATTCCTTTAGCGTTCTTCCCTTTATCCTTTTAGCCTTGTTAAAGTTTTTCTTGGGGAGTGACTGAGAATATTTCAAAATAGATCTTCCCTCAAAAGAAATAGAGCAATCTGTCTTGCCAATATGATTTTTCAAAACTGCTTTTCTTTCTCTCTCTAAATCATTCAGGTCAAATGTTAACTCTGTATGTTGAATGCAAGTTTTCTAATGTTTGAACATGATGACCATGAATGAATGCAGCTCTTGTTTAATCTTTTGGCATTCCTTAGGGACTACTGACTCCGCTGGCATGTATAAAAAGTAACGCACTGGAATCCTTATTGGACTGGCATGTTTAGAAATGCCTCAGATGGATGGTGTTTTGTTATTTAATGAAAGGCAATTATATACTGCATTAGCTGTAATCTCAGCTGCCCTCAGCTAGATGCCAATTTCTGCTGAAGCAACCATTTCGTTCTTCTTGACCAGCAGAACTGAAGCCAGCTCTGTCAGCAGCACAGTCCCCGATGATTTCAAACATCTACTGATATGTCTGTGCTTGCCCAGGTGTCTGTCTTCTACATGCATTTATTTTTGCAGAGTGATGTTGCACTTGCATGACTTACAGTGGTACAACTGACCTTTAGAAATACCCACAAATCTGGTATCTAGCTCCTGGCCTCTGAAAGGCTGGAAAGAATTTATAAGATTTATCGAAGAACAGACTGTACAAGTTTCTACCTTAGCACCCACCTAACTATTTTCCACCTGGAGTATCTCATCAATTGTTTGTACAAACTCAGACAGAAGACTCTTGGGTGAATAGTACCATACGTTCTTTTAATTTATAAGACATGTCTTCACTCTACTGTTTCAAGGAGAAACACCATTAAAAGCTGCTCAGTTTTCCTGATCTTTATAATCTTACTGTCTATATTTTTAGCTTATTTTGAGGGAAAATTGCAAGGCAAAGAGAGAAACTCGGTATTTGATAGAGTTGGCTTATCTGACACTCTCATTCTGCTTCGCTGCTTGGCAGCGGCATCCATTCAATCACAGCAATATTTAGCTAAGTTCTGTATTTGTACTTCTACTTTATTATATGTCAGTCGTATAGCAGTCATGGTGCTAATTTAAAAGGCTACGAACATGGAGAGCTAAAAAGGGGTTGCTGACTTGATGTTTTCAAAGAGTGTGAAACAGTTACAGTTTCACCCAAGTCTATCAGAATTAAATTCTTACTATAAAAAGCAGCATCTTTGTTTCAGCTGCTTCAGTTGTAATTGCATTAGGGAGAAGCCCTGTGTCTTTGTTTATATGCGTTTGGTTTTGTGGCTGACAGGAGATGATATTTTCCTTCTCAAACTTTCATTTAAACTTTAGATCCCCAATAACTTAAACTTGATGCTCTACTATTCCAAAATCGTAATTGTTATTGTGGACTGAATGCACTTACTGAGATGGTTGAAGTGCATTATCATCAGAAGTCATCAGTGCGGACAGTCAAACAAATTACTCTTCCTGGTTACCAAAATGGAGGGCTTTTGGGAAAGGCAAGAATTTCCTGGGAAAAATGTAGGAAAAGTAGTAAGTATTGATGGTGGGCTTACCAGAAGAGGTGGCAATTATTTACTTTCTTGGGTGAAAACTTTCTCAACTTCTCAATCCTTGACTCATTCTGTAGAGAATGATGTGTGCTTAGGAGGATCATGTGCTTTCTGATCTTTTAATAGACTATAGCCGTGACATTTTTATAATGCATGTGTACACTGGAAACTTGAAGTGTTAGTTTGCATCATATTTTCTGTGATTTTTTTTTTAAGCTTTTTAACAGCTATCAGCTCTTCCTTATTAATTAAAGATGGGAATCTTTTTAAAAAGTTTAACAGAACGTGTTTAGAAATAGCAACATAGATTGAGAAAAAAATACTCACAATATTGCTAGCCCAAAATAATTTTTTACTGTTACAGATACCCTCTCTAATTTGTGCTTCAGATTCAGTAGTCTGATTCTTTGTGTTTCAATGGTATTTTTTAAGTGAGAATCTCAAGGCATTTAGGAATCTGAATGAGCATAGCAAGTTATAGAATGGTAAGATGAGGTGACTTAAAATGTCCTTGATGCAGAATTAAAATCCATAAGCAGAGTAGAAGCTTTAATGAATTATCTTTCTCATAACATTGCTGTAATATCTGACTGATGGTTTGAGGTCCTGAGACTCTTACTGTCTTTGGTCTGATTCATCTTTTTGTTAGTACAGTTTCTTAGTTATAGGAATTTACCCTGCCTTTTCCCTTTCCCAAGCATATGCAGAGAGAATCCTGTTTATCCAGTTTGCAGTGAATACCCTGCACTTTCCAAGGTAGAAAAACAGCCATGTGTCTTATTTACCAACTTAGCAATGTCACTAAACCCCTCTAGTTTTCAGTGGATTTGCATCTCATAATGGTTGCCTTCCTAACTATATTATTTTCAAATTTTATATTATCTCTAAACATACTGATAACCTGCTGCTACCAAGTGTATTGATGGCAATAGTTTGGTTTTCCATTTTGCTTCAGAAATTGGTTGGTCTGATCTAAAGTCATTGGGAGAAACTCAAGACTATTTGAACACAAGTCTCCCTCCTAACAGTTGGCCTACTTCTGTGAAACTTGTAAGAATATAATTTAAAAAAAAAAACAAACCTGCATTTTATTTTATTTAATTGAAATTACCCAGCAGGTTCAAAATCAGACGAGAAATACAGATTTGTATGCAGGCCTGGCTGCCATAAAATGCCTGACGTTGAAAGATAATCTAAAGATCTTTGGTCCTGAATATGCTATGAATCTGTGAACTCACACAAGAAACAGTTCAGGTCATCTCCATGATATAGAAATACAGCGTTTACTATCTATCTCAGTTAAGAAACAAATCCAGCATTGTTGGTTGATGTGTAGATTAGCCACGTCCTTAATGAGGGACAGCATCATGGGGTGTTTGGATTGATTCCCAAACAACAAATTTTGTTTTTCCCCATTCCCTCTAAGTGTACAAGAAAGTAGGAGTGTCTTCTGAGCTCTTAAGGAAAGAGAGATTCACTCTTTGAAGTTACAGAAAACCAGTAGCTATTTATGGGGATGTCCTTATACTGTGGGGTGATGGTTGCTTGATAGTGGGATGAGTGATGACAAGGCATAGTGTTTGTGTTACAGTGTTGGGAGTGTTTTGAATATCCTCTGGGTGTCTTTGTTTCACCAAACATACTAGTTGCTTCAGACTAAGTAATGTTTATCTAAACAGATGCCCTCTAAATTAGAGTTGAAAGATTTTTCAGGACCTCTAGTCCTGGTCATAGTGATCATATAGATATGATTCAGTTTGAGTAATTTGTCAGTCACTCTTCATTTTAAGTTATGTTCATCAAATCAATGACACTGTCAAAAGAGCTGTGTCATACCAGTGGGCATACTTCCCAACTTTTTACCAGCTTTTGGTTTTGTATTGTTATGATAGCAAAAGTAAACTGTATTTTGAGTTAGACTAAAGTCATACTAAAACTTGCCATGCAACAGTAATTTCCTGGAGTAATCCTGGTAGCAATTTTGAAGGCGCTTCAGAAGAGCAAAGGCTTGCTTTCATTCTGTTAATTTAATAGTTATGTCTAGTTAAAATAAACAGAGATGCAATTCTTCAAGAATCTGTCCCTTATAAAATTCATTTTTATGTTAAGAACACGGTATGAGAAACTGAGGCTTTGTGGTTCGCGTAGGATTGAGTGTTTGCCTTTGTGAAGGATATACCTCTCTAGAATTCGTATGATGTTACATTGGATTGGGCTGGAATGAGCTGAAGTAGAATGTCATAAGAAGAATGATCCTATATAAACTAGGAGACGTTCTTGCTTATGTCCTTACTAGATTTTTATTTCCTATACCAGTATCTGCAAACAACAGATCTGAGAGAAAGGTCCGGATTCGTTTTATTTTTTTTTCTACCTGATCAGCTGAGTTTGAAATGCAAAATTTTTTCTACCTTTAAAAGTGAGGTACAAAACACCAGTTTGATAGGCACATACTAGCCCATATATTTTGATGCTGGCAGTAAGCAGAGCATCTAGTAAGCCAAATAAATGTGATCTGATGGCACTTAACATGATAAACATTGAATTAAACGATGCATACTTTTTTAGTATCTTTTCTTATGGTAGTGATGTACCTGAAGAATATATTCAGATCATCATATTACTTGATTAATTGACATCAAAATCCATGGTTTCTGGGAGACAAAATAAAACTGAAGTCGTGTTTTCAAATGCTCCCTTTCTTCTAATTGCTATGTGTTGAATGAGTAATCAAATGTAGACTCCCAAATGCCAACCCTTATTCTATTGAAATCTTAATTCTTAATTCGGTTTTATATATAAACTCTTTCTTAAATTCTATTCATTTCAACTTAAATGATACCTGAAGGTGCCTCTGTAATCCCACAGTCTAATCACTGAACAGTAGAGTTAAATTCTTGAGCAACATTCAGATGATTTGGTTTAACAGTGACTACTACAGGGGATGTTACATCAGTACCATGATAATTTGCTGTTTGTGACTTCCTTTGTTATCAAATGCCTGTAGTGCTTTCAGGCTTGTTTCAGTCTGAACTTGCTACTCATTCAATAAATGCTTTCGAGCTGACAAAGCATGCTGAATTTGCACTAAGCCATGAGCATTAGGTTCAGAAAGAAGTTCACTTGCCATTTCAGTAATTGGCGTCAGTGGCTAAATGCAAAGAGACCTTGACGTGAATTCATAGCTTCAAAATGGTTGTATTTAAGTAGTTGCCGTGGTTTAACCCAGCTGGCAACTAAGCCCCACACAGCCCTCGCTCACTCCTCCGCAGTGGGGAGGCGAAGAGAATCAGAAGAGTAAAAGTGAGAAAACTGGTGGGTTGAGATAAAGACAGTTTAACAGGTGAAGCAGAAGCCATGCACACAAGCAAAGCAAAACGAGGAATTCATTCAGCGTTTCCCATCGGCAGGCAGGTGTTCAGCCATCCCCAGGAAAGCAGGGCTCCATCACGCGTAACGGTGACTTGTGAAGACAAACGCCATCACTCCAAATGTCATCCCCCTGCTTTTCCCCCCAGCTTTATACGCTGAGCATGACGTCAAATGGTATGGAATATCCCTTTGGTCAGTTGGGGTCAGCTGTCGAGTTGTGTCCCTTCCCAACTCCTTGTGCACCCACAGACTACGCGCTGGTGGGGTGGGGTGAGGAGCAGAAAAGGCCTTGACTGCTCAGCAGTAACTAAAACATCTCTGTACTATCAACACTGTTTTCAGCACAAATCCAAAACATAGCCCCATATTAGCTACTATGAAGAAAATTAACTCTATCCCAGCCAAAACCAGCACAGTAGTAAATGGCTAGGAATATGAAGTGTGCTGCATCATTACAAGAGAAGTTCTGAAAAGTTAATGCATGAAGGCTTCCAAATCCATCTTTTTGGTTTAACTGATTGTAATTGTTACAGAACTAACTTTGAAGCTTAGTGTGACACTTACAATAGATATTCTGTGCTGTGGAATTATTTCATTGTAAGTGTAATCCAGTGCTTGCAAAATAGTGATTCAGTCTTTTTCGTTGCCCAATATGAAGTATCTCCAATAGACCCAGAACGTGGTAGAGGAGGCATCATGTTCAGGAAGACCGTTGTTCCAGGATGCGGCTCATCTCTCACACTGTAGGCGTGCTGACACTGCAATTTTCCAAAAAATGAGAGATCTGGCTGCATATTATGTGGTAATGGGGACTATACTTGTATTCCTCCTTGGAAACAAAACAAGATGGTGGCAATAGGAAATGCTATTTAGGGAGGATGTGTGAGGCTATCTGCTTTCTGCAATTTTTCCCTCTCCTATGTCTACTTCATCCAGAGTTGTTTCAGTAACGATGTTGGTGGGTATGTCCCTGTCTGGTCAGTTTGCGGACCTGGTGTGGATGAATTAATCTCATTCCTATCTGAACCTTCCAGAAGTTGGTCTCTGTGATCTGGCACATTCTTGCACAGAGAGAAATATTCTTAAAGAGGTAGCAAGAAGCAAATAGCAGTGCAAAGCAAAGGCATTTATTTTGTTCAAAACCAAAATGTGGTTGGATTTTTAAATTGTGTATGAATTTAAAAAGCCTATAAATTCAGCAAAAAGCATTTTTTAAGTGCTTTTGGAAATACATAAACTCACTTTTTACAGAAATGTAATACCAGCCCAGGAGACCACAAATACAACTTTTAGAGCTGTAATAAGAATTAGCTCTGAATCATACAGAAGGTGCTTATATGCTTTAAAGTTTTAAGATTGCAATAATTTTAGGAGTCGTAAGTATTTGTAACTGTGCAGCGTCTGAGCTCTTGGAGTAACTCATGGACCAGAAGAGAAAACTTTCCAGGTTCAAAATTCCAAGTTACTTTCTCTAAACCATTGTCAGGATATTTGAGGAATGATTCATGAGCTTTTGAAAGCTTGGCAGTAGTATTATGAACATCAAGAGTATGAAACAGATATTTAAGAAATGCTGTTCAGACTGTTATTTCAAACATAGTGCTTCATGTGGTGAGTTTGTTTTTCTCTCAGGAAAGTGAAGTTACTGGATTGTGGTGGTCTTTGAAATATGTTTTCCATATCACTTTTCTACAGAAGGGATTTTCTGATTTATTTTGTACATGTTACATTTTCTTCATGGTCTGGTCAGAATTTGTTTTTTAGATACCTACTAGTTGACTGCCACAGGGATTGCATATGATCTTTTCTGGTTACAGATCCCTGTGAGATTTGCAGCAGAGTTACCTATTCTACACAATCCTTTTGGAATATTTACTCTGTATCTGTTAGTCTTAATGTTTATACGTATTTTGCAAAGAACTGGTGTGCTTAGCAGAATTAACAAATTGAAGTGGTCTCTTTTTTGAGCTTAGAAATGTGTTGGCATTGAGAGGTGTTTTCCAACAGTATCTAGTCTCTTAATGGTGTTAACTAAGTTTCACATTAATCTTTTTAATTGGAAATGTTTTGAAGAACTCGTGCATGACCGATAGTGGATGATCATAAATTAAAATAACTGTTTCACTTTATTATACAAATAAACCACGAGAGCAGTGTCAGAGCCTCAAAGTACACTGCACAGAGTCGGACTGCATGTGTCTGCATGCAGAAGACGGAGATTATGCAGTCTGTTTTGAGTCAATTCAAACATTATGCTGCTCTATTCCAGAATCTCCTCTTTGTTTCTGTACCAAATGGGCAGACAACTTGCTTTTCTCCATGGAAACACTGCATCTGTTCCGTGGTAGTCCCAAGGAGTGATGTTAGCAAATGTTTCTTCCTTAAGTTGTCAAGTTATTGTTTCAAAAGTTTTATCAGATGAAACATTTTACTTTCAATGTTGGCACAACTTGTCCTGAGGAAGGAGAGTGTGGTGGTGGCAGCATGCTTGTCAGATCAACTAAGCTTAAAGAACTATTGGTACTGTTATATTCTTGTCGTGACTATAGGGTTCTTAAGTGGAGTGAGCGGAGGCTTTAACTTTTTTCCCTGTTTTCTTATTTAATTGTGTACTAGTTGTTGAAAATACAGTTCTTAAACAGCTGTCCACCACTGTTTCTTTCATTACAGGAATTCCTTTTTTGACAGTTGGAAAATATTTTGCTTTTTAAATTCAGGGTTATGTGGTTAAGTTTTATTTATTTATTTTTAATCTCAACTTGCCAACAGAATTCATATCTATTATCAGATTAGTAGGATTTATTTTCTTAAACCAATGGTTCTCAACTTGTTGCTCATGGATTGCTTTGATCCGTGCGCTACTTTGAGGTCTGTAAAAGGTAAATAAGAAGAGTAAAGATATTATTAATCAGCTAAAAGGGCCAATGCAAGGATTCATGTCTGCATTTAGTAGCCGACACACTACATTTTTAGTAGTCGACACACACACACAAAAATTGCAATTCATTCAAGAATGTAACACATTTTCATGTTGTATGAAATCATATATTTCCCAGTAATGGCACAAGTGTAAAGCTTGTGTTTAAAATCTCTTTTTTATGAGAACTTGTGGCTTTCTGAACACTTAAGTAGTATTATTATCTGACTCTTTCTGGGCATTTCCTTAGGTTCCTGTTAACGATCTTTTGAGAAACTTACAGTTAATATTATTGCCTATTGGTTATAAAGACTCTTTTGCAGGAGAGCTGAGACAGATTCGAGGAAGGAAAGAGAACAAATCGAGACAAGTAGCTAGCTGCTCTCTTATGAGAACTAAAATGAGGTAATTGACATCTGGAGCCTGTTAGGAAATGCTGGAGTGCGTAATGCTTAAAATCACTTGATGCAAATTTATGTCCTTTCAATGTTTTATGAATTCTATTAGGAAATGCTACTATGAAGGTCCTGCCTCTTTCTAAGACTGAAAGTTGCATTTTCACTATTGCAATAAGGCAGTAATTTACCAAAATTCGTTACCTATATTTTAGCAGTTTTTTGAATTAAGCTACAATTTCAGTAACTCTGAAACCAGGGCATAAGAGATTGTGTTACTTCTGGCCTAGTTGAAGGCCTGTATATTGAGAAAAGCAAATGACACAGCAAATACATAACCCATGACTGTGGAGAGCAAAATTAAAATGTGAATGAGTACCCTGAGCCAAGAAATGCGATTTTAGAACATTCTGACTTTCTGTTGAGCAGAGGTTTGTTAAACATCTGTTAATAAATAATTATTTGAAACTGGCAAAATGTAATTTTGGGGAGTAATTTAGTGTTTGTTTTCTTTTAATATACCTATTCTTGCACAGTATAGATGGTTACTACCTGTGTGGTGCTGTGCTGGAGTGCTCTTTGGGGGCAAAAAAAGAGGTTGTATATGGAAAAGAATGGCCGAATACTGTAAGACAGCTTGCAGCTTCCTGGTTTTAGGAGGCAGTCTTTCTTAAGGGGGACTTGCCTTTGGCCCAAATGAGGTGGTTGAATTTCCATAAATTCAGAGTGTCTGTTTGGCACTGACAGAGAAGACTGTGAACTAAAAAGAACTGACCTTGATACTTCTCGCATTTCTGTATTTGTACCAAATCCTTTTGTATACAGTTTTTCCTTTCCATGGATTTTGATGGGTTGAAGAAAGTAATGGAGGCATGCATGGAGATCCTGACATTGGAGGGAATAGGGCCTGCAGCGTGAGAAAGAATAGGTAGGTAGCATGTGTGTAAGAGAGAAAAGAAAGGCTCTTCAAGTCCTTGGCATGTAAGAGTGAAGTGCAGTTTTAGAACATTTCTAAAACAAAATATGAAGAAATATGATGCACTCAGATTTAGCAGGGAGGGCAGGTATGTAGTAGGAGGGGGAAAAAAAAACCAACAGTGTTCCTGCTGTGTCCGAAGTGGCATCTTAGGTGATCCTCTAGTTGTTCTTCTGTATAACTGTACGCCTCTCAGTTCTTCTACGGCGTAGTCATATCTCATGCCTATCCTTCTGCTTTGATTTTAGAGAGCTAACTCTGCTTTCACTTTCATGAACATGAAAACCTCCACTTAAAAATTAATAGTAAACTGGCATACATCTTGCAAAAACAATGGAGAAATTTTTCTCTTCAGTAGTCATAACTCTGCAGATGGGTCAGTGACATACTTCTGGCAATGCTAGGAAAAACATTCCGCAATCTGCACAGTGCTACTTCAGAGTTTTCATGGAGCATAACTTAAATTGTAGACAAACACCATACAGCCAAGGTGGTAATTAATGCTTTTTCAAGTATAGCATTTTTGCAGACTTCTTAGAAAATGGCTTGAATTTGGCATGGCCGATCTTGAAATAGCACAAGAAATGTTTCACTTTGTTATTTAGGTTCACAAAGCAGCGTGCCTGATACTTTTTTTTTTTTTCGCAGTGAATTGATTTTTAGGAGCGCTAATGTGCTGGCTATTAATAATACATGAGGGGTAAAACTTGTACTGGTAGGTAAAAGACACGGTTGGCTTGTCTCTTTAGGCTTCCTGTAGCGTAGCAGTCTCTCCTCACTAGTGTTTGTTTTGCCTTTTAACATACTGTGTGCCCACTGGGCGCACCTGGGCGCTGCTAATAATGGTTTTGGGAAGTCTGCAACTGGCCAGCTTTCTGCCTGTGCATGTGTGCTGATTGATGCCAAAATGCTGAGTAAACGGCAGGACTGAGACCTGCTTTACAGTTCTTGTTTGTCATGTTCTGAGCAAACAGTTGAGCAAACAGTCTATTGCTACATGTCTATGTTTCCTTTTTTTTTCCCCCAGGTGTTTGTTTAGATGTGTGCTGTTTTTTGGTTTTTTTTTTTAGTGGGCATAGCTGTTCTGTCTGTGCCTTTATATATAAAGCTTAGCAAATATCCAAACTGTGTTCATGCAGAACCGTTCATGCTTTTGAAGATGGTGGGAAGTCACCTTACGGTTTGGCTTTGAATTCACATTATAGGAAAAAAAAAAGCCAAACAGATTTTTCATTACAGGTGAAAGAGACTTTCTAAAGCTTTTGTAATCAGAAGGAAGATGCCTTCTGTGGCAAACCCCTCATGACATAGTTCCCTGAAAAGCTTATAGCTGGCTTCCAAGTCAGAGCGGCACTCTATCCTAGCAACGTAGGAGAGTCCCTCCTCCTCTTTCCAGAGGAGCGTAGCTGGGGCACTGTGTTGGGGACTGTGAGCCAGCGTATCTTGTGATCTAAAAGATCCGTACAGCTGAGGTGGATGTTTATTTTTTAGTTGTCTTCATCTAATTCTGTTGATCAATCTTAATTTTTCAGTTCCAATCTCTCTTAAAAACTTTGTTGCTTTTATCCTGAAATTCTTGGTTCTCTCGATTTCTCTTGTAGTCAGTTCTCTAGTCTCAAGTTGTTTTTGCTGGGATATTGCAACACTTGAAAAATGTGACTGAAAACAGTAGGGTGCGCAGAGTGGTTATATCTATGCGTAATGTTAGTAATGCTGTCAAGGGCTTTGTTTTTCTTTCTTAAAATAGCCGTTTAGTTTAAAGCTCAAGATGAATACAGCAGCATTCAGTGAGTTATTTTGATGTCTTAGGTTCAGACTTGGTGTCTTTTAATAGGAAATGGCCTTCAAGAGATGAGGAGTTGGAAATGCTATCCTGGGAAATGCTTCTGGTTGTTATTGTAAAACATCTTTTATCATGCATTTCATACACAGACTATGTGTATGTATAGAAATTTCTTCTGCAGGAGTTAAAATACTGATTTTTGTTTTGTGTCTAATATTTTTATATACAGGTTTATTCCAGAGTTGGAAAAACTTGAATAATATATTTTATCCATGTTTGGAAAAAGATAGTTGCTACAGACAAAGAGGATTAACACTGGTATTGCAAAAAGATGAGTATGTTAAAACCAAGTGGACTTAAGGCTCCTTCAAAGACCATCAAGCATGGCAGTACATTGCTGAAAACACCTGCATCTGTTGCAGTTGGTAAGGAATATTTAAATATCTTAATATTTCCCTCATTTATCTTCTAACAAAAAGTACCTCGAAAGCTATGAGTATATGCTATTTTTACTATTTATACAAAAGTATTTTTGCTTATATTTCTGATCTAATGAAAATTATGTGTACAACATGCAAAAAATCTGAAGTTAATAATTGGATGTGCTCAAGCAATTTTCCTTGAAGAAACCTTGTCATGATAAAAATGATTGGGTAGTTTTTGAGGCAAGACTTGTAATCTTCACAAGATTTTTACCAAAACCTATATTAAATGCATTCAGTGTCTCTGTCCTTAGATTTTGAATTATTGTATTCCAGAGATTACAGTGTTTTCATAAGTAAGAAAATTTGGAATTGTGCTCTTCCTTTTAGAAATCGTGCTTTTCCAAACGCTTGTTACATTGAAACGAAGTGATGATGCTCTCTGGAATATTAGTGTATTTGATTCCTGTTGCTTTCTTATTGTGCTTGATTCCAGCTCCAGCAGAAAAAGCAGCTTCCAGTGAAAAGGCCTCAAGCACAACCACTGCAGATGTACATGAAGAGTTTGTGGATGATTTCAGAGTTGGTGAGCGTGTTTGGGTCAATGGAAATAAACCTGGCTTTATTCAGTTCCTTGGTGAAACACAGTTTGCTCCAGGACAGTGGGCAGGGATTGTTCTAGATGAACCGATCGGTAAGAATGATGGCTCTGTGGCTGGAGTTCGCTATTTCCAGTGTGAACCCTTGAGGGGAATATTTACAAGACCGTCAAAATTGACAAGAAAAGTGCTGACAGAAGATGAAGCCAATGGTACACAGACAGCTCATGCTTCTAGAGCTACATCACCAACTTCCACATCAGCTGCTAGTGTGGTGTCTTCGTCCGCTGCTGCGCTTCCCCCTTCAGGAATTCCACAAAAAACTTCACCACTTGCTGCTAAGGAACATTCAACTCCTTCTCAGATTAGCAATCTTTCAAAAACTGCAAGTGAATCTATATCAAATCTTTCTGAAGCTGGATCACTAAAGAAAGGAGAAAGGGAGCTCAAAATCGGCGATCGAGTTCTGGTAAGATTCCTCTGCAGCCTCTATGTCTGCTGTTTGATTGATGAATTGTAACTTCTGCTAATACTCAAAACTTTTCTACTATTTCCTTGGTCAAGGTAATGTAAATTTATGCTCTAGCTTTCTTTTCATTGAATGTCTTCATGCTCTTCGCCTGCAGTTTTGCATACTGTGGGAAGATCTTTGCAGTACCAAGATAAAATGGTTAATTTGGCAGTTTTTAGCCTATTATGTTTTGCCAGTGTTTAAAAAAAAAACATTTGGTCTTTAACAACATATTTGTAGCTTATCTTTCCATAACTTCAAGAACTACAGTCATGCTAAATAAAAAATGAGCTTGTGAGATTTCCATGCCCTATTCAGGGCCTTGTCTTCAGCAAGCTAACAGTTCAATAATTGATTGTTCCCCTGAGTAGTGATAGGCAGCAACAGAAGTAGTCACATAATGCCACTGATCACCCAGGAATTACGTGTTCTGTTGGTGATGTGCCATGTTACTTGGCTGCCCTTCCTAAATTCAGAACCATAAATGCTTCTGCTGATGTATCATTTCACTCTTTTAAAAGGGAGTTAAGTTTTATTAGTTTAAACATTTTTTTTAAAAATAATTAGGTTGTATACCTTTTATATTTGGATCAATGTAATAGAGCATGAGTCATTTTTCATAATTGATTTGACACACACCTACTAAGAAAAGTGGGAAACTTTGCCTTGAAACACTAGCCTTTGCTTGAAAAGGCAGTAAAAAGCTGGTGATACATTGCTTATGTTATGTTTTTATTTAAAGGCTATGTATGTAGCCTTCAAATACAACCAGAATGATACTTGTATGTCCACCAGATCTACGATCACTAACAGAGATCTGATTTTAGGTTTGAATTACTTGTGTGTGTCATTAAGCTGAAGAATTGTCTTACTGTTATTTTGATACCATCTGTTTTCATTTACAATATAATTTTTAAAATTTTCTTTAGGTAAAAACAAGGACAGGAATGAATGCCCTGGCATAGAAAGCATTTCTGGGGTTACCGTAAGAACCTTTTGTGGAAAAAGTCCATGGATTTTATGTTTGTCCTGCACGACCCCACCAGATAATGATTCTGCAGTGAAAGTGGATTGATATTTTAATTTTTTTTTAAGGAAGAATTTGACTCCTCTTTCTGTGTTTAAAACATTTCTGAGCTTAAAACATAGGGCCAAGTTGAAGAAAGTGTGAAGGAGACTGAAGTGAAGTGACGGCAGGGTTTGGCTGACAGCTAGAGTTGGGCTGAGATGTGTTTTCCTGGAGTGGCAATGGAAACAAAGATTTACCATTTATCCCTAACTGTTTCTGTCAGAGACTAGAGCCCTGTTGTATTCCAGTCAGTGTTGTTTTTTTAACCACTTGTTTGCCTTTTTCTCAAGGATCTTTGTGAGATCTTCTGGGATGTCCTCTTTAGGTGGGAAAATTCTCCGATGCCTACGAAGGCATCGCTCTAGCTGTCCTGTATCTTACTAGTGCAAATTACAGAAGCAGCATATCCTAAATGGCACAGTTTGATAGTAATAAGGTCCCAAATTCTGTTTGTTAAGTAGAACAGATTAAACTTAGTATTTCATCCTCCCTACTTCCTCTGTTTGCCTTAAGTCTTCCTGTTGAATCATCAAATTGTAGTTTGAGGTTTTGGGGCAATTCCTAGCACAACATGTCAGTGATGCATATCTGTAATTTATATGCCGGTATAAGATAGTGTGTGCACAGGAATATGAATATTAAATGGACAGGATTCTTGTCTGCTGTTTTTTAACCTTTTTGGGTCCCATGCTAATTTTTTGTAATAGATCCCAGACTCTGCTGATGTCATGTCTAATAATAATTCAGATGTAAATCTCTTAAATCGCCAGGTTAGTGCAAATGATAGTAAACTTGGCTGAATAATCCGTTCATCTGTTAATATTTTTTTTCTCTCTGGCGCTGAACTC
The DNA here is from genome assembly GCF_964195595.1 of Calonectris borealis. Lineage (NCBI taxonomy): Eukaryota > Metazoa > Chordata > Aves > Procellariiformes > Procellariidae > Calonectris > Calonectris borealis. The sequence continues at coordinate 8,118,907 of NC_134329.1, forward strand.
CTGTCCAGCACTATGGACTGTAGAATTGAGCTGTTACTGAGTAATTGCTGGAAACTGTCCTCCAGAGCCTACAGCTAGCACCGGTTGTTGTGAAAGACCTGCCTGTCACTTACTGTAGCTTGCTTAGCCATTCCATCTCCATCAAAGGTACAAATGCAACTGGACTGCTCGGCGTCATTTGTTTTTTATTTATACTGACAGCAGTAACTTTTCAGTATTATGTTACGCAAGAGGACGAGAGGCTTGATGGAATTTGTAAGTCCCACCTCAGCACAGAATTTCCCCTCTAAGTGACAATGCAGCGTCATAGGCCCGAGATACACTCCCGTCTGACCGTACCGTTGCAAAACTCTAGCGACTAAATGCTGCCCACATTCATCAGTTCTTGCAGTTTGGACTGACTGCTGTTGAATACTTTGTGAAGGTTCTTAGTAATAGCAATGCTGTGATGATTATGGATATATAGGGAAAACAACTGCTGGGAATTGTGTCTTGAAAACGGTGAGCCTCCAGCAGTGTAGAATTGCAGTTCAGCAGAACAATGAATTCATGATAGACAAAAGCTCATTTGAGAGCCTTATTAAAATACTTAACTGGAAAAGTATGTCCTTAAGGGCAAATTCATAGACGGGTAAGACACAACTCATCAGCTAAGATTACATTCTAGAATGGACTTCAGATGTGGCTCAACTTTGTTGATCTTTGTGTGTGATCTTAGGGTGTGGAGTGTTACGCTGGAGTATTTCAATCTGTTAGATTTTTTCCTCTAACTTTGATTTTAAAATGTACTTAATAGGAATTACCTTGAATTGATCTGTTTAATTTTTTTGTTTGTTTTGTTTTGTTTGTTGTTGGTAGTGACTGCCTGTTTTTGGATGATACCTTCAACGAAAAAGGCAAAATCATACAACTTTTTTTCTTCCCAGTCTGGATTATCAAGAACCAAGAGGCCATTCTGACAAATATTTAAATGCCAGAGAAATGCATTTACCAATTCCCGTCTCACCTTGGCTTCTTTTCTGCATTACACAAATGTAAATTTGTCAGAAGTTTGTTGAACCTGAAATGTTCGGTTCAAAGCATTTCAGGCTTGACAAAGTGACGTTTCCCAACAGCTAAGCTTTGTTGGAACATTTTTCAGTTCCTTCTGAGATGTTCGTAGTATTCCTCTACATGAAAAAAAGCTGTAAACTCTTCACAGTTGCTTCTGCATTCTGTCACAGAAAACTACTGCATCAGATGTTCATAGCCAGTGGTGTTGGGATGAGGTAGTTTGATTAAAGGCTGTATGTGCAAAGAAATCTTGAAGAGATGTTTAAAACTGTAGAGCATGGTCTGTTGTTTTGTGTGGATAGAAAAAATGTCTTAAGCTTATTTTCTTATTCCTTTGATCTCTAGTTGTTTCACCAGTCTTTCGTGCACTTAAAGTTAGAATTACCTAATGCTACATGGTCCCATATGTAGTCCCCCCCAAACTGATGTCTTTAAAAAATATATAGATTTAGTAATAAAGGAAGCTTCCAATGTACGGATCCCTGATTTATTGGATACGACGACAGGTGCCCCACAGGATCTTTCCTTAATTCAGATAACGTTAGGAAGAATAGTGGTTACATACAAACTAAGCGTTTGGGGCACTCATTCAGATGCTTGTCAGAGAAAAGAAATTCCACTGCAAAAAACAAGTAGAGTTGTGAGGTGATCGCCTATATGTTCTCAAACGCAGGCTTGCTTAGAGTAACTCATGTTAGGTTGGGCTGAACAATGCAATAGATGTGGAGATGAAAAGATGCAAAGGCAAGCAGGCTTGATTTTTCAGGGGGCAGAAAACATCTTTTTCTGAAAGACCTTGTGTATTAAAAAAAAAAGTTTCATTAACATCAAAACAGACAGACAGTGCTTCAAGGTGTGTGATATGTCAGCTGAGTTGTGTTCCTGTGGATGCCTGCAGACAAAAACACTTGGTAGTAGATTTGCTGCAACAGTCAGCTGCAACTTCTTCCCTTTTTCCCCCCTCAATTTAAAGACGACATGTTCCAGGCCGTTAAATTGACATGTAAACATCAAAAAAATAGCTCATGGTAGACATCAATGTCCATAACGGAAATACAATAATCATGGAGGAATTCACATTGTCCTGTATTCTTAGAAGTTCTCTTCCTTGACATTCTGGAAGAGTCAAAGCAAATCAAACTAAGTGAAGTGAATACACAAGCTGAAGTATTATACCCCAAAATGGATGTTCCAGGGCAAAAGGAGAGGTCCTTCAGATTTCTGTAGTTTACTCCTTCTCAAAGACGATTAGGTGAAAACAGCACGCGAGCCCTCTGCTGTCTTGGAAATCTCTGATAAGAAGTCTGTCTCCCTCAAATCCCGGTATATCTGAGCCATATTCAGCAAGCACTTAAATGCCTAGTTGACTTGAAGCTGAGCGGTAGTTTTCCTTTCACTAACAAATATTTGGAAGTACTTCATGTTAATATGTAGAAAGTTGAAAATATAGGGAGATAAAGTACTTATTTTAAAAAATTGTGGTTTCTGATATGTAACTCCTTATTATTCAGCTTTTCATTTGTTGCATTGATGTATAACTGGAAAAAAAAATATAGCTAAATGAAAGAAAAAGTTACTAATGCAAAAAGTAGTTCAAATAGCTCTGTATTAACCATAATTTCCATTCTTAACATCTGAAGTATGTTCTGGAATCTGGATATGATTTAGTTGTTAGAGAGAGGACATTAACTCTGGGCAGCCCGATCTCGTATTTGGGGATCGCTGTAAAGTAGGAAGTGTTGATGTGGAAATCTGCATTTCCTTCATTGCACTTGTCCCGCCTTTCCTGGGTTAATGACAGAGTGCAAGGTCTTTTAACACAACTGCAGTTAATTTGCCTGCTGAAAATTAGGCTACAGCTTCAGCATTTTGAACCTAGTGTGAATAAGAATTCCTATGCAAAAAGTGATCCCTTCTTGTGCCAGTGGAAGAGTTGTCGCTAGGTACTAAACCAGATGGGGAAAGAGTAGGTGAAAACTAATTCAGAAAACAAATTACTTTCAGGCTAAGCCAGTTTCTGTTTCCTGTTTGAGTTGCAGCCAGAGAACCTGTTTGCCCTGGTATTGCAAACACTTACGATTTCTTAAGAGCCCAATGCAAAGTTGATTTAAAAAACAAACAAACAAACAAAACCCCCTGGACTAACCAACCTGATAAACCCAACTTGTTGAAACAAAAGGGGGGAACCTGCCTTGTGTGACAACCGTTGCACTTGCCAAAGGTTGAAGCAGCTTGGAGAGCATCTTAGACTTTTCGCGGATGGACCAGGTGCTGTATTTTAAATAAATAAATAAATAAATAAATAAATCTTATCAACCTAAGGGGCCTTAGCCTTCTCAAGGGATTAAAGTGCTTTCATTCATTTAACCAGTTACAGCTTCATCATGGTCTGCCAAATCTGATGCTTCTGGAGCTGAGCTGTAAAGCTGTAACTTGGGCCTCAGCCCATATGTTCACAAAAGGTTGCAAACTAGATTTACAGGCATATGCTGATGTGGCCTTTTTGGAAAGTTATTCTCTATGCATGAATAACATCTGATTTCTTCTTATTGTCTGTTTTACACTGCTCACTCTGAGTTATTTCGTGCTTTGTTATTTCTTAGTAAGTTCTGTAGTGATGTAATAGGCAGAGACTGATAGGAGATTATTGTCAGATTTGTTTCCACCCGTGTAACCTATCTTCAAGTAAACATGACGTAAGTCTGTCAACTGATTACATTCCAGGACTCTTAAAAGCAACGAAGGGGAAAAGAAATTTCACATGTAGAGAGAAGTTTCTCCCTTTAGAATTAATCCTGCATTGTCCTTGTGGTATTTTTAAGTTTTCCATTTTCTAGTTTCTATAGTTGAATTCTGAATTTTTTATATATATATATATATTCTGAATAGAAAATGCACTTCTGAGTTTAGTCTATTTAAAAATCTATAATAGTAAGTATTTAACTGTTAGAAAAACAAATATTCATTGGCATTGTTACAGTTAAAGCAATGTAAAAATATCTCACCATAATGCATGTGAGGATAGAAAAGGAAGAAAAATTTGGATGTTGAGAACATGAGATTGTTGTGTGCTCTACTGGGGCTGTCTTGAGCCTTATTTGTTGTGACTGCAAATGTATCTCAGTGCTTAACTGCTCAGTCGTGCTTTTGCTTTATCCTTAAGCTGAGTTGACTGTAAGGTATTTTGATGGCTTTGTCATGTTAAGTCAAGGATGAAAGTAATTCTTATATTTATGTATGTATATTTAGACATAGTATTTTGGATACTGTAAAGTATAATGTAGATTAGTTTGTGAAGTGGTTGCCACAGCATGAAATATATATATGAGAATATAGCTGAAGGATAAAGGGTATCCAAAGGCTTTGTCTGTAATTCATGATTGTGGTGATTTTCTCTGTGCAAACTGCGGCTTTCTGTTAACGTTACATTTAAGCATTTTTCAGGACATAAGCTCACGGATGAATAAGATGTTAAATTTATATTATTGCAGCAAGGTGTGTGTTGTGTCTAATTGTGAGTCATTTTGTTTTGGCAACTCCTTATTTAACTTAAAATTGCATGTGAGTTACTGGGATATAATGGCAGCAATAGGTGACTTCTCCACGTGCTTTATTAATAGTTGGTTCCTGCAAGACTGATTTTTTTTTTGTGTGTGGACTTTCTGTCTCCCTTCCCCTCCCGCTGCCTTCCCAAGGGGAGTGATATCCAGGAACATGTTGTCCTTGCTCATTTCAACACAGGATGGGCGAAAGAACAATTTATTTATTTACTTATTTTAGTCTTCGCCTTTGCTTTTTTTGTGGTGGCGAATTCACATGTGGCTTTTGTAGTATGGAATTGCTGTTAGTGTTTTGTATTGCTTCCTTTGTGATTGAATGAATTGAACCTCAATAGCAGATCATTTTTAATTATTAAACTGCATTCTTCTGGAAGTGAAGAGTTGTGCGATAGCACTGTATCTGTGTGTCTTATTGCACGTTAGCTCTTCTGCCCACTTTGGCCTTGCTTTTAAACTTGCTAGTCAACTGCAACCAAATTGGGTAGAAATGTAGAGGTTTCAAAGATAAGTTCTTCCAAGTTTCATGGAAACAGCCCAATAGAAGGTAGAGAATCTAACCACCAATTTTGGAAAAGCTGCAATTTGCCTTCACAGATTTTTGCACATCAGAGAATCCACGTGATCAAGGTCTTGTCTAAATACTGTTCCCATCAATAGAAATAGCTGTAGTCAGTCCTGCATTTTTAGATAGCAAAGTCAAGTGACTTATGTCAAGTGACATAACATCCAATGCCACAGGAAAACTGATGTCATTAATCCTGCTATTCACAGAATTGCTGGTTTGAAAAACCTGAATTAGGGAGGCCGGTTTAAAGTTTAGTAGATACTCTAGCACTCTTCTAGTCATGCCTTGATCAAGTGTCGGATGTTATGCAGATATTTCTGAAAGGAAGTAGGATAATCTGAAGCTAGACTGTCTAATATCAAGAAAAAAAAGAGGCAAAAAGTGACAGAGGAACCAGATGTTGACAAACTGGCAGTTTTGTCAAACACGTTTTACTTCTGTCTTTGAAACTATAGATTTAATGAAGAAGACTCTGTTGTGTGGTGGGATTTTTTTTTTTTATTATTTTGAATACTATCTAACAGTCTAACTTCAAAATTAGCATTGGACTTTATTGATATATTTAAGAACTGGGCAATGGATGGCAAACACCCATCCCACCCCCTCCACTCCCCCCAAAAAAGAAAAGTGGCTTGCTTGGTACCACCATTGGGTATGGTCACTAGTGTGGTTTTTCTTTGAGCTAATCTAGTGCTAATACTATTCAGCACTTTGATCCATGTTCTGGAAATAATTGTAAATCATTCCTGATGAAATCTCGGGACAGTCAGAGGGATGAATAACAATATGCATGGAGCAGTCCGGAGGGGCTTGTCATTTCATCTCCAGCAAGCCAAGCTGTTGGTTGCATTTTGCATTCAATGGCAGAGTTTATAAGCCTAAGAATAAGAGCATAAGCTGCATAACAGCCATGGGCAGCTGTCTGCTGGAGAGACTAGTGACGGCAGAAGATCCAGGAGCTAAAGGTACTGAAGAGGAGTTTGTGGGTTGATGTGGCAGAAGGACCAGTGAAAATACATGGTGCTCTAAGCAGTGCTGACCATGCTTTTGGTCAGTACTCAAATACTCTATATGGTTACGTCCGTAGTTATTTGAAAAGCCCATTGGAAACATTGGCGAGAAGGCGGAACACAGACAAAATGCAAAATGACTCAAGCAAGAGAAAGTATCTTGCAATAAAAGATTTCAAGAACTCGATCTGTTTAATTTACGAAGGGAAAAATTGAGGTGTCTTGCTTAAAACATGTCTGTTCCTGCATGGTGAATGCCGGTTGCTGAAGAACTCTATAATCTTCCAAATAAAAGCATAATGAGAGTCAGTGGCTAGAAACCACAGTCAAATTTGTTTTATTTCAAATTTAAATATGTTTCTAACAATGGAGTGATTAACTATGAAAACAGACTGTCAGAGGAAGCATGTTTTCTGATGAACATCAGCTTTGATCTAAAAACATCAACACATACAGCTTAGCTCAGTACAGTTACAGGGTTAATTACAGATGTAACTAGGTGAAATGTAAAGACCTGTTTCAGGAGAGCCAAAGGAGATGATCTGATGGTTCCCTCTGGCCTTGAATGGGTGAACAAATCAATTAAATACAATTGCTTTTGCCAGCTGGAAACAGCTCCTCTAAATTTTGAGAGACGAGAAAGAAGATTCTGTTTAGTAGAATCCAGGCTTTTTAAAGGTGGTTTTATTTGTCTGGATGGTTTTTGCTTTTTCAAGTGTTGCATATTATGGTGCTGTGGTTTGAATGGTTCTGAAAATGCCTACGTGACAAACACAGAAATATCCAAGCGATGCTTTTCAAGAGTCAACATAAATAAGTGCTCAGGCAGAAGGGGGGACAGAGCAATTGTTATTCACCTTTTAACTCTGCTCAGCTGGTCTGAGTAAGTGATACTGTTATACTGACAAAGTTTCAGACAGGGGCTATCCTCTTTTCAGAGAGATCTGTATTTTTCAATATAAAATTGAAATTGCTATTTTTAAACATACTGTTTAAATAGCAGTGTCATTTTTTAGACCATCTCTTTTTTTTTCCTGGATTACACTGGTTTATTTGTTTCCTACTTCTACTTATCTTTGGAAATGCAGCTCTGCAAAGGTTCTCACAAAGTTTGACGTGCTCACCCCGATGTGTTTCATCAGGAAGTGTTGAACTGCTTCAGGTTTACAAACCCATTTTGCTGCTTTACTTTACGTTGCAGCAAATTACTGTAAGCTTAGTTATAATTTGATAAGTGGAATTTAATCAATTTTTCCATGTGTTTGACATAACACTAGTGAATTCCAAGCAAATTTCCTCACCCCACAGTGACCCGTAGCCTAACCTAGATTCTCTGGCGTATTACTGCTTTATATTTTACAGCTTGACTATATTGAGTGTGATAACTGACTAAAAAAAGGTCTGGCAGTTCTTTTCTCTGATCTATTATTTAGTGACCTGCCTTAGTGTGAATGAAGGTCATGGAAAACTGTCTTCATGGTAGTGATGCCCCATTTTTCCATATAACTTTTAGAAACTTTTTAATAGACTGTTTTCCCTGTTTCTTTTAGAAACTGGGCTTTTTTTTTTTTTTTTAGCTCCACGGGCAAATGCAACTAGTTTTTTGGGTTTGGTTTTTTTTTTACATTTTTTCCTATAATTCTTACAATTAAAATTTTTAATAATTTTTCTATAATAAATGCTGTAATTCTGTAGTTTTTTCATATTGGTATATACAGTTTAGTGTAATCACGTCTTAATTTTTTTTCGCCTTTAGAGCACTAAGTGTAAGTCTGTATATGTACAGCAACTTTTATGCACAGAAAAGCCTTTACCATGCTGTGTTGTACAGTGGCACCTCACATGGTACCACCAAGGGAATAAGTGATTATTTTCTTAAATGCTTTCAAGGTAGGTATGTTGTCACATCCAGAGTACTTAATTGCAGCTGGAAATAAATACATTGTTTGAGGCAGATGTCTGTGAATGATTGGAAATCTTCAATAGATTCAGGCTTTATAAAGCAATGCTGAACCCATCTTTAAAGCTGAAGACTTAGAAGGCTTTTGCTTGAAACTGGGCAAAACTGCGTATATAGACCTTCGTCAATGCTATGAGCATTTTACTGCCACAGTGTAGTCTGATTCCTACTATTGGTAAGGATACACATTTCAATATTTGCAGAAAGCAGAAATGTAGTAGCTGGTTATTCAAAGAAGCTTGACTAGGTTTGGAAAAAAACAAAAATTCTTTGGCATTCTTCCTTGCATCTTGTTTTAAAATAACCCTGGTACCATGGTGACAAGACTAGTCACATTGCTGTTTCTCCTGGGGATCTCATGTTGTGCATCCCCATATGTTCTCGGGATATGAATTCCTCCATTTGCTCACTCCCACCGGGCCTTGGGTTGCAGTCCCATGCACATCCACTGTGATTGCTGTAGCAGGTCCAACGGGCACTGGTCGTTGCCAAAGCTTTTACACCCATTGTAATTTGGGTGCAATGTCTTCAAAATAAATGCCATACATTTTTTACCTAAACGTGGAAGATGAGCAGGGCCAAGGTATGAAACAAAAAGGAATGAATATTCTGCACCCACATTTAATCTGTATTATCCTGGAGCTCGTGTTACTTATCAAGAGGTTTATTTACAGTTTGAGTTGGAGGGAACAGATTGCAACAGTTTTTCCTGTCTCTGGGAGTCTTCGCATCTAGTTATCCTTTTGCACTACCATGCTTCAGATAGCTCTCATCTTGCATACCCCATTTACCTTCTATGGGAAGGTTTTTTGTGCATGTGTGTGTGTTGTTTATTTAAAAAAAACCCCTAAAACGCAAAAAAAACCCAAAAAACCCCAAAACCAAAAACCTCCACCACTCCACAAAACTGCAGTAAAAATCCTGGCTAAACAGTTCTGTAAAAGGAGCTGAGGAGTCCCTCTGTGCAACCGCAAACCTGACTATTGTCCTGGAAGGGGTGCTCCTTACCTAGGCTATTGTTCTAGCTTTCCGGTCTAATTTCTTTAATGGGTTTTTACAGCCTCTTTTGATTGAACTCTGTTTATTGAGGCAGACGAGTACAAAATTGAGTAGGGAAACAGTATTCACATAACTAACCAGTCTTTTCACCTAAAGACGTCTTCCAAATTTATCGTTAAAGAAAAAAAAAACCCAACAAAAAAACCCCCAAACCTGCTAGAAAAGGAATAAGGAGAAGGACAACTTGGAAGACCTAGTAGGAAGTGACAGCGCAGACACATGCATGTTTTTCTCTCAGGCTGTTCAGTTAAATTTTATTTTGATGTTTGTACTTACGTTAATGAAAAACTACTAGAAAAAGTAGGTTATGTATGAAGGTGAATAACGTGTTGACTTAAGGAATAGTTCTTCCCAGGAAGTACTTTAACAAAGGATGTTATATATTCCCTCTTCACCGCTGTGCCACAGAGGAGATCTGGATTCCATGTGACTGTTCTGGCCAGTTACGATTCTTTTTTTCTAAGACAGTACTCCTGCTTGTTTTTTGAGAGGGGAAGTTTGGCTTGTTCTCTGCCAAGAACACCAAATACCAAATGTTCTACTAGTTACTATTTTAGGCTGAGTCATGATAACTGTAAACTTTGTGTATTTTTATTCCATGAAGAGTAATAATTTGCTACAGTGCCACTTAAAGCAAGATATAAAGGCGATCTGCAGGTTCAAGACTGCCTCTAATGAGGCTTTCTCATTTTAGTAGTATCAAAAAGGGTTAATTATTCTTCCCTGGTTTTTTGAGGTTAGTGTGGAGTAAGATTTTTTTTTTTTTTCCCTCATCAGCTGAAGCCTTGAATTGCTAACAGAGCTGTCGGCTCTGGGAAGTTGATGAGCCAGTAGCTAGAGCACAAATGTGTGTGGCATCTACTGTGCGCTAACTTAGTTCTTTGTGGACACTTAGTGCTTTCGTGTCCTCCATTCCTAGATTCCTTACAGTTAACCTCTTGTGTGAACACTTCCCAAATGGATTAATATGAATTATCTAGTGTGTGTGATCATGCACCTCAATTTATGGCACAAGAAGCTTGTTGTTCTCTAGTTATCCTGGGAAGTTCCCCCCAAGAAATAGAATGTCTAATGTAAAAATTATATGAAATCCTAATATACTTTTAGTATCTAACAAGGAAAATTACAGTCTTCGTGTTAGCAGGTTACATCCAAGTTCTCTGCTAAGGCTACAAAATATTCCTCATTGTATAATGTGTGCTGGAAAATACAAGTGAAAGAAAGCAATGGCCCTGAAAATGTCTGTGTTGAATCCAGTGAATCTCTTTAAGAGGTTTTCATTAACATTTGCTTGTTTTCATAATGCTAGATGCAGGCTGAACAGATTTTCACACAAATAGGGTACAACATACTGTCATTCTGACCCGCAAGAATCCTGCAGTTCTGGCTCGTGGCCCTTCTCGGCAAGTGTCAGTCACGCTGAACACCTTTTGCTTCTTCGCTTAATTTAATTCTTCCCTCCCCTGGGCATTGTGAAAAATATATCTTGCAGACATTGTAAGTACTTGGAATGGCTGTAAAGATTCAATATTTTACATTTGAAAACAACTGATTTTTAATCTTCCATTTAGGAGTGTTTGTGTGGTTTTGTTTTAAAAAAAGTGAAGAAAAGATGAAGAAAATTATTCTCCCCTCCCTGAGAATTCAAATAGCTGTTTGCATCTAAAATTTTGCAAAGTGCACAGCATTATGCTTTATATCAGCTCTTTTAAATGCAAGAGGGTTGTACTATGTAGTTTATCTGAACTATTCCTCAAAGAAAATATGAAAGACTTCTCGTTTCATTTCTTCTACTTTTCCTTGCAGAATTAGATTTAGAAATAAGCAGTTCTTAGAAATCCTTATTTGCTGATAGAAATTTGTGAGAAACTATAGTACAAATCTATTGCATTCAGTACACTGGTTATACTGAGTCTTTTTAAATGTATTTTTAATCTTATAGCTATATCAAGTCACCTAATAGAATTGTGGCCTTCAATCGTGACAAACTTCCTGAATACCAAATTGGACAGAACTAAATGCTGGGGAATCGATTTTGTTGTTTTGATGGTGGGGGTTTTTTTCTTTTTTTCTTCTATAAACAATTTGGTTGTGAAGATCTGTTCAACATATTAAAACAAACTCATAGGCAAAAGAGTATGCATCTTGAAATAAGAACTGGTCACATCATTAATGTGCTTTGTGAACATGATTATACCGAAAGCTTTTTACGCTCTATTTGGTATTTTAATTTGGAAACGTATTAAATGCAGTTGTGTGTCTTATTGCTTCAGGTTGGTGGAACAAAAGCTGGAGTTGTGCGTTTCTTGGGAGAAACTGACTTTGCTAAAGGAGAGTGGTGTGGAGTAGAACTGGATGAACCTCTGGGAAAGAATGATGGAGCTGTTGCTGGAACAAGGTTAGTCTATCATCGGATAGCAGCTGCCTTAAAGATTTTGCATCTCTATATTCTGTTTTGCTTTTTTGATATCTTACATGAAACTTTATATCAAGGGAAGTAGGCTGTAAACCTGACTGTCTGCTGATGGTGGTGGGGGTTAGACACTGATTTGAATTTTATGACGCCTACACATCTCTGAAAGTCTGCATCAACCCCACATTCATGGGATTAGTTGATCTCTCTTGCTCCCATGTGAATTTTATTCATAGACTGGTAATGGAAAACACAATTTCCTGCTTTTTGAACGTCTGCTTGGTTTCTCAGCTTGGAATGAATGCTCAGTTAAGAAAATATCTCTGGGTATCTAATAGCTGAACTTAAGGGAAATCTTTCTGCATCACAGGAACTGAAAGCTCCTACACCAATAGTTGCCTCATTGTAAAGATTGGGAACAGTATAGCTGCTTCCTCCAATAAGTCACACTTAGAATGCATTAATTCACATCACAATTTAACTTTTTTTCTCATTTGGTGTAAGGAACCGGCCCATAACTCATTAAAAAGAGGTTTTACAAGGATTGTGCCATTTTAACATAGGTGATCACAACTTAAAATTTTAACTGGCTTTTGTTTATATTTAACCAAAGATCTATATTCTGTGTTATCAATATGCGTACATAGGTATAGGTATGTATGTAATAAAATATAAAAATACTTGATTTAATTAAAATCTGATTTTTATTTTTAACTCTGCTATCACATTTGTTGTTGGCAGCTCAGAGGAATGCATCGAAGAGGAAGGCTATGCATGTTAAACTTTGAATCTGAATGGAATTTTTAGGAAACAGAGCTCTAGCTCAAGAGTTGACTGTTGAATTTCTAAAGTCTGATATAATCGTGCTGTTTCAGCCTCTCAAAGTCCCCTTTCCAAATCTAGTGTTTTAAAAAAAAATTTGCAGTCTAATATAGATTAGATTGTCACCAGCTGTTACCCTGTCCTTTAATACTTTTAGAGTATTGATCTAGAATTCTTTGTGAAGCCAGACCATGTATCTGAAAAGACAGAAGTTAACTTAGTATTCTCATCTGTCTGCTTTGCTTTTGTAAAGGTATTTTCAGTGTCAGCCAAAATACGGTTTGTTTGCTCCAGTCCACAAAGTTACGAAGATTGGATTCCCGTCAACCACACCAGCGAAAGCAAAGACAACTGTGCGAAAAGTGGTTGCAACTTCAACAGCCCTGAAACGTAGTCCAAGCGCATCTTCCCTGAGCTCTCTCAGTTCTGTGGCATCTTCAGTAAGCAGCAAGCCAAGCCGTACAGGACTAGTAAGCTTCTTTTTCTATTGCATGCTTTACGTTCCCAAGCAGGAATCCACGTGGCACTTGCCTGTGGTCTACTTGCATAAATTGAGAATAGAACAGATCTTGGGTAGAGCACAATATACATTTAATTGTGCTCTCTTTTTCATTCAAAGCATGCATGAAGGAAGGAAATCTTAGCTAGCCCTGAAGAGTAGCTGAATATTTGAATATTTAAGCTTACACAGTTAATTCAGGCTAACTGAGTTATTGCAATAAGAAAGGGGCTGTGATGCCAACAAACCGAAAAGGCGTCAATGTTCTCTGACTGGAATCTCCATTTAGTTGTTCATTTTCCTAGCACTACCTCTGTCATATGAGGTTTGTGTTTGAGGATCTGGTATGCACTAAAGCTTCCATAGATCAAACTTGTTTTATTAAGGAGGAAGCTTCAAATTGTCGAAAATGTAAAAGGTTTTCTTTTACTGTTAAAGAGATGAGTCAGCTGAGAACTACGGAAGTAGCAATTGTCAAGTCTTTGCTGACAAGAAGCCTCTTTCTTTTCTTTTAGATTTGGTTTTTAATCCTATGAATTCATAAAGGCTAAATGTTGCAAAGTACAGTGGCTCAGGTGAATTCTAACACAGTACTAATTCCACCTAATACACTTACTATGGTTTCTTGTAAAGTTGCTCTGTTACATAAATGTCCTAATCTTGGGTTGCAGCAGTAAAACGGAAATCTTCTGGGAAAGCTGAATTTTAAAAAGTCTCTCTTTTAAGGCAATTAAAAGCATAGAAGTAATTGGGTTTTTCCACAGTCACCCTAGATTTTTCCTTTTTTTAAACCAAAGTACATAAATACATCTAATTAGAAAGAGATCACTCCCACTGATCTGGAAGTGGTTAGCTGGCATACTGTCCCACTGACCAGCAGGTGCAGAACAGAGAGGTGACTTACCGTAGTCCTCCAAAACTGAAGCAGATTACAAGTGAACAGAGGTCAACAGTTGGTCAGGGCAACAGGGTTAATACCTTATCACAAAGGGCGTAAGGGATTTTTATTTGGCACAAACAGTGGGACTTCATTCCTTAATCCATTCTGGGAGTTGCACTTCTGGCTGCAGAGTGCCCCCTAGTCTGAAATCGGTGCATTAACGGACGATGCTGCCTCAGGTTCAGGGCAGGCTTCCTGAGCTGATGCTGAAGCATTCATATGGACCTCGACATCTTATTCCGTCTGCTATGATACTCTAAGGTGCTAGAGCGTACAGTTACACATTGTAAAAGTCTACAACATATTTGCTTATTTTTTTGCCTCTGTGTTGTGCCCCAGGACTTTTGCGTGTTTTGGGCCATAAAATATAAAGTTTCTGTAATCCATTATTTCTGGAATTAAAATTCCAGCTTTCTTCCAACTCTCTTTCTCAGCAACATGAACATTTGGTTACTGTCCAAGTTAAAAGGACTGTCAAAATAATTCTGACACTTTTTCTTTAAAAGTTAAGCTGCTGAAGAAACAAGATTTCCTGAAATCAGTTTTGACACAGCAGACTATTCATGCTTCCATTTCTAAGAAAATTATAACTTATCTGGAAATTGCTGGACTCTTGCATAGTCTTCTCAATTATTCAAGGCTGTTGCTGTTTTCTTCCTCCTGTGTAAGAAAAGCAGCTGTCAAAGTAGGTGATCTAATGATTTAAGAGGGCTGTCTGATGCAATTTGTATTTATTTCCAAGTCTGAAGGAAATTGATGTTCCTCTGAAATATTTTGGATTTCTTTTGGAATCGGGAATTAAATCAAGTTTGATTTGAAGAGCTAGAATTGTTAAAAAACAATACATTCTGGAATGAGATATCTTCTGGAAACTGAGAGGATCTGAAACAACTAATCTAAGCATCAAAGTGAAAGTTTATTCTATCTTGTACCTTTTCAGTCACTTGATACAGCATTTGCAATGGATTGTAGACATATTCAAGGCTGTGAGTAGGCAAGTTAGAGAGATTGTGTAGCAATCATGGTAACAGAAGGGGAAGAGTGTTTTTGTGATGACAGGAGAATACATCCTTGTTATGCTTTCTGTTGGGGATGTTGTCCAATGCCAGCATTCCAGGCTGTATATGGCAACTATTCTTCAACATTTTGATCTCTGAAAGGGATCATGGAAGAAACATGCTCCTATTCTTGGGCAATACTATTAGACAGAGCTAAAAGTTAACATAACAGAAGAGCAAGCCTTTGTGTATTCGTTTTTGTTTTAAATAAGGCTTTAACTGAGATGTCATTCTCATTTAATACTTCGACAAATTTCTGAGCTGTTAAGCTTAAAGTCAGTTTTTGTAAGCTGTATTGGATATTTTTTGGTTCGGTTTTTGCTGTTTTCACAACTATTGCTCACTTTTACTACGTAATTTCAGTTTATTTGCTTTCCCTTCTAGCTCAAAAACTCTTGAGGAAGTAGAAGACAGGGCCATGCTGAATTTTCACTGACACTGGTTCCATTCAGTGGAGCAGAGACCATGCAAGGTCAAGGAAAACCCTAAGGTTCATTTTAGCTATAGTTCTCCAGATTGATTCATTTTTATCTATACTCTTTAAGTTTAATCTTTCAGATTTTTTTTCCAGAAGTAATTTAATTCCAAGTGGTATAAACATATGTTTTAATCAGATACCAATTGTTCTTCTTCACAAGGTTTTAGCTGTAAGGCTGGCTTTTTAGGTCAAGGTAAATGCTTTTCATCCTGGATGTTTTTTTGCCATAGTAGAGGTGCCAAATGCTAGTTGGAGTTCCAAAAGCTTTTGATAGAGCATTTGGAAATGTTATACTGTTGCTGGTGACCCAAGATGATGACTTGATAACTACAGGCACAATGTTTTTAACTTGCTAAAATCTGCCTTTCTTTTTTTAATGCAAAAAGGTGCTTAGAAACATAATGAGCTAGCCTTTGTGTGAGTCTGCTAAGCACACTTTCGATTGAGGCCAGCCTTTTGCTTTCACTTCAACCCTTCTGTCTCCTACTAGCTGCTGATTGCTACAAAGCAGTCTTACTACTCATGTATGGCCATTGTTAAATTCTAGAAAATGAAGTAATTAAAATGTAAAAGGAGAAGGTACAGTAGGTTACAGAAAGCATTTGCTTTACTAACCCAATGTTTGTAGAGTCTGGAGATATCCCTTGTTCTTACTTCATACAGAATGATTTTTAACGTGTTTACTTTGTGAAGTTGACAGAAACATCCTCCCGGTATGCAAGAAAAATTTCTGGTACCACAGCCCTACAGGAGGCACTGAAGGAGAAGCAGCAACACATTGAACAGCTCCTGGCAGAAAGGGACCTCGAGAGGGCAGAAGTTGCAAAAGCAACCAGTCACGTAGGGGAAATAGAGCAGGAATTAGCACTTGTTCGCGATGGACATGATCGGGTAAGAGTGGTATTGCTGCTCTTAAAATAGAGGCTTTAATATAATTGCCTTAATTTCCAAAATTGTGTTTTCTTATTGAAAAGGTCTGGGAGTAAGAAGCGGTATTCTGAAACTAAAGTAGTCCATACCTGTGAGATCTTCCTTGTGGGAGCTTTGGCTTGATGAGATAGCCAGTCTACTTCATTTAACTCATTTTTGTTCAACTTCTCTACACATCTCTACAATCTTTTATTATATACGTATTTGAGTATGATAACATTTCTGTCCCTTGGCCCATCACTTTACCGAATTGTGATTGCTGAGGTATAGATATGTAACTTGGAAAAAATTCATGTATTGCCCAACTTAGTAGATTTTGTTCTTATTCCTCCTGCTGATTAGCATGTACTGGAGATGGAAGCGAAAATGGACCAGCTACGAGCTATGGTGGAGGCTGCTGATAGGGAGAAAGTGGAGCTTCTCAATCAGCTTGAGGAAGAGAAAAGGTAACCCAAAACTGTCTTCATTAGTATAACTCTGTTAAAAACAAACTTTGCATTAAAAGCGAATGCTGTCATAACTTTCAAATACGAAACAAATTTTGAATATTGCAGATATGGGCAATTATTGTATAAAATCATATTGCAATTTCTTAAAATTAATACTAAAAAAACCCCTCTCTTAAATTTGGGGAGGGAAAGCCAAGAAAGTGGACTTGTGTAGAGACTGTAACTATTGTTTATAGCTGAATTTCATGCAACTCATTCCTTTTAGTATTGCTTTCTGTTATGAAGGATTTTATTCCTACGTATATGAAATTAATGGATCATACCTGATCTTCTTGAAACACCCTTCTTCCACTTCCAAATGAAAATTTTGATAATCTCATTTGCTGACAGTGCTGGATTAGGAATTTACAATTCAGTTCTCTTGTGAATAATGTATTACAGTTAGTCATGTGCTTCTAGGTAGGGTCTGTCTTTTACAGAAAAATAATTAAAGCTGTTAATTTT
The DNA here is from genome assembly GCF_964195595.1 of Calonectris borealis. NCBI lineage: Eukaryota > Metazoa > Chordata > Aves > Procellariiformes > Procellariidae > Calonectris > Calonectris borealis. The sequence continues at coordinate 8,136,207 of NC_134329.1, forward strand.
AATGCCTTTTCTAATTCCCATTCCCATTTTCATAACCATTTGAGGAAAGGAACTGAGATTACCAAGTAGGTAAAGTGAGGTTAGGAAGAGAAATAACCTGATAAATTGTTGGGTCAAGGTTAGGTGAAGAAATAATCTGATAAATTGTTTTGGTGGATTTGGAATGCTTTTGAAAAGCAAGCGTCTATTTAGAAACCCATGTGAGTCTGTCCTGTAGGCTTGTGTGCGCCCCTGAAATCAGTCAGATATCAACCTCTCCGAAAGGCCTGCCTAAAACTAGAAATCACGGATGAAAAAATGCAATGGTAAACCCCGGGCAATTCCTTCACAATTTTCATGGTGCCTTTTTATGGGACCCACTCAAACTGAATCCTCAAAACAAGCAGTAGAGTTAGGTCTGGAATTATTTGTATATTCTCAACGAAATAATGCTGTAGGTTTTTAAATTAAAACAAAAAAAAAAAAAACAAAACAGGCAGCTTTGCAACACGGCCAGTAGCCTGGCTGTGGACCTACTTTCGCTGAATGCCAGGTCGGTGGGGGTCTGTTTTGCTGCAGTCCTCCATGGCCTTGAGCTCACCTTCAGCGTGTTGCTAGGCAGCGCGGCGGTGCCGCTGCGCGCCTGCTACCCAGTCACCGAAGTGACGTCCTGCAGCCGGGAAAACATTTCACGGCTTCGGCAGTGTAATATTTCTCCTTCCTCCTAACCACTCTAGGCTTGTTTACTTTTACAGTTCATATGTTTACATACTACAGTTCTCTGTAATATGTATTCAAGTCAGTCTCAGTGACTTGAAGTCAAATAATCTTTAATCCTCTATTTCCCAAAGCACATTGGTGAGACCCACTTCCAGTAATAAGTTCTTATTGTCCTTTTATTTCAGACATCCATCACTTGTAACTCTCTTTGCAATGATTTCTACATCTGTCAGCCAAGCTGCGGGCACCAGCAATGTGTGTAATTCAAAGGAAAGAAGACATGCTTGTCTCTTCCTTTGCAACATCTTACAGTGTTTGAAAGGATCAAGGGGAAAAGGGGAAAAGGATCAAGGGGAAAAGGAGGAGATCTGACCATTGGGGTATACCAGGGTCAGGGGAGGGAAGAAATAACTTTTTACAAATTTTATTTTAAGTCAGATATTAGCTTCTCACCTCTGTCTTCTCATTCTGAGACTCCTGTATAGGCAAGGCAATATTCTTGCCTGCACTACCTAACGTATGTTTTTCTACGCTAGAGTTTTGATGCAAGTTGACCAGCGCACTTCTAGAAGGCCCGTGGGTATCCTGGATGTGTCCCAACTTTCTGTTTCTTGGGTGAATAGTAGAATATACAGAATGTGAGATCAAACTGTTCATTCAGGTCACCTCTTTTGAGAACGTGCAGAAGGGTGAAAGAATGAGAGAATCGATGATGACTTAAAGGTTTTCTTTTTAACTTGTCAGAAAATACTTTCTTTATAGAGCTGCGGGAAGGCTGATGCCTTACTTTGTCAGTGGTTGTGTTTTAAAGACAGTGGCTTTCCTTCTCTCTGATGCTTCCTGTGAGAGATTTCTCCTTAGTGTTTCTGGCAGCTTGCTGGTACAATCAGAATGATGTTGCTGTAATTCTGATTTCCACTGAAAAGTGAGCTTGAAAACATTTTCTTTAAAAGTTACCTGACTTTTAATGAATTGTCCCCACAGGAAAGTTGAAGACCTTCAGTTCCGTGTGGAAGAAGAATCCATTACCAAAGGAGACCTAGAGGTAAAATATCTCCAGCTTTGTAAGGAGGATATATAGTAGGACAGAGAAATGCAATGAGTTCAGATTAAGTGTACTGTTCTCTAGAAGAGAAAGGCAGGAATGATTAATAGATGCAGTACTGCTCCAAGCATATGCAAAGCATGTGAAAGTGATTCCCGGTTCTGCAGTCCCTGAGTAAGCTAACCGTCCTGAAACTACGGGATTGCACCCTTAATTCAGTTACACACTTTTAGCAAGGATTGTACTGTGGAATGCTGTTTAGAGTAATTAAATTAATTCATAGAAAACTCTACCTTTTGATATTTTACATTATTTTATATTATATCTTACTAATGTTTCTTAAAAGTAAGCACCAACAAAAAATAATTTTGAAGTTATTGAATTGCACATTAATATTTACGCCTTTGAAAATTAATATTGAAGACTAGTCCTGTTTGTCTCTGATCAATTTTTTTGAATAATCCCTGTGCTTTCCTTTGGGAAGATTAATTAACAAAGAATGTTTTGTCCTGAGAGTTATTGCACACAAAATCTAAACAGCAATTAATGTGTGCTTTTTATCTTTCTGCTGTTTGTATAACTATAACGTTGGGCTAAAACACAGTATGTTATTACACAATCAAAATAAAAAACATTTAATGAAGGATTACTCTCAGATATTTGAACACTGCCAATTTTTATCCCAAATTTCAAATTGAAAAGCAAGATACTTTTTAGTTGTTCTACTCTGTTGTTGTCTAATCAGAAAAATATTAGAACTTCTTGCACAGCATAAAGTACAAACTTAATTAACTTGTGTTCCTGTGAACCATTGATGATTAAAGTGCTAGCCTTATGAAAATTATTCATTTCATATAACATTTCTTTTATTTTAGTCTTCCATTCATTTTAAGATATCTATCTAGACTCTTCATAGAATGCTCCTTTTATTGTTTAGTCCATGGAAAACTTTAATTTTTTATTTTTTGTTAAATCAGTCGATAGTCATGGCAAACCATCTTAAAGACTCTGGTTTGTCAAGCTGCATAACTTCAAGAGTTTAAACTGAATTCAAGATAATGAAATGTATCCTGTTGTTTGTGTTGGAATGATAGTGCTAAGTGTGCAGGTGAAATATTTTTGTTTGTTTGTTTTTTAATTTTACTGATAGCGAAAGAGGCAGATTTCGGAAGATCCAGAAAATGTAAGAGGGCACTTAAATGTGCAGAGACATCCCATGTTAACAGATTGCGTGCAGAAAATGCTTATACTTATTCACTAACTGCATAATCTGTTATTGAAACATTGACTCTAGTATTTGTGTGCATGTTGCTTTCAGAGCAATTACAACATTTCTTGAAAAGAATGTGTGTAATGACTAAACGTTGTAATCCCCATTAACTGAAGAGAGGGCAAATGTGTAATTAGAATTCTTTAGGGTCAAAAACTTTGCAACTAATTGAAGAGTATAGGAGCTTGTAGAAAATGACTGTCCAGGATCTTGAAATGTCTTTCATTTAAATGTAGGATTTTAGTTGCTTTCTTCACAAATCCTGCATGCTTTCCTATGAGCTCCTACTGCTGTTCAATAGATGCAGTATGCAATTAGCCAATTAATTTTTCTGAGGGAAAAAATCAGTATGTTCCCCATCTCCCCTTATTTGTTTCTTTTTTTTGGCATGAAATGCTAAGGGGAGAGATGATTAAAAACACCTGAAGAATTAGTGTGCAAAGCTGTCTGATTTTACTGTATCTTCATGTAGCTTCTCTTTGAATTATGTAGGAAAAATATATGTTACTGGATAACAGAAATTGCCTTACAAGACGTTTAAGCAGCCCTCTTGCTTCCATAGCTCAGAATAGTGGAATTTAAAAGCCCTCTCTTTGATTGGACTCAGGAAAATTTATCCCAGGCTGCCTCCTCTGCTGCATCCCCAGCCAAGACAGGAACTTCTCAAGACTAAAACTGGTTTCCTGCTGTGCATTCTTAGGTGTTCCTTTTGCGAAGCTACTTCAGCGATCTGGGTCTCCTCTATTCTTCCAATCAGGCTCACGGTGTGTTAGAAGTAAATCTGCATGTGCCCTTCCTTTCTCTTGTTTTGTGCACTCCTTGTTTAACCCTATCTTTACTCCTGATTTCCCTATTCTAATTTTTCCGTAAAAATGGACATCTTCACTCTCTAAAGGAGAGAAGTGGGTGATCACTTAGTTTCTAGGCTAATGCTTCATAATCTTAGTTGTGTTCTGTGATTGTTATCCCAGCACGAAGGGACTGAAGGTCGTCTTGCCCCATCCTAGCACTGATTATCAGCATTTATGGCTTCAGCACAATTTCACGGTTTGACCTGTAGATGGAGAACTTAACAGTAAGGTTTATTTTGAAGTGAAAGAGTAGCTAGAATACACAAGTGCTGAAAATAGCTGATGACTGGTCTCTGAGGTTTATTTGAGTGGAATTCTTTGAGGTTCAAGGCAGAGTAAGGCTCATCCTATTTCTCTATCACTCTTCTAACTGCGAAGCTTTGGAGAAGGTGAAGATGCTTCCTTAGTTGTTGGTTGGTTTTTTTTCTTTCCTTTTTTCTTTTCCATCCAAGTTAAGGTTTACAGTCTTCTTTTTGTAGTACTCTGCTCTTCTCAGTTTACTGTGCTCTGGGTTTCCTCAAAGAGGAACATAATCATTTAGACATTTCTCTCTGATCAGGAGAGAAATTTGAGTGATTCAAAATTTTGCAGTGATTTTTACCTCAGGGAAACTGGAGCCTGACCCTTGGAAATGAGACTTGTTTAAAGGATAATCCCTCATGCCCGAAATGGGGAAAAAGGTGTCCAGTAAAGATCGCTGGAGGTTTTTTTTTTTGATCTTTTATTTCCATTTTGGTAGGATTTTAACTTATTTCCCTTTGTAATAGCTAAGAGATGGGATTAAAAAAAAACCCAATAGTCAGTGATGGTATATCTGATCTTCGCAGTAGTAAAGCAATGTCTATAAAATTAATGATCAAAGTGTTCTGGGTTTTATGTAGCATAGAAAAACTTAAGATAGCGTATTTTGCAAAGTCATGCAGGGAGCATTCTCCAATTATGAAGTTTGGGGCTTCTTGGTTTTTAATAGATCCCTTTGGTGAATTAGAGCAAGGAAGGTATGAATATACAATTTTTAAAAATAGATTACTTTTCAGACTTATAATTTTGTGGTGGATCAGAACTAATACTAACCTGTCTCAGAGAGGGGTCTGAATTATAGCCACTTATAAAATATCTCCTTGGAATACTTAGTTCCATTTTCAAAGGCTGTGGGAGGCAAAACCAGTAATCCGTGTTCTCATGGGGTTTTTCCTCCCATATACACTGGAGATCCTCCACTGATAGAGGAACAAATCTGCTACGGAATTTCAAAAAATAGACAAATCTAAGAAGCAACTTCCAGCGTTTGTGGATTTTAGTATTTTGGACCTAGTAACTACATAGTAAAAACAGCCAACTGTGTTCAGCTGGAAAAATGCTTAAAAACTTAAACTGCCAGATGTCTGCATGCTTTTGGGAAAGAAGATAACTTGATGCTGTCAGAAGAGGTACTGTGTTTGGAGGAGAATAGGCCTGAAGCAAAACAAGAGGCTCATCCCCATCCCACTTGCTCTGCAGAGACTACGTAAGATCTTTAACTGCTGCGGCTGGTTTGGAAGCAGTACTAATCAGCTTGTCACTCTATAAATAACACAGTTCTGTAGGGATTTTTAAATATCATATTACAAAGATCAGAGAAGCAGCAGTGTCCTGCCAGCTAAAGCTGTGCTTTGGCAGCAGTGTGGCTCTGGAATTATTCATGTGTCTTCCTGCCTTTTCGGATTCTTTCAATCCAGTGTTCAGCTTGCAGGACTCTCTTCTGTTAATAGTAGTTCATAGGGTTTGGGGGTTACTGCGTTGCTTTGTTCCGCAGTAAATTAACTGCGGCAGTTAAGCTGTGTGGAGAACTTTCATCAAGACTGATGGATGCAACTTCTTCGGTTAATGAACACGTCTTAGCCTACCCAGGCAGAACTTCATTCAGTCTTCTTCTGGACATCCACCTTACTCTCGATGTGGGCAAGCCTTGAAAAGCTGCTCTTTCTGGAAAAGATGCTGTGAAGCAATAACAGACTTTCATAATCCTTTTAATTTGGATTGTTTAGTAAATTTAAATTAACAGTGACCTGTCAAGATTGACACAATACTCAAATCTCAGCACTTCAGAAATAAGCATGGCACCTGGTTCTTACCTCTTTATATTTCTTTTTTCTTTCTTTTTACCCCCTCCCCTCCCCTTTTCCCCACTTCAGAGGTGCAAGTCAGATTTGAACTAAGTGCTGGACTTCACCTGCATCTCTCAAACTTCTGCATCTCTTCAAACTACTCTGGGAGTATCTGGATATCAAGCCAGAACATCTGTTATTCTGTGTTCTTCCTAAAAATTCTAACCCTTTGTAAGCAAAAGGCAGAGGTACCTGCTCACTTAGTTTCATCTGCTTCCTGCTTCTCTTTAGGAACCTGTTAGAATTACAAGGATGTTACTTTTTTTTTTTCCTTACTTCCACATCTTGTTCAATGTATTTAGACTTCAGTAACTATAGAACAATCAGACTGATTCACTTTTTCACCTGGCTTTGGAGAGTTTTACTTGTTGCTTGCTTCCTTCCTGAAAGAGGAGGAGGGGGAAAAACTAGGAGGGTTCTCCAGTTAGACAACCATTCTTTTTCTATTTCTATTCAAATAATTCATACCATAGTGACAAATGAACCTTAATGTTCCCAGGTCTTAGCAAAAAGGATTTTTATGGCTGAGACTTGAGATATAGCTACTATTACCAAAAAAAAAAAAAAAAAAAAAATTTATTTGTCTCACGAGCTTCAGTGGTGAATTTTTGTCCCCTGGTTCATAATTAAATCATTTATAAAATAAGCCCAATGCATTAAAGAAAAAAGGTAGTGGGATGACAAGGAAAGGGATTTATCATCCTGTTAGAACAGGTTCATATATATATACACATATGTATTTTTTACATAACTATTCTAATTTGTGCTGAAAACTTCATGTACTGATAAATAACTTCTACTTGGCTGCATGAAACTTTTTTGTTCATATTTCTTTGTTTGTGATTTTTTTTTTTTTACATTTTTTTATGGTTTTTTACACGTCGGTCCATTTACACTTTCAGTCCATCTTTCTCATCCATAGCATTTCCCTGTTCATTTTATCCACTGCATCTTTTCTGCTCATCATTGATAGAAAATTCTGGCAGCACGGCCTGCATGTGGCTCCCTCCTCTTGTGCTGGCATGTGATGGTGGCACCGTTGTGTTCTCTTCCTTTCCCTTTTTACTAACAGACGCAGACCAAATTGGAGCATGCCCGCATTAAGGAGCTTGAACAGAGCCTGCTCTTTGAAAAGACCAAAGCTGACAAACTCCAGAGGGAGTTAGAAGACACTAGGGTAATGGTTTTCACTATTTAAATAACAAGACTGATTTGTGTTGTGGAAGATTTCTGATGACACAGTCTGCTGAGTATAACACATGCTGAAACACATCCTTGCTCCTGCCATGATCAGTACCTGCTGTAGATGTAGCTGGAACACTTTAAGAATTAGCATTAATTTTGAGCTTCAGTGTTGTGTGTGTGTGTACGCCTGTATATGTATACTCATTTCTTCAGAAGAATTCAGGTAAGATATCTTAAAACTGCAAAATTAATACTTGAATCCAAGTCAAAAGTAGCAAATGGGACTATGAATTGACATAAAAGAATGTTCAGTGGTTCATTTTTAGAAGTAGCGAAGTTCATTAAATCCAGAAGAAGTAAGATTGACTGTGCCAATGCTTTTAACACAAACTTAGTGTTTGGGGTTTGGTTTCTGAGGTCTTAAATAGTTGTACTACTTGCTTTGCTAAATCATGGTTTGCAGTGGCTTTTTAGTTCTTTTTTCCCACCCGTGACATAATCTTTTCATGGATATCCCAGTAGCATTAGTAATACTGTTGCCTGTCAAAATATTGCTGGACATACTTTGTCCCAAGTCAGAAGTTCAGCAGATGTCAGTTCAAGTTGAGGTAGGGATGAATATTATAAAACCAAGAATGTACTCTATCATAAGTACTTTTAAAAAGCAATTGCAGGTAAGTAATATCTTTTTCAGGATGTTGGTATAATAAGGAGGTTGAAACAGTAAATTCCTAATTAGAAATAACTGTGGTAGCTTTGCATGCGTTTCCATACCACAAGCTGCTTCAACAGTCAGTGAAAAGCTCAGATAATGTGAGGACACTTTTTCAGAGAGAACAAGAGAGTGGATATAGAAAGAGTTTCAAAGGATTTGTAGGCTAAAAATGTGTTTGTATTTTTCTCTGACGGTCTCACAGCTGGCATGAAATGAATTTGGAAGCAATTATATCAACAAATAGAGACCTCAGGATTCTCCTTTCTTTTCCCATCTGCTTTAAAATGGTTCTGAGAAACATTTTGTTAAACATTGATAATTATATAAGTGTAGTTTGTAAGTTGTTTAGCAAGTTGTTATTTGTAGGTAACTTCAGAAAAATGAATTTAAATAAATTCCACCTTTAGAAAGAATATAATATGCATGTAATACAAAGAGGTGGACGTTTTTCCTTTTTTTAAAGCAATAATTTATACATAAATGAAACAACAGTTGGTCTTGTTTCATAGCCTTCCATGTAAAAGCAGCATTTGCTTTTACTTAAGGCTTCTTTAGAATTTCCATAGAAATAGGGGTTGACAATGAGACTCGAAGGTATTCTAATCCAAAATGCTGGTAAGAATACACTGATGTTAGTTTGCAACACTCGGTGGTTTCTTTTCAGTGAGGCCTAAGTGTCTTTGTATTAAACATATCTTTTATAATTCTTTCTTCTTTTCTTAAAATGCTATTAATCATAGGTGGCCACGGTATCAGAAAAATCTCGCATCATGGAACTAGAAAGAGATCTAGCATTGCGGGTGAAGGAAGTAGCTGAGCTTCGAGGGAGATTAGAGTCTAGTAAACACATTGATGATGTGGACACTTCTCTTTCATTGTTACAAGAAATAAGTTCTTTGCAAGAAAGAATGGCAGCAGTTAGCAAAGAACATCAGAATGAGATGAATTCACTGAAAGAGAAGTTTGGAATTAGTGAAGAAGCATTGCAGAAAGAGATCAAATCACTTTCAGCTTCAAATGAGAGAATGGCAAAAGAAAATGAATCCTTGAAAACTAAGCTTGATCATGCCAACAAGGAGAATTCAGATGTAATAGAGCTGTGGAAATCGAAGCTGGAATCTGCAATTGCCTCCCATCAACAAGCAATGGAAGAGCTAAAAGTTTCTTTCAGCAAAGGTGTAGGAGCTCAGACAGCAGAATTTGCAGAGTTAAAGACTCAGATTGAGAAGATTAAATTAGACTATGAAAATGAAATGTCGAATTTAAAACTGAAGCAGGAAAATGAAAAATCTCATCATTTAAAAGAGATTGAATCACTGAAAGCAAAACTGTTGGCGGTCACAGAGGAGAAAGAGCAAAACCTGGAAAGCCTGAAGACCAAACTGGAAAGTGTGGAAGATCAGCATCTAGTAGAAATGGAAGACACTTTAAACAAATTACAGGAAGCTGAATTAAAGGTAAAGGAGCTAGAGGTACTGCAAGCCAAGTACAATGAACAAACCAAAGTTATTGATAGTCTTACACCACAGATCAAAGCTGCTGAAGAAAAGCTTTTGGACCTTGCTGCACTTCAGAAAGCCAATTCTGAAGGTAAATTGGAAATCCAGAAACTTAGCAAGCAGCTTGAGGCAGCTGAGAAACAAATTCAGAATTTAGAGACTGAAAAGGTTGATGGAAGTAGCAAGGTTTGTATCAACATCCATCTTTTTATTTTTACTTTGTTTTTATTTTACATTTGTACAGTTCTAATCTGCTATAGCAAATACATCACAGAAAAAAATAGTTTTATTGAATGCGTATCTTAGTACCATCCGAGGAGGTTTAGAGAAAGTGTTAACTGGGTCATGTCTCTCAACAGATTTCTAGTGCTTGGTCTGCACCACTAAGAAAAAGAAAAAAATTCTTTCTGCACTTCCTTGCTGCAGGCTTCAGCATGCCTCTGCTGAAAGCTTCGTGTTGCGGAAAAGTTAGTTTGTTGGCTTCTTTGGGAGAAGAATCCACACATCTTAAGTTTTTAACCTTTGGTGACAGAGGTATTCAGATAAAGTGACTTGGGTTCAATGGGGAAATGTTTCCTCTGTACCTTCACTACCTTGCCTCTTATCAAACAAGATGATGGAAGAAGCTGTTAAAAACAAAAGAAAGCAAAGAAGATCCTGGTGGAACTTTTATTTAAGACGTGATGTTGCTAGGCACTGTTTCACAGCGTTTTTGCAGCACAGACTGCAATATGATACATCTTACCAAGATTTTTCTTGGGTTTGGCTGAAATGTCTCTTTAAAGTTGATAGCATGGCATTCAGTACTTGAAAGTTGTTCCGCCACTGCAGCTAGGAATAAAAATGCTAAGATATCATTTCATTTTAGGGGTTCTTCCATATCCCCAATCTATGCATAACCTGACAAGACAGAGCTCTTAATTGTAAGAGTAGTGGGAAAGTAACTGGAAGTAGCTTTCCTAAACCCTTCACAGGTGGTTCCAAGATACTGGATTTCTGTGGATCTTTGACTCTACTTTTGAGGTCACTTTGGATTTCTGCACTACCCCTGGGTGTGGTACAGAACCTTTTGAAAAATTACAACCCCGTGTGTGTATTGGTCTGAATAGCCAGTTGAAACATAAATGCTAAGTTTATCAGACAAAAAAGTTAAAACAATAAAGAATCAAAACTACTAATTCGACTGATGCTTTAACTTTGTTTGGAAATTTCGAATGTATTCAAAAATGTCTGCCATTAAATAATGTTTTCGCCATTAATTCCAAGAGAACTAAATTTTAATGATTTCAAATATATTCCAAGATGCAGTTAGTACTGTGATGTAGTCATCAGTGGAAATCAGCTTTGTTCAGTTAACACATCACACTTTTTTTTCTCTTCAGTTTCTTTTATTTTTCATCTTACAGTGATTTTAATAGTATAGTTATTTCTTTCAGATTCAACTTTTGGTTTTCCTATTTTTTCATTCATGTTTGTAATTTTATTTTACTCCATTTCATCATCTTCGTTAGGCTAGTAATCTGGCCAAAGAACTGCAGGGCAAAGAGCAAAAGCTTCTTGACCTTGAGAAAAACTTGAGTGCAGTAAATCAAGTTAAAGATTGTTTGGAAAAGGAACTTCAAGTTTTGGTGAGTAATACCCAAAAATTTTGACTTTATCCTTTGGATTTTGCTTTTCATGCTGAGAGTGTAATTGAAATCTGAGGATCAGCTCTGACTGAGCAAGGTTTTTCAAAGCTATTTTATTCATGAAAAGAAGGCAAGGGTTCATGTCTAATAGGATCCATGTCAGAATGAAAAGAGCATTTCACCCAAGTTCTGTGTTATCAGTTGTTTTGTCTGAATAGAACTAATCTGTTTATGGATTTCAGATAAAATATTAAACCAAATCAAAAGCAGCATGTATTTTAAATTTAGACTACTCATTAAGTAACACGTGGCCCTTTATTATTATAACTGTTGTACAAATTAATGCCTGCTGTACACGTCTTACAAATGGTTTTTGAAGACATTTTTCATCTGATTTTTCATTTTGCAAATTTAATTAAATTTGCAAGTATTCTGTAAATCGGGTGGGATTTTCCTGAGAAACTACACCGGAGTTAGTAACAAAAAGACATGCTTTTAGGTTTCACTGTCCCTGTCAGAAAATCTTTCTGTGGCCATAGTAAATAGTTGAAGTTGGTGGAACAGTCTTGCTTCTTATCTTCCTCAATATCCTCCCTTTTCTTCACAGTCTAGCATCTCTTTGTGCTGGTAAAGCTCAAAAACACTGGTATGAGGTTGATCACAGGGTTGCAGATGTCCACTCTGCAGCCTACGAGCAGCATGGATAGCTTCTTGCGTTGAGAAGCCCAGAAATCACGTCTTCTACACAGGACTCTGTGGCTGCAGTTCTGTTGTTACGCTAGCTGATGGAGAAGTTATTTTGAAAGTTTAGGGACCTAAGGCAGGGGAAGATCTTGCTTTATGCTGCTGAAAATATCTGTGCTAAACTGTAATTCGAAAACTTTAGATGTATTTATGATAGGAGTGAAGACTGTTCTATTTTGTACCTGAAAAATACCTAATATAAATTCAGTGGTTGAATTATACTGCTATTACCAAACCTTACCTTAGGTTTTTATCAATTTTTCAGAAAGAAAAGTTTACTAGTGCAGCTGACGAAGCAGAAAACGTTCAACAAACTATGCAAGGTATGTCTGCTGCTAAACTAAAAAAAGAACTTAAAAAGCTGCAGAAAATAAGTGCTGCAAAATAAAGGGTGTTTTTTCCATGCGCTTTCAAATTTACACCTGGCAGTACAGCAGCTATGGAAGGGTTAGGATTACTTGCAGCCTCTCTTAAGAGTAATATACCTTGCAAGTAGGTGGAATTGTCTGCATCTAAGTAGTTACTAACTTTGTTTTCAAAATTTTACTTGCATAGAAACAATAAAAAAACTAAACCAAAAAGAAGAGCAGTTTGCACTCATGTCTTCAGAACTGGAACAGCTGAAGTCTAGTTTGACTGGTAAGGAAGTAATAAAATGGAATGTTTTGAAAAATGCATCAGCTTTGCGCTTTCATATGCCTTCTGCTCAGCTCGCCACATCGTAGTATGTAATGCTTTCACAGATGCATATACCTTCAAAAGAAAGCCTTTCTTCTAAGCAGGAAACAGCTTTTGTGGCACTGTGTAAGTGACACAGCAAGGTGACGGTGATGTTAAGGAAATAGTGCAGTAAGGCAGAAGATTTCCTGGCTGAGTGTATTCCAAATCAATAGTTAAATTCTTGTTTGACGTTGCAACAAAATCATGCTGTGGTAATGGTCAGATACCAGACAAAGGCTTGGGGACCAGACTGAAGCATTACAAACATAAGATAGTTAATTCACAGAAGCCTTGTCCATAAGTAGTGTTTTCTTTTTAAGGACATCAAAAAGACTGTACATCAGTCTGGTTGTCTACTACTTCTTATCTCATAGGAGGGAGTCTTGCTGTATCTTTCCAGTTGTACATCTCAATTTAAAATCAATGTAGAAAGAAATGAAGAATGATTATGTACCCTGTAAGCAAGCCTTTCAAGGCATTGTTGGGACTGTAGAAGTCATCCCAAGGGCTGCTCTTGCCCTTGGTGGCAGTACTTGCCCTGGAATGAGTAATTTTTTCGCTGTAGCTTCATGTTGCTTGCATTGTTTGTTTTCCGCTGCTCCACTAAAGAGCTGGTGAGTTGTCTCACCTGTAAGATGTGCATACCTCTCTTATTATATTGCTTGATTACCCTCCGATATGGGTAGAACTCATATCCACTTCTCATGGCCTGAAGTTAAGTGAATCACTTCTGAAAGAAAGATTTCTTCACTAGTTGCTTTTGTATTATTTCTGAAGAGTTCTTAACCTTCTGCTACAGGTCAAACAATTGTAATTTTTAATTTTAAAGGGGTCATTTGCAAGCTCTGTAGCATCAGTATTGCTCTGTTTATAGTTCTTTACTATCTTCTAGCTAGTCTGTGCATACCCTTTCTCTTAAATTTACTAGACTGCTAACCTTTGTCTTGCTCAGTGATGGAGAAGAAATTGAAGGAGCGAGAGGAGAGAGAACAGCAACTGATTGAGGCTAAAGCCAAACTTGAAAATGATATTGTAGAGATCATGAAGTCTTCAGGAGACAGCTCTGCCCAGCTTACAAAAATGAATGATGAGCTCCGGTTAAAAGAAAGGTATTCCATCATTGTCAGAACATTTTCACATTAATTCTTTACCCCTGCACTCCCTGCTTCTCATTTTATCTTTTTGTAAGTATCTGAACAAGATGCTCCTGTCACATTGATATGACAAGTGAACTTATTCTATCAAAATAAATTCATCAAAACAGTCTCCGCAGAGTGATTTGAAGAGCATCTAACATTTATAATTCTAAAATTCTTATGTAACATGCCTCTCATTATCCAGAGTAAATGAACATTTTAATAATCTAGACTGTTTTGTGTTTGTGCTTCGTAATTATTTGATTACCTGATAAGCTTTGTTTATTTGGATGTATAAAAGACTTGGGTCATATTTTTGACTAGCAAGAGAAAATGTGTTTTGTTTCAAGTAAAAACTGTATGTAGAATAGTTGTTCTTTACCTTTACAAAACCCCAGACTGGGGGCAATGTAACGGGCAGCTGTGTTGCTCTGCACACGGGCAAGTGCTTGGTCTCACTTGTGTATATTTAATTTAGCAGGACTTTCTCTATATGTTAAATAATTAAATCTCTTTCTAAATGCTTGGACAGAATATAGAACTTCAGCATAATTTAGAGTCTTTCATCTCTGTGCTTGTCGTGCTGTCAGCAAAAAGTAATGTTCTTTTATTTGGTCTTTCTAGGCAGTTGGAGCAAATACAACTTGAGCTTACAAAAGCAAATGAAAAGGCTGTTCAGCTTCAGAAAAATGTGGAGCAGACAACACAGAAAGCTGAACAGAGTCAGCAAGAAACTCTCAAGATTCATCAAGCAGAACTGAAAAATATGCAGGATCAACTAACAGACATGGTAAGAAGAACTTTAAAAAGCAGTAGCTAACTATATAGAATATTGTACCGCTGCTTCTTTAACTGTGTTCCAATTGTTTTATCTTCTATCAGAAAAAGCAAATCGAGACTAGCCAAACTCAGTATAAGGATCTTCAGGCAAAGTATGAAAAAGAAACTTCTGAGATGATCACTAAACATGACGCAGATATCAAGGGGTTTAAGCAGAACTTGCTGGATGGAGAAGAGGCACTGAAAATTGCACAAAAGAAAATCGATGAGTTGGAAACACGGGCTGAGGAGCTGAAAAAGCAAGCAGAACAGGCCAAAGTATGTATACTTTGTTACTCTGCAAGTAATTTAAAGTTTAAATCTTTCTGTTTCAGTGAATCACTGTTTTTTGCCTGGCTTCATAATTTCATTTTTGCAGTGTTCCTTTTTTGAACTTTTCCAGGGTAGATTAATATGGGTTAGGGAAGAGAAGCATAAACGACTAAGTGGTTGTCTTCTCTAGATTACACAAGAATCCATTAAATCTGGTTCTTTGATGTTAACATTTTATGTTCATAGATAGTTGGCTCAGCACAATCAGTTGGAGCCAAATGTTATTCTCTGTTTTTTAAATGCATGAATTTTAAATAAAATATGTTGTGAACTATTTCATTTAAGTGTTACACACCTGAAATTTTGTTCTGTAGTGTGATCCCATATTATGTGTAACTACTTAGTACGTAGCTTGACGTAAGTAATTTTTTTTTTCTCCTGTTTCTTTGACATTGCTGCTTGCTTTCATCCCTCATTAGTTACTTGCTATAATCTTTGCTTTACGCTTTAGCAAAATATTTAGTGTATAAATTGGCACACAAGTTAACTTTAAATACACCACTGATGTGGTATTTTACATTAAACGGGTTATGACAATATGTTTTGGACAGAATCATGAGGACAATTAGCTATAGAAGGTGAATTTGAGAATTGGAAGTTAAAAAAAGTGGTGGCTCTCAACAGCTGAATTCACACAGGGACTGTGTGTCAGTGTATACACTTTTTTAAAACTTAAATTATAATAGCTCTGTTTGTCCTTCAGCCACATTTCTCATTTGTCTGCTCTCCTTCATTTTTGTTTTCCCTTCTTCCCAATTTTATTTTTTTAGTCCTTATGCTCTGTGTTAGCATCAGCCAGAAAAGAGATTGAACTAATGTCAGACAAGATGAGGGGTTTGATAGCAGAAAAAGAGACTCTGGCACAGGAGGGGAATACTTTAAAATCAGAGAGAGGTTCTTTGTTATCAAAACTTCTAGAACTGGAATCAAAGATTTCGTTAATGCAACAAGACCAAGAAGAACTTTGGACAATAAATGAAGAACTTAATTCAGAAAATAAAAAAATCCTAAAAGAGAAGGAAGAAGCTGAGGCCAAAAGCCAGCAGGAAAGCACAGAAAAGGTAGCACTGATTTCTGAGAAAAGCAAGTTACTCTCTGAAATAGAGGCAGCGCAGGCAGACCTTCTGGAGATAACTCAAGAAAATGATGCTCTCCGGTCTTCAGAGTCAACCTTGCTGCAACAGTTGAAAGAACTTCAGGCCAACAAAGATGCCATGGATGTGGTATGTCAGAAACATATCAAAGAACGGGAAGAACTGGAGCATTACCAGAAGAAACTTTTGGAAGAGAAAGATGCAGTTGTTAAAGATAAAGATGATGTTATTCAGAAGCTGGAAAGTTCTTGTGAGGCCCTGGCCAGAAATCAAAGAGAGCTATTGCAAGAAGTATCAACTCTGACTGCAGAGAGAGATTCAACCCTAGGTAAACACTCCGATCTTAAAAATACACATATAGCCTTAAAAACTGAAATGGACTGTCTGTTGCAGACAAGTCAGAATCTGCAGTCCAAGAAAGAGATGCTCCTTAAAAGCATAGAAGAGCTACGTGTGCGTTTAGACAATACGGTTAGTGAAAACGAAGCATTAAAAGTGAGAATGGAAGAGATGCAAACAGAACTCGAGGCTGAACATGAAGAACTTAAAAAAGCGATGAAAGACAATATGGAGTTGAAGAATTCCCTTGCTAGTCTCTCTCGTCTGCTTGAGGAAATTAAAGCCTCGAGAGAGATATCCAATTCTGAATGTATTCAGTTACTTCAAGAGAAAGAGGCTCTTTCTTCATCAGAACGAAAACTTTTGGCTGAAAGGGAGGAACTTTTAAATGAAAATAAGGCAATTGCTGAAAAGCTTGCTAAAGCCACAGCAGATGCCGTGCTTGTTGAGAAAGTCTTTACTGAGAAAATAAATGAACTGAACTTAGAAAAGGTATCTGTTTTTCGTAAGTCGTTGCAATTTGAAATGCACAATGAAGCTCTTCTTCAAGAGAAGAATGAATTGAAGAACAAATACTTGGAGCTTCTTGATGAAAACAAGTCTTCTGCAAATGCAATTTCTGATATGAAGAGAGAATATGAACTGGATGTCTCAACCAGGAGAGCTCTGGCCCAAGAGAATGCCATGCTCCAAGATTCCATCAAAACCCTCAAGGAAGAACTAAGTAAGAAGACTGTAGAAAATCAAGAGCTAATAGCCTGTAAATGTGACCTTTCAGACCTTCTGAAAGAGGCCCAGGATGCCAAAAGAACATTAGAAAATGAACTGGCTGCTGTATCACAAGCCAAGCAGATCCTGTCATCTTCATTCAAGACCTGTTCCTCTGATAGGGAAATGCTGACCAGAGAGAGGACTGAACTGCAAGATAAGTGTCAGAAATTAAATGGAGAGGTTGAGATTGTGAAAGAAAACTTAACCATAGAAAAGGAAGCTAGAAAACTGGACAAGGAATCATTTTTGTTGGAACGTATGGAACTTCAGAGCAACATCAGCTTCTTAGAGAAGGAGATAGAAGAGCTGAGAGAGAAAAATAAAGAATTGCTGACTGAGAAAGAACTTTCAGTTCAGGGGAAGGAAAAATCTGAAACTAAACTGGCGGAAATAATTAAAGAAAAAGAAATGCTCTGTGCAGAGACAGAGCAGCTCGCTTCCAGTATCGAACGACTGAAGAGTGACTTTGTTTCCTTGTCTAAATCAAAAGCAGAGCTCCAGGACTTGCACAGCTGTGTCTCCGAGAGGCTAGATGATCTTCGACACAGACATGAGGTGACGGAGAAGGAGAGAATACAGTTACTTCAGGAAAATGAGAGCCTGCTTGCTGAACAGAAGAATCTGGTCATCATTAAGGAGGAAATACTAAAAGAGAAGGAGAAATTCTCCAAGGCTTGTTATAAACTGCACGAGGAAGTAGCACTTTTAGAACAAACTAATAGTGACCTCTCAGGCAAATTGCTGGTCTCTCAGGGCAAAAATCAGATGCTGCAGGAGGAGATGAACAATCTGGCTTTGAAACTAAAAGAAATTGAGACTCTCCAGGCCCAAACAGTAGCGCAAAAAATGGAGGTATTGAAACACATAGTTAAACAATCAAGTACAGTTGTACTAATACTGAGCACTAACCCAATGGTTTCCTCTCTGCACTTCATTGCACAATCAGCACTTCATCTCGGTGTAAACAGGCTGGAATTATGGTTTTTTCAAGTTGTAACTGTGAGTCTGAAAGACGCTTTAATATTTTTTAAAAAATATTTCTAAATATAAAAGCCTATGTTGTCGCTGAATGTTGCAAGAAAACAATGTAAACTGTGAATAAAAGGAAGGTTTGTTTCCTGAATCTGGTAGGAGGAATTGAGCAGCTCCTTCTGTTGAAGTACTCTGCAGCTTAAAAGCTAGAGTAGTAATAGATAAGGTTTTAGATTAGATCTTTGTGCAATTTTATGTTAAATTACAACAAACTACAAATTTGAGTTACTCCAAGAAATACAAAACAACATACTGCTCCTGTAAATGTAATTGGATAAAAAGCAGTGTAAGAGAACCATTTAAATTTACATTATAGGACTTCCAGTCTGTTAAAGACACTGACAATTCTGGTATTCTTTTTATTCACAGAAGTGTTTTGTATTCACCACCAACAAATTCTGTAAAGTATTTTGAATTTCAGTTGGTGTGGCTTGAAGCCCATAAAATCACTTCGAATACATATCATTTGAATCAAGATATCCTATAGGAATGTATTATGCCTACCTAGGTATTTTAACATTCTTATGAAGTATTTCCTTTTATGAGGGCATAATGAACAACACTGAAATAATGCAATAATTGGCTTGATCTCCTATTTAATTTTTAATTCTTTTTCAACTTTTTAACAGATTTTTATAATTCTACATTTTCTGAAAACCGAGCAGTCTGTTGGAAGTGAATATCTATTGAACTACTACTGTCTAAAGTGGTTAGAAGTCTAAGAGCAATCACAGTGGTGGTAATTAGAAATCCAGGAATTAAAAAAGAAGAAATGGGCTTCCTTGGTGGTCACACAAGCATGGGGTTATGATTTATTTCTGCATGGAATTGAATCTTCTCATGTCCATTTATTTTTCTACTTTATGCAGCTTCAAAATGCAAATAAATTCCCAGTTGAAGTCCTTATTTAATTGGAAAGCAGCTGGCAAACCGTGGAGCTGTGCATAAAGTATTGTGGTTCACCTTTTGCTTTCAGAGGTCCCTTTGGTAATACTTTTTTCCCCCCCACCCCTCCCCACTCCCCTTTATATATAGGCTGCCAAAGTGGCAGAAGATGTTTTCCAGACTGTGGAGAAGGTGACCAAAGAGAAGGATGCCATTCACAAAGAAAAGATTGAAACTTTGGCCTCTTTGGAGAACTCTAGACAGACAAATGAGAAGCTGCAGAATGAAGTAATCACATTTAAATGCTTTTATATGAAAAGTTTTGCCTAGTTTGTATGGAACAACTATTGAATTACAGAGAATTAGCTTAGGCAAGAGTGGATTCTGTCATTTTCTCACCACAATATTCAGTCTTGATTGGCTTGTGAAAACTTACTAGATGAGCGCATATTGATGGAAAATCTAGGCGCTTTATATAGCCATATAACCTATGTTCTTTTGTATTTTGCATGTGGTTTCAAATACTTTACAGCATGTAAGTTCATGTCCCTTAAATCTTGGTGGAGCAACAAAAAAAATTATCTTATGTAATAGGAGTTCTGGATGCTACAGCAGATCACAGAATCAAGAGACATGGGTTTGACTTGAGGCTTAATCAGTCTTGCTGTATAGCTTTGGATAAGTTGCTTAGATGTGACCACTCTGTGCTCAGCTCCCTGCTTGTAAGTATGGGGTGCAGCCACGCTCCGACGAAGTGCTGCAGAGCTCGGAGTAACAGTGCTCCTAATCCACAAAGTTACCGCTCCATTTCTCACCTATAATGCACTCCTTGCTCTGTACATCCTCTTTGTGATCTTGGCGTGTGTAATGTTATCATTTCTTCTTTTCTCCACTTCTCTGTTAATCAGAATTGTGCTCTGACAAGGTACAAATTCTGCTGAGCTCTGCACTATACAAGACATGAGCACAATGGTACTGAAGAACTTCACAGTCCAACATGTACAGCAGTTCCTCTAGGGACCTGGTCTTCAGTCTATGTCCTCCCACCACTGGGTGATACTTTAGGGTTTGAAGGAGGGAAAAATGTCCTCACTACCCTTCTTCACGCTCTTTCACCCCAGAGTATCTAGTCTAACATTGAACTGGCATCTTTTCTGCAGATCTTGAGCACCCTATGGCCTCTTTTTGATGGCTCTTTCCTCTCTTGCAGCTCCCGTAATAATGGGTAGCGAACAGCTGGGCTAACCTAAATGCCACAGCTTGTGCTGAAACAGTAATGATTTCCAATGAGATCTGATGACTCGAGAATTAAAAGCGCTGACGTTAATAATGGCAGGGGTTCACTTTCTGGATTAAAAAAAAAAAAAATCCACAGGGTCCTGTAATGCCATGAGAACGGCTGAAGATTATCTGTTATGTAATATAATGTGTTGCTGAATGCGAACAAATAAGGCTCGCAAGCTTGTGGTGTTTACGTGGTAGATGCAAGCTCAGTAGAAAGATACACAACAATTTGACCCATGCAACAAGATCTCTGAAAGGATTTCATTTCTTATGGTTGCAAGCACAACATTCAGCCTACTGGTTCTCAGAAATTAAGGTATGGTAAAGCAGAACTTTTTATCAGTTATCTTAGAGGAATAAAGATCAAGGGAACAGCTAATCTTAGCAACAAGCGTTGAATTTAAAAAAAAAAAGTGCTTTGGGTCGTATAGCATTTAAAAAGGAGGTGCTTTGGAGCTTTACCTTTTATATCAGGGTTATATACATCAGATTACTGTAAGCTGCTCTTCAATGGACTTTGAATTCTTTGTGCTGCTCAACTTGAATGCAGAAAGTCTCATAACATTTTTTTTGTTAGACAAATGCTTCTCAGTACAAACAGACTGAATTAATTTAAGGACTAAAGATGAAAAAGTGGAACAGCTCAGCTCAGGCCCCCATTTTGCTGAGTATCTTTTCCGAGTGCTACGCCTAAGAACTGTATAGTTTCATTAGTGTAATGAGGTTTTTTCTTCTTTAAGTTGGACATGCTTAAACAAAACAACCTGAGAAATGAAGAGGAACTTAATAAATCAAAAGAACTTCTAAATCTGGAGAACAAGAAAGTGGAAGAACTTAAAAAAGAATTGTAAGTATTTAAATGTTAAATCTACTAAACCATTCCGTTTTAGTTACATTTACCTTTCATTTTTTTGAAAAATTGTCTTTCAGTACCTCTCTGGTATCCTCACTTATAAAGCAGATATTAGATCAAAATTAAATATTAGTTTGACATGTATAAAACTTGAAATCAGAATGTTGCTGAAGGATATTGAAGCAAATCCTTCACTAAGCATTGTTTGAAATAATTTGTTTGTTGGAGGAAGTATAGAGTTCTGCCACCTGAGGGCACTAGATTATTTTAAAAGCTTTATTGTAAAGAAATTCTGTTTGAATTTAATTACAAGTACACCTGGAGTATTCAGCAGTTTTAAGTGGCTTTGTTTATAGAAAATCTGGTTCTGCTTTTATTTTTCATTGATGGCTTTATCCAGTTTATTCCTGTTGCCCCATTCTGCATTTATTTTCTTACTGGTACAATACAAATGCTATGTATAGTATGTAAAACTAGAGTTAATTGCTTATTTTAGATGCTTCGTTTGAGAAACTACCTCTTATGTACTACAAACTAATGATGTGTAACATTGTACACAAACAAATTAACTGCAAAGCATCTGATATAAAGTAATTTGACCTGTGGAATCTCATTGTATGAAAGCTTTTGATGTGCCACCGTGAATAAAAATCCAGCCTAGTTATTGCTGCCCTGCAGTAGCTGCGTGTCCCCCAACTTTCAGAGATGCAATGCATTAAATCACAAATCTCCGTTCCCACCTGCACTCCAAGAAGAATTTCGTGACTCACGGAGTGAGAGCTGGAATCTGGACTGATAACTAAGAGCAGCTTTAGCTAATTATTATTAGTTATTCTGTAAGTTATTTTGTGACAGTTCTTAACCACTGCTCTGAGGTGAAGACAGGACACAAAGAATTCAGCACACAGAATTAATACTAAGTTTCAGTACGACTGACAGTTTTTACTGCCTGCTTTTAAAAACCTGCATACATGTATAGACAGCAGCCTCTTTTTAGAAAGGCAGGATTTCATTCCATGAGCAATTCCTACCTGCCTCAGTGCTCATGGGGATTGCCAAAGCAAAACAATTATTTCCAGACTAGTTGCTCTAACGCTAGAACAGCAAGGTGCTAGCAGACTCTGGTATCATGGAAAGACAAGTTACATTAGACTGTAATTTGTCAAGCAGAAGTTATTTATAGAAGATACTTCCTTGAAAATCTCCAGCACTGCAAGGTGTTCTCATGATTCTGATCACTTTGTGGGTGGTTTCCCCCCCCCCCAGGTTAATCTTAGTCATAGGCTGTTGCTGAATGTGGTCACTAATCATTAGTGGTATGCAACATTGTGGATAAGTGGAAGCTTGTCTAGTTGTTTTTTAATTTATTTTTGTTGTCATAATTATTTTGTGTGTTGCTTGTTTTAATTAGAGTAAGGAATTTGCTTGGTAATAGGCATTTCTTGATCAGCAGTGATGTGGGTAGAGAGAACATCCTTGAGAGGTCACTTGATGAAGGGAGTCCCCTTGACTGTGCAAAGGAGAGTAGAGGGAAAAGTAGAGGAGCTGTGACTGTTGGTAGGGTCATGCTGCTGCCTTTTGGAGGTGGGAGGATGACATTGGTGGCCTTTGTAAAAGAGCCTTCCGTGTAAAACGAGGATGAAGAAAAGCAGAAATACCGGCTGGGTGTTGTGTACTCATTTCGTACTGCATACTGTCAAGTGACTTGCAGCTATCAGTTTAAAGTTCCTTGGCACTAACGGGGGAGCATTTTGCACAAATTGACCCCAGTATTTTGTGTGCTTTTTCAATAACGCCCTGAATCTACGCTTTAAAACCAAAAGCAAAAAGAGAATTGGTTAGTACTGCAGTTCAGCAAACAATCGCGGTTAAAAATAGGTACGTTCCTGCATCAGCAAGTAGATTCGTACCAAGATAATGTGAATTGATGTTCAGTGATGTGAGCTAGCCTGTTTAATCCAGCCTAGGTGGATCGGATTGGAAATCGGTCAAGGTGAGACCAGATAGAAGCAATGGTTGGAAAATCTTAGTCATATTACATGCTGAACTCGAAAAGTAAATCAGACTTCCTTTTGTTTAAATGTGCCCAATAATAGACCGTAGAGTCCTTGTATTTTGAAGTGCTTGAATAAGTTTCTGACTTACGGGTTCTTCTACCTCCCACAGTCATAAAAGTATTTTTAATATTCCAGTCAGGGTTTAACTCTGTGTAATATTGGCACATAGGAGTACTGAGATGCCTTTTCATGAAAACAAAACACAGTCATAAAAATTACTGTTTAATGAAATGAAGCATATCTCTTATTTTTTGAAAGATATTGTCAAATCTTATAAAAACTTGTTTTAGTCACTTGTGTTACAGGCAGGCATGTTTTTTTCAAAAATTCAATGAAAATAAACTTACTTTAAAGAAACCACACACATTAGTAGCAACATAGGCTAATGAAACCTGAAAATCCATTTTTTTCTTTAGCTTTTCTTTTGTTTTGTCTCATTTTCAGTTTTGTATCTGTTAAAATAATGGAATAGATTAGATACTTTCCTCTTTTGCCTCCTGTGATCTTGCACATTCTTGTATGTTTGGATGTCAGACCTTGCAGGGAGTATTTAAATAAGTGGAACTGTAAGCTTTTTTTTTATTTTTCTTTTTTTGCCTTTTTTTTTTTGCCTTTTTTCCTTTTTTTGCCCCCCTTTTTTTTTTTTTAATTTAAACAATTCTCATGTTTACCTCTGGCTACAAAGTTCACTTCTGAGAAAGTCTGGGCTATAAACCTTGCCAACACTCCTATCAAACCCTACCCTGTATTTCTAAATCCAAGCCTTTGCTAACCATCGGAAGCATGCAGAACTAGCAGTCTGAACTTACCTTCCATTTCTTTGAGTATCTGATACATTTACAGGAAAAGGAGTTTTGTGCTGCTACTGCTTTTCAGGGTTAAACCTATCCCTGTGCATCTGAGGTATAGATTGTCACCTTTTTTATAGATCCCATTAGACACGTGACCTAGATGTATTTTTCCAAGCTGTGAAGCTGACTCTCTCCCACAGTTTTTTCTTGCCTCTCCCGTTCCTATGGTAACGATGCACTCTCTGTCCTCCCAGCGAAGCGCTGAAGCTGGCAGCAGCTCAGAAGTCCCAGCAGCTTGCAGCTTTGCAAGAGGAGAACGTGAAACTTGCCGAGGAGCTGGGCAGGAGCAGGGACGAAGTCACAAGTCATCAGAAGGTAGAGTGGCTGGAACGTTCCCTGATGTATGGTGAAAGTGCTGTGCGTGCTGTTTCCGCTGATGCCCGGGTGACGTTGCACTGCATGCTTGTGCTCGAAAGATGAGTTGTTCTGAGAATGTTTTAAAATAAATTTGGAAGCCACCTGCATTGGGAGGTTAGAACTGCAGGCTAACAGAAGGTTGCATAACCCGAGAAGGATACTTAGGAGGCTTGGGAATAAGCATAAATTAAATATGCTTCAGCCAAATGTATTAACAGACTCTTGCTATTTCTGTCGGGAGTAATTTTGTTATACAACTGTGGAAATCTTCATCTACCCAGTATTAAGGAAACCTAGCTATTTAATTCTCCTCCTTACTCCTGCTCTCCCTTCCCACTAAAAAAAAAAGAGTATTTAGGATGTATTTCAGAATACTATTTAAAACTACTTGGTTGGACTCTGTCTCTAAAAAGCGCTATGCACGTGTATGCTTGCGTAAACTTCATACTGTGCATGTACATGAACAGTGCTGCAGCCAGGTGGGTACTGGAGGACTAGAATCAATGTAAGATGTTTTTCTGGTAGTAGTTTATAGGGGAGAAAAACACTTTTACTTTTTTTTTTTTTTTTTACTATTACATTTGAACACGCTGTTGGAATCTTAAAGTATGGGCTTAGTTACACAGCTTGTAACGCTGGTACTTGCCAAAAGATAGATTAGATTTACAGCCATTAAAGATAGTGGTTTTAGTTCTTGTGGAGCAGTTCCAGTGACAGCCACACCAAGAAGACATCTTTAGAAGATCTTGTCCAAAACCAAGAATGTAGAAGACATGGGTTTATATATTGCCTTTCTGAGATAGCGCTTGTGCAGAAGAGGGGTGTTCCTGTTCCCACCGACAGTGGAGCAGATCTCTTCCATCCTGCAACAAAGTCTAATATTTGTAAATACTGAGGATGGGGGACTACGGATCTGGCCAGTTTCTAAATCCTTTTGGCTGCTGACAGGAGCAATGCACGAGCTCCTTCATCCTAAAGAGCCTTTGGAGATGATTAACAAGAGTCCCAGACGTGTGGGCTCAACCACTGACTCATGCTGCATCTGAGTAGTGGTGTGGTAAGAGAACGCTGTCATCCTAAACAGCCAGTGGGAGCTCTGCTCCCCACTCCCACGTGTTTTCTTAAATTATTTCAGAATCTTTGAGGCAACCTGTTATTTTCAGGAAGAGTTGTAGCTTGAAAAGTATTCGGCAACATTGGTCAAAATCTTTCTGCCTCTCGCATGTAGCCAGAGTTGATATACAGACGGTCCCCGAGGGAAGGGAACCTTCAGCCCGCAAGGCGTAGGCTGCCAGTGGTCACCGCAGTCTCAGTCAGTGGCCTCCGTTGCTTCCAGATGACCTTGCGAAGGAGTCCTGCTGTCTGCATCCTGCCTGCTGCGATCCGTCAGCAGGGATCCTTCTCTCGTTGCCAGGATGGACAGCTGTAATCTGTGAAGCGCAGGGATTAGTCAATTATCTTGCAAACCGGAATATTTTCTGTTCACTTGCACCATAGCCTTTTCTGCCCATGAGTAGATGGCTCCAAGATCAAAGATCTGGAAGATCTGCTAGAGCTTGGAGAAACAGTCTGCTTGTCGTCTTCAGCCATTTGTGTTGCATTATGTCCTCTTCTGCGAGGGAGATGCAATATGAAGCTTGGAAACGTGGGAATGCTGCCTGTTGCATTTTGTAATATTTTGGAATAAATGTAATATTTGGGCTATGGTGTCTTTAGGTCTAGTGAACTGCACGGCCTCCTAAAAGACTGGAAGAGGGCTTTGGCATTCCAGGGAGCTCTGTTGTGGCAAAAGGAACAAAGGCAAAATGGTGTCATTTAAAATGCAGGTTACCTTCCGAGTGTCACAGGAGTGCAGCTCTTCTCAGTTCAGTATTGTTCAGGGCTCGTTGGTGAAACGTGCCGTCTACCTGCCCAGAACTGTCGTATTTCCTGGTTACTTGGGGGTGGAGGCAGACGTTCTCCTAAAAAGCATTCCCTGTCTCATCTGGAGCATGTAAAGTCTAACCATCCTTTTCATTGTGAGAGAAACCTGCTGTTATCCTGAGGAACAGGACTTTTTTCGTGTTTCCTGCAGAACGTGAACTTCCAGTCCCCTCGTTTTACCTCTGACTCTGCTGAGTTCTCTTAATGAAATGGCAACAAAACCAGCTGGCCTTGAGGATTCTCGCACGGATCAGCGCAGTCTCACTGATCCCCACCACCGCTTCTACGTTCCTGTCCCTCGGGTGAACGTACACCGTGTTTAGGCACCAAGTGGCAGCATGTTTGGGGCTTCCTTGGTTCAGGCTGTCTGTGGGGAGTGAAAAAAATGTTACTATGAAGAATTGCTTGATTAGATTTTAGAGAACAAGTGTTCTCTAAAGGCAATGAAGAGGTTTAACACAGAGCAGGATTGCTCATGGAGCTGCATTTTCTGCAGTGGATGCTAAAAATTGGACAGTAGGGAGGAAAGCACAGAATGTAGCAGTCTGTGTGAGTGTCTGTGCATGTGCCTATTAAAATGCAGTAAGAAAGGTAGCAAGCATATGTTTTAAGTATTTTGAGCAGTAGCTATGGTAACTATATAAATTCTAGCAAGTGTGTTAGTCAATTGGGTTAGTGAATCTGTGGCTGCATGTGACACACTTTGCAGAATTAATGAATACTCTTTCATGAATGATTTATCCTGACATCTAAAGGTTAAAGTGTCTTATACTAAAGATGCTGAGGGGTGCTTTTCTGTATTGATCCATAAATAATTAGCTGTTTGTAATTAGTTAAAGATTCACATTCAGATAGATACTGAGCTCGGGGAGCTCTTCTGGCTTCAAATTATTATTGTGGCATTTTGGGAACCTCAGACCTGCCCAGGCATTTTAACTTCATTGGAAAAAGCGTAGAAATACCTACTAGCTCAGGTAGTCTATCTTTTATTAAAGGTGTGCGAGAAGTCTGCTCTGAGGCTAATGAGAGAGTGAGCGCATTGCTGAGGAAATGTTGATGAGAGAAGGGGTGTCCTTTCTCCCCTTCTACCACGAAGCTGCTCAAGGCTTGATCCATGGCTCGATGCAGCTGCCACAGGGGTTTAGAAGCTGCACAACTCCCCTAACACCTTGTCCTTTACTTTTCTCTCTTTTAAATCCACTTCTATCTTGGTCTGTACAAAAATCACTCATCTCTCCACAGCCAACCAGGGAACTAAAAGGGAGGAGAGATGCAGGGTTCATGCTCACATTCTTGGAGCGTTCCACAAATGTTGAAGGATTTTCCGAGTTAGACAGGCACCACAATCTTTTCCTAAAACAAACCCATAAAAAGGTGGGGTGTGTTTGGGGTGGGGGGGGAGCATCATGGAGCTCTGTGGACATGGCCTCTGGGGAGCAAAGGGTGAATAATGTCAGTAGGAGGTTTTTCCAATTGCAAGTGCAGAAACACCAGAAAGTTAAGCTGGCCTAGGGTGAAACGAAGCGATTTGTTTATGGAACGTGGCCAGTTTAATGCTGCACAGTGTGACCATAGAGAAATGCTAGCGCTGGTACAGGAAAAGTAGTCCAAAAACCAGCTGGAAAAGTGTGATGCACAAGAGATTGCAACGTGAGCCTGAGGGAGGAGAGGGGCCGTATAAAATAGATGTCAGAGGGGGGTCTGGAGGGGTGCAGCTCACTGGGATTTACAAACGAAACATTTCTCAGAATTTTCATATTCTTTTTTCCTTCTCTTTTTTTGTTATTAGTCTGTACAGCTGTAAGGTGTTCATATAGGCTGCCTCTGTGTAGGAAGCAGACAAAAATTCTCAGAAACAGGGGGTGTACTTTGTGCTGCTAGTGAAATTGCTGGGTTTGACTTGCCTGCAGGAAAAATTTGGCCGTACCCCCGTAGTACTACGGCTGCTCACAGTCTTACTGTGGTCACTTGCCTTGAGAGACACATTTTGATTTTAAGACTGCTTAATGTAAGTCTCTCTGCACCCTTCTAGAATCTATTTTTCATATCACTAGAGTTGTCTTATTAAGCCCCAGCAAAATGATACCCATTAATCTTAAACCTGGAAGGCTCAACAGCACTGCAGTACATGAAAGGAGAAGGTAAGTTGTCAGAAAATACGGAGGAGGCAATTTATCTAGGTGAGCTGCACTTAGCCTTGTCTTGGAGGCTGGCAGGCAACCTTCCTTTTCATTGGAACCTGCTTAATGCTTTCTATGCCTGTCTGCCAAACATGAATGTCTGCAAAGTGCTGAAAGTATTCAGTCAATAAGAAACTATTTGCTGTTGTTCCCGTGGCTCTGAGGTTTCCATTGTAAATGTATGTATTGCTAACCTTGCGGATGAACCCTGAAAGCTTGTGAAATCTAAACAGAGATTGTGTTCAAGTCAAGGCACTGGTAGTTGCTACTCTAAGCAGTTCTGTAGGGCAGTAATTGCTGACTTTGGCCATTGAGTAAGAAGAAAGGAGGAGATGGTGAAAAATAATTAATTGGCCTGAAAACTACTTAATTTCTTCACCTTATCAGCAGTTCAGTTACGCCGGTGTTTCTGTGGTGGGGCTTTATAGTTTTGTTGTTGTACAAATTATGGTTGGTTGTTTTGTTTTGCCTTTCCTAAACCTATGTGTGCCTGTCAGTTTGGACCCCGAGAACCTGCAGCAACAATATTTTCAGTTGAAGGCCTTGCTGGCTGTAAGGGCTTAAGGTGGCCCCGCCGAGGTACAGGTTCAGGATACAGTAACAGACACCAGACCAACAGCTTTAGGGATCAATAATTCATCTCTAAATAACAGTGCAGTAACAAATACGGATCAGTAGTACAATTATCCAGGTCAAAACAGCAAGTCCAGTAATTCACCGATACGGGGCTAAATTTAATGGCCAGGTGCAGAAAGGCTTATGGTTCTGTTTGGTGTGCATGGGGCCCGGCAATACCGTATAATACGAGCAATACTAGCCTCACACCTCTCTTGTGTGCCCAGGACGTGGAAGTACTGTATAAAGCAGTAATAGCCCCTCACGAGCTGATATTCTTGGTCACTGAACAATTTGTGTTTGTGTGTGTGTGCTGTCCTAGTAGAAAATTGATTACTTTGAGGATTTTTAGGCTCTATAGCCTCTCCCATGTTTGTTTTATGATGATAATGATGCTCTGATATATTATACTAAGGAAACAAGCCTTAGTGTATTAACTGTAGTCTTTTTGTACTTTTGTTTTAGCTGGAAGAGGAGAGATCAGTACTTAATAACCAGTTATTAGAGATGAAAAAGAGGTAAGTTTTTTTTTCTGATGTGCATTTAATTGTACAGTCCTACAGAAAACTTCAGAAAACATAATACAAAAACAGTGCTAAGAAAGCAGGTCTTTTCTATTGTATCAGAGTTAAAAGTCCTGAGATTGTTACACCGATTGGCTTACAGATGATATCTTCCCCATTTTCTTTATTAAAAGTGAGAAGGAAATGTAATTGTATTAATGTAAGAACACATTAAGAAGGGCTATTTACCGTTTCCTGTTTAGTTATGCACCTCTTGCATTGTAGTAGCTTTCTTCATTTTCAGTAACCAGTTCTGGTTTTAGTCTGCTCTGGAATATTGGATTGTCCATTAGTCTGATAAATATGCGAGCGTACAGATCTGACCCATCAAGTTCTGAAGGAATAATGGAAAATACAGTGATGCTGAGGATTGTTATTATTATTAAAAAAAAAAGGGGGGGGCCAATTATTCAGCCTTGAATGGATTGTTGTTGTAGTTTTGGGATATTGAGTTCATTGTGGCAGTAGTTATTGCAGTTCATTCAGCACTGTTTTTAAATACCAGGAGCTTTGTCCTGGGTGACTGGGGCATCCATTTGTAAACTGTGCTGTTCAATAAATGGTCCCAAGTTTTACTGTCTTTCTGTAATATGTGTATGGAAAGCTAATTGGCTAAGTGCCACAATGTCTTTAGGAAAATGCGGGCTTTTCAAAAGCAGTTACGTAAATCCTTAGAAAAAGATGCAGCTCTCCATGACACCAAGCGTGTTCCAGGAAAAACAAACCAACCCCTGTTAAATTTCCTGAATTTATAATGGTTGCAACAAAGGATAGTGAGTGGCACTTTGGTGTTTGTGCACATCCTTAGCTACTCGGTATTATACACTGATCCCTTTTTTATTCCCTAATAATTTGTATTTGGGAGGTGGGTCATACTCTGTTATAGCTCACACTTGTGAAGGACAGCAGGCGCGTAGGGGATTACACGAGCTGAAGCTTCCTCAGAGAATGTGAGAGTTTGATCAGTTGTTGTACAGAGCTGAACCTCCAGCTTTAACCAACCTTATGAACTCGATCGCTCAGCCTTTAGCTGCATAGGATAGCGCAAGTGTAAGTTTTTTTTTAAGATGAGGTGAAGGAGAAGATAAGGAGGGAAATCTTTAGCTGGTGTAAAGACCATTTGACGTCCACAATAATTACTACATTTACACCAACTGAGGATCATCTTCAGCATATTTGATGAAGGGAGGGAAAAAGGATATTAGTGCTTCTGACAGCTTAGGATGCTGTTTATAGGCTGTTATTTAACATGTTTTAAAACATGTATTTTAAGTGGTTGAGAGTTATTTTAAATAGTGTAATTCCTGAAAGTTACTTGAGGAAGGGAAGGAGGGAATGGGGACTCAAGACTCATTCAGTACTTTCCAGCAGTTCTGTTTCATAGCACACAGTTTAAAAGACAAATTCTGTAGCAAGTTATAAAAAGCAAGGTGTGTGGCTCTGATTTTCCTTCTCCTGTTTTTTACTCTGTGAACTCCCTGAAATAACCTAGATAATTGTGAAATCATTAAAGTGAGTTTCAATATTACTTCATCTTCAGTCGGTTACACTGAGATGCTCAAGTTTGGCTTAATGACATTTCTCAACAGTGTTGAATAAACTCCAATAGAAAGGATAAAAGGAGTAGCAGAGAGAGTCAACCTCACTGAAGCAGGGGTTAAAATACGCCAGCATATGCCATTATTTGCAACAAAAAAAGTTAGGCTGAATGAAGAGCTAATTAAATAAAAAAGACTGTCTCTAAATTCCCAAATTCCACTGAAGTTGGTGGTGACATGAGCGATGATTTCTTCCTTTTGTCTTAAGAATTTGAGATACTGAAAGAGAGACATCTTTTTGTTTCAATTAGGTCAAATCTCTAGCAGTAGTTTTCCTGCCTTCCTTCCACCCACAGGAATTCTCTTCCTCTATTTTAGCAACTCCCTCTAGGAAATAGTCCGGCTAGGAGTAACAGGAGTTTGGTATTTATGAATCTAAAGGGGTTCTGTGTTACTTCAGCTCATTAGGTTCATTGTGGGTTGCTAACTGTCTTACTGTCTTTGAGCTTGCGCTATTTATCGATACTCATTTCATTCCTCTCTCTTCCCTTTCCTACCCTTGCTTCCTTTGCTATATCTGTGTGTCTTTAATGGTAAGACTCAAGAAAGTCTATCCACGTTACAATAAATAATTTTTTTTTTAAGTGAAGTTGTTGTACATATTTTGGCTGCCTTTGTCCCTTGGTGTCTTGCTTCTGTTTTGTAAAATACTCAGCAATATATATATATATATATAAAAAAAGTCTATATTTTTTACCAAAACAAAAAAGCCCCTTGGTGCAAATTTAGTTCTTCCTTACAATATTTTGCATTTCTACTCCATGTTTCTAACATGTGGTTCTTGTTATCTTGCATTTTTAAAGCTTGCCCAGTAACACTTTAAGGTATTTGCTTCATTCTTAGAATTTCTTATTTTTGTAGTAAGGGAAGAATCTGGGTGATTTTTTTTTATGTTAAAACAAAACAAAAACCTCTCTCTCCCATGACTTCCACACACTGCTCAAAACATGGTTTAACCTCCTCAAGAAAGTGAAATTTTAAAATGGCGTGTGAAATGAAAGTAATTTTTATTGTTATTTTTCTTTAATCCCTGCTGGCAAGCAGATATTTTGGACTTGAATTGGCAAGGGAAAAAGTTTAAGTTCACCAGATCAATTCCCGCCCCGCCCCCCCCCCGCCCCCCCCCCCCCCCCCGATAAAATAAATACTTTCCACAAGATTTTTCTTGCAAGTTATCACTATGTAGTTACTTCACATTCAACATATGCTCCTTACGTTTACTATCTCTCATATGAATCATACTACAAACGATACTGAAGCTGAGAGCGTCAGTGGGGTAGACTCTCAGCTGATGCTGGAAGTGAACTGTGATCTACACTTACGTATAAGTAAGTAGTGACATATACCTGCTACATGTGTAGGTTTTCCAGTTTCAATGTTTTAGAGGGCCTCCAGCTGGAGCTGTAGAGCTTGGTTCCTGGAGAGACTGCCCTGTAAAAGAAAAAAACAGTGCTACAGTACAGGGACCTTTTTCCCCCTCTTGTTTTCTCTCCTCTTTTCTTCTCTTGTTTCTCTCCCCTTGTGTTACAGTATTCTAGACTCCTGTATTGAATTTGTAAATATATATTTATATGCTCACAAACTGTTTGCCTTTTTCAACCACCTAAATGCTTGTGGTGGTTGAAACCAAGCGCCAATAAATGGCAAGTTAACAGTATTTGTACAAAAAGCACATGTTTGGTCTTGATCTCTAAGATGAAGGTCTGACCAAAAAGTGGAAACATTGGCTAAATAACAAGCTCTTGAGCATGAGCTGAGTCACTGGGGTTTCCCTCTGCCCTTCTACAGCTGCGTATACAGCAAAGGGAAGCCCGGGTGAAGTCTCAGGTACAGGAGAGCTTGTGAGCAGCAACTTCCAGATGTACTTTGCCATTTCCCCTGCCTTAAGTAAATGCTGGATTTGCAGCTCGGTGGATCGGAGAGGGCAGCTGTGCTCTGTCAGCAGCGTCCCATGCATCGGTGGCACATTTCTTTCCCACACCACCACCCTGCACTTTTGATTCAATTCAGCAAAGCATTTAAAAACATGGGTTAGGCTAGAGCGTTACGTAATCCTGCTGAAGAACACAGAGATTGCTGCTATGCTTTTAGTGCTTTGCTGAATGAGGGTTGGCGAGGAGATCTCCAAAATGCCGTTGCCCTTTTGGTTTTTGTTAACAGGGTATAACTTGTATTTGAAGGCAAGATCGTGCAGTCTGCAATTTGTTGTGTTTCTGCTTATATTAATTCTCTCATTGTAAAAATACCAAAACCAAAATCAACCTTTTGGCTCTTGTTTGGTAGCTGCATCAGCTTCTCTAAACCCCAGATTCTCCACTTGCTGCTTCCATTCACGAGTATAATCTTAACAATGAAAGAATTGCATTAATTGTGCTCTCATTGTTGAGTTTCCTATTTACCTTGAGTCGGTGAGATTTATTGTATTTCATGGTCTGGGTATCATGGCTCTCACTAACTGTAGATACCGTGGATATGAAAACTTCTCCATTTGAACTTAATAGCTGTCCCCTACCTACAGAGCATCGTCACACAAGGACGCGTTCTGCTCTTGATCCCCTGAACAGTCCTAAGAGAGAGCGTAGCTTTGTTGAGTTAAATGAAATCGTTATGTCACTTGGCATCTTCGAAGCATCGGCTACTTCGTGCTTTTTGTGTAGTGGGTATGCATTCAGGTAGGCTAGTTTGTCTGCAGCGCTCAGCTAGCAGGAAGAGCAGCAGTCACTGCTGTGGCAGCGAGACCGTGATCGTCTAAACTGAGGTGTATGGAACTGCACAGAACACGGGCTACGCCTGCAGACGCTCGGAGAGTTGACAGCTAGCTGCTGGGCACTGCCCGGTGCTCTGAAAAGCAAATTTCTCTTCTAGATAAGTAAACATAGATTTTTGGAGTAACAATCTACTTTTTTTAAAATTTTTTTTAAACAAACAAAAACCTTTCAGCTTGTAAGGAGCTTTTGTAGCGATAGTTCTCACATCAGAGGGCAATTACTCATCTGTGTGTATTCTGTGACCTATCAGGAAGACTCGTTAGCATCAGTGTGAGGATGTCATAGCTATGATGCCTTAAGATCACTGTCAGGACAGGATTTGTGGGCAGAAGTCATGTCTCTTATTAGATCAGCTGAAAAGGTTGGGAAAACTGGACATATGTACACAATGCCTGCTCTTTTTAAGGAGGATTTCTTTTTAACCCTTCTTCCATGAAGTAAAACAAATTGCACGTGGTTTTGTGCTGAAATGGAAGTTGTTAAAGGCCCAGAAACTCTCAAAGTACGTGTTTCAGGAAATAATGATGTTACTGAAATTAGTGAGGACCAGCTGATATCTCCAGCATCATCAATGCTTTGCATGACAACTTGTATAATGAGCTTTGCATGTATGTTTTGTTGCTTGTTAATAATTTTCAAGAAGTAACAAAACTCTGAAGTTAGGTTTTGTGGAACATTGTGCAACGTGTTTGTTTATCCTGTATCAAGTCTATTAACTTGCTTCTTTAAATTCAAATGGATACGATGATATGCAGATTCTGGCATGTACTACCTAGGTAAAGTTTTTGCTTTGTTTCCACAGTTGTAACATCTGAAATGTTTATACATATATAAAACCTTAGTCAAGTACAGAATTGAAATTTGCTTTTTAAGAACCACTTCTTACAGAAGTCTAATACTTGAAATTAAATTAAAGTTCTTTAGGCGACTACAATAATCTATTCTTTAGATGATTTCTGGTTGTATTTGGTTTTCTTTTAGAGAATCAACATTAAAAAAAGAAATTGATGAAGAGAGAGCATCTTTACAAAAATCCATCAGTGTTACTAGTGCCTTGATCACACAAAAAGATGAGGAACTGGAAAAACTCAGAAATGAGGTAAATGAGGAGCAGTGGGATGCTTCGTAATTTCGGATTAAGTTATGGCTAGAAGCATATGGCTTTGTATGCTTACTACTGAAGAGTTGGCTAATTGTTTTTCTTTATTAATTTAGCATAGTTCAACCTTAGAATTAAATCTTTAGATATCTGTGCCTAGTTAGGTGACTTCAGGTGTGTATTTTTGGTGGCTATTTAGCCCTTACTACTTCATTCTGGAAGGCCTAAGCTTTCTTAAATCTTACAGATCACGGTGCTCCGTGGAGAAAACGCTTCTGCAAAAACCTTGCAGTCAGTGGTTAAGTCACTGGAGTCTGACAAATTGAAACTTGAGGAAAAGGTGAAGAACTTGGAGCAAAAACTCAAGGAAAACAATGAACAGCCTTTAACTGTAACTAGCTCCTCAGGTAAGAGAGCCTCTTTACTGTCTCTGTGCCTTCAGCTTTAATCCTGTAGATTTTTGCAACTGTTAACCACATGGTTAAAAGGAGGTTTAACTAAGTGAACCTCCTGAGACATGCGACTTTCCTGTTGTAGAACACACATAAGATTTGAATGAAGGAAATCTGACCAGCTGCAAAATATGAAAGCTACCGACATTGCCAGTCAACCCCATTTACACCGGGGTGGGGAGCAATTTAACTTGAAATGAAACGTGCATGAACCGTAAAACTTTATCCTGTTTGTGGTGGGGCTTCTGTGCAAGAGCCTCTCTTAGACTGATTTTGTTTTTCCTTGCTGTGGCTGCAAAGTAACGTGTAGGCATCGTAACAAAACCACCTACCTGAGCACGGGACTGGGAATCCCACATTTTAGACACTCACGCTTACCTTATACTGAGCTGCTTAAGCTTCGTACCCCTACAGTCCCCTCTCTCAACAGAGAAGCGTTCCTTTGCGGATCTATGAACGTTAGCTGTGACCAATACGTATATTTTTTGTATTTTAATAAGTAACGTGCAGTATTGAATATGCTTCTGTAACGCAGTGGTCAAAAAAATCCCCCAAAGAAGTCACCCTTACCGAAGCTTCTACTGAGCGATTAGAAAGCAGCGAGTATTTTGGAGCCTAGAGACTATTACATTATTTCAGTCTCTGAGCCATTGTATGCTTCATAATTTAGATTACTAGATACTTATACCTTGTTTGGTTTTGTTGTTTTTTTTCTTTAAAGGTGATATTGCTGCTAATCTACTTCAAGATGAAATTGCAAAAGAGAAGCAGGTATTTGATCTGAAACATCAGCATGCTAAAACAGCAGTGTGTCTATAAGCAGAGTGAAATATTTTTCAAAAGACAGTTCCTATCAGATTTTGTAGATCAGGATTATAATGGGCAGATTTGTACCCTTCTGCTTCTGAAGGGGAATGTTAATGACAGTAAATATTAAGAATCAAGTGATGAGTAATACTGGAGAAATAGTTCAGATTATTGGAACATGAGGAAGTAAGCAGGAAAGCAGGGGTGGCAAGTTTTGACCTGCAGCCTGTTGGTGAGGTACAGCACAGCAGAGCGCACTCACAAACTGCTCCTTGCCGTTCTTTCCAAAGGTTTCTTGGGTGTGAACAAGGAATAAGGTGTGGCCCACCTGACTCTGTGGTGCTTGCCATCTTGGAGAAACGGGCTGCATGAGCTCCCATGCTACTTCTAAGCTTCTGCAGTTGAAAATGTTGATCTTTGCTTCTTCTTAACTGCAGAACGTTACTCAGAATGAGGGTTGGCAGCAATGGGGCAAGGAAGTTGCTCAGTTAGCATGAGCTTGGTAACAGGAAACGTGTATCCAAGAGTACGATAATCACAATGAACGTGTGAGGCGCTGCCGTGCGACAGGCGGCCTGTGACAACAAATGCCTAGGAAACACGGTTAGAATAGAAGCACCTTCTGCTCGTTATAAAAGTCCTTGTTAGAACACTGATGTCAGTCATGTTGATTAAAAAAATGATGTCCTTCCTAGTCTGTACAGAGATCAGAAGTAGTGTAATTAACATACACTAACCACCAATCTTTTTCTGTTTTTCTGCCTCCTTGAATTCACCTGCTGATGGCAACGCTTCCTGCCACTCAGCACGAGGTTTGTTCCACTTCTTGGCTTCCTTTATTTTATTCCCTGTGTTAATTTGGCAAGCATTACTTGGTTACATTCAGCAGTGCTGCTGCAGTGCTGGCCTGCTGCCCTTTGCGGCTCAAACCAGCTTTGGGAGATGCCGTACGGGTGCGCTGCGCTGTCCCCCTGCCCCTCCAGGACAGCTCTGAGAGCATCCGCTAGAGCTGCGGGTTCAGAGGAACAGAGACGCTGCTCTGATCAGAATTACACGACTGGGTTTATGTTCAAAATGTAACATTAGAGAAAGAACCCGATCTGTCGGTGGTGGGTGGAGACCCACCGATGTCTGTCAGACGTGTTGGCCGGGCAGAACTCCCTGGACAGAACTCACAGCGAGGGTCTCAGAGGTCCTTCGGGAAGTTCCTGTCCCTTGTTCTCCCAGTGTCCACGGGTGCTCTTTGTCATACAACGATCCCACAGTAAGAGTTAATGCAGATCTGCGGGTGTCAGTTTGAGGGCCATTCCTTTGCTGCTTGCTTTCTCTGGAGTGCGGTCCTCAGCCTGCTGACTGTCCTTGTCCTTGCCTG
Organism: Calonectris borealis; assembly: GCF_964195595.1. Classification (NCBI taxonomy): domain Eukaryota; kingdom Metazoa; phylum Chordata; class Aves; order Procellariiformes; family Procellariidae; genus Calonectris; species Calonectris borealis. Next base: position 8,173,898 of record NC_134329.1, read on the forward strand.
TCCCAGATTGACTTCCTGAACTCGGTGATAGTAGACCTGCAAAGGAGAAACGAAGAACTGAACTTGAAAATACAAAGAATGTGTGAGGCAGCCCTCAACGGCAACGAAGAGGAGATAAATAACTATGACAGGTATCAATCCTAAAGGAAACCTTGGCTTGTGTTTTGGCAACTGTTGGCAGCAGTCAGTTCTGTCCGCTGCACGGTGCACCCGCCTGACTTCAGCTGTCAGGAAGGACAAACGTAGCTTTCTCTTGCATTTAGGGTGATGGAATCCAGCCTTCTTTTTAGGTCCATTACTACGGTGTACCTGGTGGTGCAAAATGATCCTCTGCAGTTACCGATCACAAACACTGATGTATCATAACGTGTTTGTTGTCAGTCTTGGTTGAGTTTGGCCCTTTCCAAATTAGGTAGAAGAGTCTCTGCTCTCAAGAGGCCGGTAGCTGCATTGAGAGGGGGAGATCCAGTCCAGAGAAATAGAACTAAAACCTATTTGATATATTGTGACTTCAGATCTCTTCTCTTGAGAGAGAAGAGAAACTAGTTTACATGTGTTTCTTTTTTAAATAATGTCTCTGTTTGTGCAAATATTTACACAAACAGAGCAGTTTGTTTAGTAAATATTATAGCATGAGGGAATATGGGGGTACTGCAAGGTAGTCAAGATGTCAGATCTTCAGCAGGGCTTTTGTCTTTTTTTTTTGTTATGTTTTTGTTGACCACTGTGGTGTTTCCTTAGTTTCAATAATTATGAGACAGGTTGTGGTGCAGGGCAGGGACGCAGGCCTTTCCCCTTTGTGAAGGAGAAGTACCCTGCTTGACTTGCCCTGGTGCTGATCTTGCAGTGAGGAAGAAAGCCTGTCAAAGAAGAAACCTCGTCTCTTCTGCGATATCTGCGGCTGCTTTGATCTTCACGACACTGAAGACTGTCCGACCCAGGCACAGATGCTGGAGGAGCCGCCCCACTCGGCTTACCACGGCAGCAGGAGAGAAGAACGCCCCTATTGCGATACCTGCGAGATGTTCGGGCACTGGACGGCCGACTGCAATGACGACGAGACCTTCTAATGCAACGCGCGGCCGGGAGGAGAGACTGTGCGCGCTCATCGGACGATTTATACCACCAGCATTTGTGTGTGCTGAATGTCAGGAAAAGGGACAGCATTTCTTGACCCCCTCGCTCCCCTTCCCCTTGCCCATCCACTCCAGAATCAGTACATTGATAAATATTTTGCTCCTCTGCTAGTAAATACCCTATCTCCCTTTAATAAACTTAAGTGAAGTATAAATAAATGATTTAACAAATGACTTTATGCTATTTCTTCCCAGGTTCTGGGTTTGTTCCCACTCTTAACAAGAAATGCCCCCATGCTGTTGCATCTGTTGATGGGAAAACGTGTATAGGAACGAAGCAGTATAGTTATATTAAAGCTTATTTAAATACCTTAAAATTATGCTGTTAATTTTCATATTTGCACTAAACCATTTTAAGGCTGAATTTGTACATTTAGATTTTTAAGCTTTTTTTGACACTGGACTGGGTTGAGAAATGTTTCCTTTTTATCTTCATTTACTCATTTGACTGTGATTTCGCTCGGTGAACGGGAGCTCTGGGTTGCAGTTTGACGGCAGTGTGAAACGTGAAATCATGAAGCAGGTAAGAATCGGCGCTGCTGAGGCGTTTCTTAGAAACCCGTATGCTGTGCACACCTAAAACAGTTTGTGGGACATCTTTATTTTTTTTTTCTGCATTCTTTCAGCTTCTATATAGCGTGTGTGTGGTGTGTGTGTGTATATATGCATATATATATTAAAGTTATATTTTGGAAAAAAAAAGCGCACCGTGTTTTCTTTCGTATCTTCTGTTCCGTTAGGAACGTCACGGGTTCTGCATGGGGACAAACTGTAAATAAATAGAAAGAAAAACGTTAGCAGCGTTGTGGGGTGCTTTTACTAACGCTTCACGCGAACCCTCCCGCAGCAGGCTTTCGGTAACGGCCCGCGAACGTTGCTGACGTCAACAAACCGGTGGGAGGTGGGGAGTTTCGGGTAAAAGCGAAGGGGTTTGGTGCCGCCGCGGGTGGCGTGGCGCCCGCCAGGGGGCGCTGTGCTGCCGGGCTGCCCGCGCCGGCTCGCCGCGGCCTCTCCCTGCGTGGCCCCGCCTCGGCGACGCCTCGGCGATCACGTGAGCGGCGCGGGCGGCGGCGGCGGGAGGGCGATGGCGGCGCATCTGAGCTCGGGGCGCGTCAACCTGACGGCGCTGCGCGAGGCGGGGCGCAGGGAGCTCCGCGAGTTCCTCGACAAGTGCGCGGGCTCCAAGGTGAGCGGGGCGGCGGGGGGGCAGCGGGGGCGCCCGGCGGGGAGCGGGCCTGACGCCTCTTCCCTTCCCGCAGGCCATCGTGTGGGACGAGTACCTGACCGGGCCCTTCGGGCTGATCGCGCAGTACTCGCTCCTGAAGGTAAGCGGCGCGGCGCGGCCGGCGGGCGGGGCGGCGGTCCCTCCGCCGCCGGGCCTCGTCACCGGGGCTCCCCGCAGTTAACGAAGGCCCTTGCCTCTGCCTAGGAACATGAGGTGGAGAAGATGTTCACGCTCAAGCCGGGCCGCCTGCCCCAGGCGGACGTCAAGAACATCATCTTCTTCGTTAGGCCCAAGCTGGAGCTGATGGACATCATCACGGACAACGTGCTCAGGTGCGGCGGCTGCGAGGGGGCGACCCGCGGTTCTCTTCTTGGGAGCCGGCTGGGGCTCCCGCCCAAGGAGGGGACAGGTTTGGCCTGAAAACGCCGCGTGGTTTGTCACCTCTGGGATGAAAACAGGGAACTACGCGCAGACGCCGACGCTGCAGCGCGGCTGCTCTCGGGGCTTGCGTCGGGCTGCAAGACAGCCTGGGAGGGGAGCGGGGTTTCACTTTGGCTGGCGACGCAGAAGGTGCATTCCTCGTTAAAAGGATGTACGTTCCTTCTAATTAGCTGGAACGAGTCATGCTTTGATTGAGCCTCCTTTTGAGAACGGCAGGAAAAGCAAGTCACCTTGCCCTGGTTTCAGACCTGGGGCTGTGGACACACATGGCTGGGTAAAAAATATTCTGAAATATAAAGCTAGGAGTGGAAGTTGGTGGTAATAACCAAATGCGGCATTCCTATTTCCTTTGAATTCAGTGCCCCCAGCCCGCGGTCTGTGCTGGCTACCTGTGCAGCTGAGTTACCGTTTGCTCTGCTCCTGCCTGTGACTCTTCCAGGGAAGACAGAGGCCGTTCTCCCCAGAGGGACTTCCACATCCTCTTCGTGCCGCGCCGCAGCCTGCTCTGCGAGCAGTGGCTGAAGGAGCAGGGCGTGCTGGGGTCCTTCATCCACCGAGAGCAGTACAGCCTGGACTTGATACCCTTCGATGGAGACCTGCTCTCCATGGAGTCTGAGAGCGCATTCAAGGTAAGTGCTCGAATCGTCCTCGAGGAAAAATGTGTGGTTTTGTGTTGGCTGTTGGTGTTCGGTAGAGAGGCTCTCGGTGACCCGCTCAGCAGGGAAAGGCCTTGCAGAGCAATGTGACTTGATCCTGAGTGCTGAACCGAGCCTGAACTTCTCTGTGTGTTTTCTGACTGAACGCTGAAAGAACCGTCACTACACCAAGCTGCACCCCAGTTCCTCCAGCTTTAACTGCTGGTGTTATTGTCACAAATCGAGCATTCATGAGGCTTAACATACTTAGTCATTAGAAAGAGCCAGCACGGTTTGTGTCGATACGCAGACAAAGAGCCATGTACAATGGTTAATACTGCGCACTAAACTGCACTGAGAATTAACAGCTGTCGCATACCAGCTGTGTGTCCTGTTTTCTCAGAACGCTGCGTCTGGGGAGGGAAAGATTTGAGAGTTTCTTTGGCCATCTCTGCCTTATTAAGCGTAGCCCAGAGGACACGTCAGGGCTTGCAGCAGCTTGTCGGCAGCTACGATGAGGTGGTGTGCTCTCAGATTGGCCTAATTAGAGGGAGAGGCTCTTTGCAGTCACTTTCTAGCTCTCTTGCTCCTCTACATCAAACTGGGAATAGCATGTGGGGTTCAAAAATACTACGGTGTCTGGTTTGATCAAGTGATGTGATGTACTGACAGCACAGATAAGGTCCAACAATTCGCCAACAGCCATAGTTTTTTCCCCAGCCTATGTCTCCTCTGAACTGTTCACACGGACCATATTCTGCTGTGGAAGCAGCTGTGTCGGATCGACACCTTCCATCAGGAATCCTTCTTCTTGTTTAGGAATGTTACCTGGAGAGCGACCAGACAAGCCTGTACCATGCAGCAAAGGGGCTGATGACGCTGCAGGCACTCTACGGAACCATCCCGCAGATTTTTGGGAAGGGCGAGTGTGCGCGGGTGAGGCAAATGTTGCTGCTGAAAAAATGCATCTTGTTCTTTGGAACTGCTTTAAGGAGGGTTTGGTTAAATGCACCTGTGGGTTTTTTGAATCCAGCCGCGGACCCTTCTTGTCATATTGGAATTTCAGGATCATGGCATTCAGGTCTTAGTCATCTCTGGCCAAAAGAACAGTCTTTGCTGTTCCATAAGTCTTCCTGTCAGGAGGATTTATCTGATTTCATATGCTTTTTGCTCATAGGCCTTTGTGTTTTCAGCAGTTCTTTTTTCTGTGGAGTTTTAACATTTAGCCGCTCTGTTGGTATCAGAAGGGCTGAGTAAAGCGGGAAACGTGTAACCTACTGCTCATGCCTTAGCTTTTTCATCTCTTGCTGTAACTCACTTACCCTTTTTTCTTCTCTCTGATCAACCTATGGTTTAATTGGTACCTTTTGTAATGAGGGAGCAGCTTGAGATGAACCAGTGCTTCGGCCACAGTCACTGTCTTGCTAAGCTGCAGGGAGCAGCAGAGGAGCACTTTTTACCGGTCTTGTCCTGCCCCCATCCGTCAGCCCGTTTGTACCTCTTGCCATTCTCTTCCTTTACGCAGGGCTGCACCCCATACTTGCATGAGCATGTGCTTGTAGGGCCTAGGAGTCAAATCTGCCTGTTGTGGCCTGCACCATAACCAGACCGACGTGATTTATTTTCAGCACGTGGCTAATATGATGATCAGGATGAAGCGTGAGTTCCCTGGAAGCCAGAACTCGATATTTCCCGTCTTTGATACCCTCTTGTTGCTGGACCGCAATGTTGATCTGCTGACACCGTTAGCTACGCAGCTGACGTACGAAGGGCTGATAGATGAAATCTATGGAATTCAGAACAGTGAGTACTGCCGGGTAAGGGGGAGGTCTGTGGTGTGCTGGAGCAGGTTGCAGTGTGTCAGGTGGATTTCTGCTTCACTAAACGACAGTGACGTGGGAGCAGTTCACCTGAACTTAGTGTGAGGGGATAGTTCAGTCCCAAGCTAGAGCCCATCAAGATCAGCTCTGGCCCTCTTTGTGCCTAGGAAGGGGAGTTGGGTACAGTGCATGTTATTGAATGGGAATATTTTGGATGGTGACTGGGTGCAGACACAGTGACACAGAACATGTAGAGTGGGAGTAAGAACGTTAGTGTATGCATTCACCCTCCAGCCTGACTGGCTCATGTGCCACACTCAGGGGAAGGAACAGTTTATGAAAGGCCATTGAGAGCACTCTCCTGCTCTTGAGAAGGTAGTAAGAAAAACTTCAGAGAGGCATTTATGGGTTTTAATCCCTCCTGCTGTACTGAAGAGTGGCTGGAAGGCTGCCTCCAAACCTCTTTGGTAGCAGGGTAGCAAGCACTTGGGTTCTGATCATGTATGTGTGTGTCCCTGGGTGAGTACAGGGTCCCTGGGTGAGTACAGGGAGACTCTCCTTAATTAACACATAGGCACTGAGTCATCTGGTGTTTATGTTAGCTTTGCTGCTCAGAACTGTTTCCACCTCAGGGGACACGTTTCCACAGCCTGCTTATCTTAACTTCTGATGGTGAAGTTCCAGTCCTTATAAGGGTTATTTCTCTGCATTTGATAGCGTATGTGAAACTCCCTCCTGAAAAGTTTGCCCCGAAGAAGCAGGGTGAGGGTGGGAAAGATCTCCCCACAGAACCCAAGAAGCTCCAGCTGAACTCTGCTGAAGAGCTGTATGCTGAAATCCGAGACAAGAACTTCAATGCTGTGGGGTCAGTGCTGAGCAAGAAAGCCAAGATCATCTCAGCAGCCTTTGAGGTGAGGCCTGTAGCCGACCGTGCATCCCTTGGGCATTCTTGTCGTCAGATACAGACAGTCTGCGTTCAGCAGGGCTGTGACTGGCAGCTCGAGCTGTTGCCATGGAGTAATCCCCCAGCCAGAGAAAAAACAAGTAGTCCTCAGACGCCCCTCCAGTCTGCTCCCCTGTCCTGGACAAGATCACCTCCATTTCAACTGTTCTGAGTAGGTGTTGGTCAAATCTCCTCTTAAGAATCCTGTAGTAATGCAGATCGTCTCTTCTCCACACACCTCTGTTTTGGGGCTTTTCCTATCCTCACTGTTAAAAGCTTGTCTCAGAGCTAGCCTAAACCACATTTGTGCTGTGTAAACCCGTAGTTCCCGTAATAGGAACTGCATTCTTCAGTCTGCAGAACAGTCAAGTGCTGCTTCCCTCTGCAACTGGCCGAAGGTTAGTTTTAGCATACTGATCAATTCCGCTTTGTTGCTGTTGTTACCTGTTAAGTGAACGGTCCTTTTCCCGTTGTATTTCCTGAGGATGCAGAGAAAAGGCTTTAAGAAATAAAACTCCAGAATGTATATTCATAGAGTATTATGGCTGGCATAAAAAATAATAGGAACGTGAAGAAGACTGTTGTCTTACAGGAGGTTTGACCTGTAAATTCATCACCTTAGACAAAGCTGGAGAGTGCTGGGGGGTGTGTTTGTGGTTTTATTTGAAAACATCCTGTCGATGATTCATAAGGAAACTGAGATCCCACATCTCTGCTTTCAGACTTCATGGTGATTCTCGAGAGAACTTGTTACACTGTTTGATTCTATTTCCATGTTTTTTGCTTTGCCTCTTCACTTCTGCCACATTTAAGACAAGGTAATGATACCTTAACTGAAATACTGTGTGCTCAGCCTCATCTCCTCGTATATGTCTGTTACTGCAGTATTGGTGCTGAAGGTGCTAAAGGTGGATTATTCATAGCGGTTGTTAAAAAAAAAAATTTAAGAAATTGTCAGAGGTAATAGGTGATAATGAAACAGCAGCATATTGGCAGCAGAGGACTTCTTAAGTTGCAGGCTTCATCATTATCACTCTCCTGCCTGCACTTGCCCATTTAAATCCTTCACATATGAGTCAAATTTTTATTTTTATTCCAAGTTGCAGCAAGAGGCAAGTAGCCCAAATGAAATACATACCTCTCGACTGCTCTGAGAGCTGAAGTCTGCATTGTGCTTCATCAGATCCTTGCTCAAAACCTGGGACATTGTTACAGCCAGGTACAGTGACTGGCGGGCTTCTGCTTGAGAGGGACGCAGACCCTCCCAGCCCAGTTCCTCAGCACCTTTCACTACTGCTTTGAGGGGAAATGTCCCCCGTCTCTGACTGCATTTGCCTAGAGCTCCATGTTTACTGGCAGCTAGCAAAGTAATTCATCTTTGCATGGAAAAGGTAGTTTTGCTGGTAGGGAAACTGAGGAGCAGATAACGATGGCTGAAGTCAGACAAAGGTGCAGAAAAGTGATTGGCAATACTGGTATAATGAAAAAAAACAGTCTAAGGATCCTGTTTTATTATGTCCTGCCTCTCCTAATGATCAAAGTGCTGTTACAGGTAATGCTATGACTTTAGTTTAAGCATTTAAAGTATTTTGTCTGAAAGGTTGCATATCTCTAACTGTATCTGCTGTTTCAGTGAGTACAGTAAAAAACCTTTTCATGATAAAATCATCTAGTTGGTGTGTGGCCAATTAATCTGAACAAGACCTAACCTAAGCGACGGATTTCTTTAGGAAAGACACCACGCGAAAACCGTTGGAGAGATTAAGCAGTTTGTCTCACAGTTGCCACACATGCAGGCAGCAAGAAGTTCTCTAGCAAACCACACCTCCATTGCTGAACTCATCAAAGACATCACCAGTGAGTATTTGTTCAATAGTCTATCTGACTAATTTAAATATAGCAAGATGCAAGACAACTTGATGGACAAGTTATTCAGCTTGGCAAAAATTGGCTTTGCTCCATCCAGTGCATCTCTGCTGAAGTGTTAAATGTAGAAAATAAGCTGTCAGTTTTGCTATTGTATTGATTTTCATTCTTTTCCCAAAGCATCTGAAGATTTCTTTGATAATTTAACAGTGGAGCAAGAGTTCATGTCTGGAATAGACACAGACAAGGTAAGCAGATAATGACAATCAGTGACTCTCATGTTTTCAACCCCAATGTATTTCTCTGGGTTTTTTCCATTTGGGGTTTTTGAGAGAGGAAACATCTGATCTAGATGATGTCTGTCTCCTTCCAGTGTCAAGTTTGTGAGCTGTCACTTGCATCTCCTTGCACAATTGCTGTTTTTTCCAAGTGACATGCGTTGCTGAACGTACTTGGAGGCGGTGCTGTACCGTGTGCTTTGCCGGGCTCCAGTTACCTATCATTGCCTGTAACACAGGTGTATGCAGCTGGGGCTCTTGGGCTTGCACAGGGGCACTACCTGCTGTGAGGGATCAGAGGAAGGTTCAAGACGGTTGATCTGAACTTTTTTAGTGCATCAAAGTCTAGCTATTGACTGAGGAATCGACATGCTTTAGAAAGATGCTAGGTGGAACCAGTGCTGCATCACTGTTTTACAGACGGTCTTGCGCTGCCTGGAGAGCAGCTGCACTCTGTTTTGGAGATACTAGGCAAAACTAGATCTTTCTTTCCAGGTCTTCTGGGCACTTTAACAGGTCTTTAAATAACAGCTGTTTTTTTTTAATAGGTTAACAATTATATTGAAGACTGCATAGCTCAAAAACATCCATTAATCAAGATCTTGCGTCTCGTTTGCTTACAATCTGTATGCAATAGTGGACTGAAGCAGAAGGTTCTGGACCATTACAAAAGAGAGATTCTCCAGGTTGGGCTGTAACTTTTGGATTGATAAATTTCTGAGAAAATCCACATCAAAGCCTCAGCTCTACAACACTTGCATTCTAGACAGACGCATCCTATACACGGGTAGTGTTGATGTCCAGTGCGCACAGACGGAGCACCGAGGCTTCTGTTTGGGCTGATAGCAATGACTCAGGAGGTGCTTATATATGTTTTGTAACATGTTGATAAGAGCAGTTTATATCATTGCACTTTTTGCTATCATGATTTAAATACTCTAAATGGATACACTCTAGAGAGATCTTAAACAAAAAAACTTTTTTAAACTGACATCTTTGCCTTAACTTATTTAAACTGACATCTTTGACTTTTTTTTTTTTTTTAAACACTCTGGTCATGGACTATTGACATGGTATTAAAGGTGAATTCTTTATATTGCAGACTTATGGCTATGAACATATATTGACCTTAAACAACTTAGAAAAGGCTGGACTCCTGAAACCTCAGACAAGTGGTAGGAATAACTACCCAACAATTCGGAAGACCCTGCGCTTATGGATGGATGATGTTAATGAACAGGTAAACAGATGCCTTGGCAGTGAACATTACGTCTAACAATACAGGATTATGTGCAGCAGGAAAACCCTCATAATTTTATTTTTTTTATTATTTCTATGGTGCGATTTTTCAGCATGAAGTAGCACTCACCCGCTACTCACACTCTGCTCTCTCCTGCAGAACCCCAACGATATTTCCTACGTGTACAGTGGCTACGCTCCGCTGAGCGTACGCCTGGCACAGCTACTGGCTCGGCCAGGGTGGCGGAGCATAGAGGAGGTTTTAAAGATGCTGCCGGGTCCCCATTTTGAGGAGAGGCAACAGTTACCTACTGGCCTTCAGAAAAAGCGTAAGTTTTGCTTTGTTTTCCCATGTTTTAAAGGGAGATGCATGTCTGTTAGGCTGGAATAAGGCAACCTGAAATCAGGGCTGGTAGAGTCCAGGCATCTATCTCATCTCCCCGTCCCACTGCAGTATTAGATCTACTTAAGCCATTTTTGACAGATAGCCTTCTGGCCTCTTTAAAATGTCCAGCCACACATTTAGCCTGCTATTAATGCACAGCACCATGTGCACTGAAAATGCTATGGAGTTGTACATTTGTTTACCTTCTCATCAGAGTACTAAAATAAACCCTAACCTTACACTGTGATTTTAACAAGTAACATTACTTTACAAAGAAGGTCAGCATCACTCTCCTAGTTTTAAGCCTGGGCAGGCAGAAACACATCCTGTACAGAGACTCCAGAGCTGGGAGCAGAGGCTGCATTTCTGGGCCCCAGTCTGGTATTCCGCCCAATAGGTCTCTCCTCTAATTCAACTGCTACATTTATTTCAGTTTTAAGTCATTTTGAGTTTGATTGACAGTTGATGGATAGGAGACGTAAAAATAAAACTAAGACAACCTGTAAATTTCTCTGAATACACAGGTCAGCACGGTGAGAACCGAGTCACTCTGGTGTTCTTCCTGGGAGGTGTGACATACGCAGAAATAGCTGCACTGAGATTTCTGTCCCAAATGGAAGATGGAGGCACAGAGTACGTCATTGCCACTACAAAACTGATCAATGGAACAAGCTGGATCAAATCCTTGATGGAAAAACTGGAGCCTGCCCCTTTCTAGGGTCTGTGGCAAGAGACAGTAAAAGTGAGAGGCCCTGTGCGACACAGGCACATCAGCTTCTGGTCTTCCAGCATGGCTGCTTGAACATCAGAGAAACACGCAGTGAAAGAAGCTCTCCTGAGACCGGCTCATGATGCAGTTACCCTCATCCCTCTCTGCACTTGTGTTCCTGCTGTTTGTGGAACTTCCTCGTAGATGAGCAGTGCTGAAAGGCACTAACAAATAAACAATGGGAGAAAGAGAGATCCCTCTTGTGGTCTGAATCAGCAAACAAGTGCTGGGGGAGCGGGAATTTGCCCTGGTCCTATTTGGCAAATTGCTTCTTTTTTTTTTTTCTTTCAGTTTGGTTTGAATAGGGGATGTGATTACTACTGAGGAGGCAGGATGTTTTCTGTTCCTGATTTCATACCCATACTCCCAGTCTGTCTTTCTCTGGTGCCTGATATATTCCATCAGTGCGCTGGATCTGTTTCTGTCGGAGATCTGTACTGGGCTGCACCTCTGCTGTAGCCAGGGTTCAGTATGTGAGGGGGTTTCCTGCTCTCATCTTCCTGATGAAAGCCAAGGAACTTGTGTTTCTCCCAGCTTCAGCACGTTCACATCAAGAGGCAGCAGCAAGGGCCGGGCCACAGTAGCTAAATCCCCTCCCATCATTGGAAGCAGATTGTACAATAGAAAAAGAAGGGTAACTTTTTTACTGCATAGGTTTAGAAACTTCATGGCTCTTGGGCATCCAGAATAATGCACCTGCAGGCCCTGCTTAGCGTGCACTGTACTGTAACAAGCTGTCTGTTAGGGCTAGTTGCCTGTAGGCCACACTCAAGTCCACTGCCCTGCAAGCTTTGGCCAAGGCATTTGTTGGGTTTCCTGCAGCAACAGCTAGACCTTGAACTAACCACATGCATGTCAACAGCACTGACTACAAATACAATCAACTGCACTCAAATTACAACAGAGATGCTTGAGCTTTTTACTCCAATTGCCCTCTGAAGGGATCGGTGTGAGGTGGCTTGTTTGTCCTGGGTACACCCACCTGACTCTGGAAGGCTACTCCAGGGTATGAATGACATCAGTGTGCCAAGAGCTTGTGTTTGAAGGCACATACAGATACTCCCTGCATGGGACTCAGGCCAAAAATAGCTATGTCAGTGACCCAGTAAACAGCGGGCTTAAAACAGACACTTTTTTTCACCCCCCCCATTTAGTTTATAAATTGCGGTACTTACTTGTTGCCACAAGCTGTTGTAGAGCTCAAAATTATAAAATGGAATTTTCCATGGTCTTGGTGGCTGGGCCCTTGGTGCTGCTGAGCCAACGTGTGCAAGAGGCAGGTTCTGGCTCCAGAAGACTCAGCCTTGCTAATTGCTAGAGGCTGGGAAGGCAGACCAGGGGCTGTTGCTTATGCCTGTGCAGCTGAGCACTGCCAGAGCCTGTGCTGCTGCGCCTCAGCCCGTTCTCCTGGTCACTGTCACTATACTCGCCCACATGCTTCAACAGCAACCGCTGAAGACTGTTTCACACTGCATTTCACTCTTAAATAGTTAAAAAACAACTAAAAAGAAACACCACCCACACCTTAAATCACTCTCTTAGTAAACATTTCTGCTCTTAGTTATCCTGCATAATGCATAATATGTCCCAAAAAACCCTTCATTTTTTCCAAGTTGTTCCAGTTACGCCGTGGGTTCGGTCTGTTGTTTTGTTTTGTAAGATCAGTTCTGCCAAATCGGCCCCTTCAGAGATCCTCTGTCTGTTTAACTCGTTTGCTTATTAGCATAAAATAAAAAAAAATGTATTTGATCTTTTTTTGAAAGCTCACGGGCTCTCTCTGGAATACAAAAATAAATAAAATAAAACCCTGCACTGTGGTAGTTGTATTCTTCTCCCCCTGCCCCAGGATAACTGAACTACTTCAGGTGAAACTATTTTTCTAACATCTGCATGTTTTTTTCTTTAAGCTTCTGCACTAATTACATTCTGTTCTGCCACTTAACATACTACATCAGAAATATCTATTGGATTTCTTGACTTTTAAAGAAAAATGTATTTTTAATCATTTAAGACTTTTTCCTTCAGATGGGTAGGCAACTTGCAGACTTGTCTTACAGAAACAAAACATGCTGCAACTTTGACAATGATGCAAGGAGCAAACGTCGATTGCCTTATTATGCATTATTTCTACAGTTCCACTGTGAAGTAGGTAATTTCACAGTATTTAAAAAGAAAATTGAAGTAGCTTTGACTCAAACATTAGACATAACTGTGCAGAAAAAAAAACCAAGAACCAATGTGATTCAGTGCAATCCTTACAGAGCTGCCTTGGCTTCACCTTGACAGTCTTTGTACTATCACACTTTCCAGATTTTTTTTTTTAAACCTTAAAAATTGAACTAATTGCAAGGAAATGAATAGCACAGGCTTAGTTTGTGGACTGAAGTCATGACATGTAAAAGCTACACCACAAGTGAATAAAGGAAACCACGCAAAGTGCCAATCCAACAGCTTGCTTACTTTTTCACTCGGACCAGCAGGTGTGTGTGTTAGCAACACTAGAGGCAAAACCTATTTCTACAATAGTTATACCAGACACTTGGTAAGCACTGCTGCATATTTTTCTGCAGACTGTAGCCTGCACCACCACCAAGCTAGAGCCATGTGGACACTCAACCTAGACAAAGTCTCTTCCTGGAACTATTCAACACCAACAGCAAAAAATAAAAGCTATCTTGACGTTGATCGATTCTCTGGAGGAGCAATTACTACTTAACAGGCTTCCTGAGCAGCTTGATTATGTTCTTCTTCTGTCTAAGGCCTTGCTGACCATGCGGGTAATAATCTGATAACAAGAGAGCCTAATTAAATTAAGGGGCCATTTTCTACATCATAATATCTTTTTAGGTAAGAGATTTGATTTGCAGTACATACTCTTCCTTCTCTCTGCTGTCTGCATTTGTCTGGTTTACAAGCAAAAAAAAAAAAGAAAACATTACCCAACCTCCACCCCAAAAGACTTTCACTTTTCATATAACATTATCGGAAAGCAGTTTTGCTAAAAATAAACATACAGCTTACCTCCCTCCTCCCCCCCTTGCTGCAAAAAGAGTTGTAGCACTTGTTCTCTAAAAGGTGGGGATGACTTCTTGGGTGTGCAAGGGTGAAGCTAGAGCAGTGAACTAGTGACAGTGCAGCGATTAGGCTGTCTTCAGGGCTCGCTCTCTTTTGATAAAAAAGCCCGACTCAGCCCGCACAGTAATGTAATGTGCTGCTGGTCTGGGACGATCCCCAGCTGTGAGTGAGCATCCTCCTCCCCGAGTGGCCCAGACACACGGGGCTCTCGGAGAATGGAGCCAGAGGCACAACAGCCTTCCACATAACTGCAGAATAAAAACTGTAAGATGACACAACACACTGTCAGAGGAAAACTCCCACATTTAAACAAATGCAGGTTTTGACCTGGTAACACTAAGCCATGGTGCTTAAACTCACAAACTACCATTGACAAAAGCACTCTGGGGAAGGGGAGCTGTTTGGCGAGCTCTGTACTGCCGTGCTGCACAGAGCGCAAAGGCGCTATGTCATATAATAACTGGTCCTGACCACACCTAGTGCATTAGTCCTTGTGTGGGCTGCAAACACAACCTCATTACTCCTGGCTCCCGGACGAGCAGATCAGAAGGGGATCGAACAACAGCAAAAACCATTTAGAAGCCAGAAATTCAAGGGACAGCTGCAGAACAAAACTAGAGAGAAACAGGAACTTTACGAAGCAGAGCCCATCATCTACCTGGGTAAGCAGTTTACTTCTTTATCAATATATTTTTAGATAATCAGAAATCATGTAAAGCCTATAAATAGAAAACTTCAATGCTTTGAACAACTGGGAAACAACGGCTGGTTTTAAAATGCAATAGCTGCTATAATGTATATATGTGCCTGAGCTTAGAATGAAATGACTAAGACCAAAAAAGTGAATTTCTTTTAATCAAAAAAGTGAACCCTTTATCACAAGAGCTCTTTAAAAAATATTCTAAGTGGCAGGACAGGAATTCAGTTTACTTTGGCTGGCTTTAGACTGTTTAGAAGAGAAATGATCCTTTTAGGTTAGCTTTATCTTAAATCTGGTTTTAAATTCCCCTTATGTGCTTGACCAAGAGCATGGATATTTTTGATCAGGCACAGTTATGATCAAAATTAAAAAGAACATATAAATTGGAGAGACGGTAGAATTTTTTAGATGGGTCTTCACAGCTTTAAGTCTAAGAAGCCAACAACTTTTGTGAAAGAGTTCAGATTTTATATTAAACTAACAAATGAGCAATCACTTCTAAAGAAGTGATGTGTAAGTATGACTTTAAAATACAGCTAGAAGATGAATTCTGAAGTATCTTATCCTGAATATCTCCCATTTAAAGGTTATTTTTAACGTGACATATAAATATTTGCCTGTGCAAACTTGTATTTAAGCCCCAGTTTTCGTCGTTCTTAAACAAAAGGTTCAGTTTGTGCCAGTATCTCCATTAGATGCAATTATATCATTAAATATTAATGGTGGCTTCCTTGGAGGAATTGACCACTTTGATCAGAACACACTGTTGGTAATGCACCATCAGCAACCGCTCTGAACTTGGAAGCTTCCTGGATGCACAGCCACTGATGGGGGAAAGATACCAGGAGCCATCTGGACTCTCTAAGGGTCTCTGGCCCTTACCGACACGGGACCGTCCACTGCCTGTGTGTTAATTTGCGTAGTTACCAGCCGTGATTTGGAGACTTTGATCAGATCGCGAACTCTTTTTCAACACTGCACAGCTCAGCAACCCTGTACAGGACTCTGAACAAGCACACGCAAGCCCAACCTAACACTAACAACGTTCTTACAAGAACGGGTGGCCATTAACCCTCCCGAACACAGCCATTTCTCCCCACAGCACAGCCACCCCGTCGGCTCTGCAGTCTCCTTGCTCGGAAAGACTCAACCTGTCCCTTTGTTTACAGACCGGGGAGGAGCACGGCAGCAGCCAGCCCCAGAGACCCTACCTGCTGCAGCGCCGGGGAGAACCATGCCCGACTCCTTCGCCGTCCACTTCCTCAAGGTGCTAAAGGAGCTGCTGGCCTTCGTGCTCTTCAGCTACACTGTGCTGGTCGGGGCTCTGCTGCTCGCCGGCTGGACGACGTACTTCTTGGTGCTTAAATGAGAGCTCCTCTTCTACTCCTGCAGCCACAGGCAGGCCGGAGGCAACAGGCTCCACCGTGCAGCTCGTCCTGCGCGTCTGCTCGGCACGCAGGATGGTGGTCCCTTCCTCCTGCGCCAGCTCTGCAAGTGTTTTGTTTCGTTACTGCCTAATCACAATCTTATTTTCCTATAGAATAAGAATAAAGATTTAAAAAAAAAGTATCCACATGCATGCACTTCACTGATCTTTGTGGCTCTTGCAGATTCTGTGTGTCTCCTAGACATTTGCCCCTGTTCCCCGAAATATTTAAAAGCCTCCCAGTAGTTTTCTCCTGAGATTCCCACCCCACACCTCGCTTAAACAGTACAGCAGTCTGCGGAGGGACGGGAGGGATGCAACACAATTCAAACATGACCAACATCTCAAGTAAACAAGTCCTGCCTTGTCTAACT
The DNA here is from genome assembly GCF_964195595.1 of Calonectris borealis. NCBI lineage: Eukaryota > Metazoa > Chordata > Aves > Procellariiformes > Procellariidae > Calonectris > Calonectris borealis. Next base: position 8,190,210 of record NC_134329.1, read on the forward strand.
CTGCCTCATTAAGGGTGTGAAGGCAGAGATACAGAAATTACTTCTAATTTTTTTCAGAAGGCCTGGGAAAAGACATTTCAAACCAGCACAAGGTTTCCCTCTTCCTACAGTTTTATGAGGTACACTTCAGGGGGTGGGGGCACCAACACCACATTACCTACAGGCCTATTATTTGGTGCTCTCAAGTGTGCAATGCTTTTCAACAAAGGCTTAAAACATGGAGTTAACTGAAAGATGTGCCTGCGATACAGCACTGCCTTGCTAAAACTAAACCGTGCTGAGCAAACTGAGTCTCACAGAGAATAGATAGGAATTTCTGGTATATACAAAACTAATAGATTTAATTGATCAAGGCCTTTCATGTAGAACTATACAGGAAGCCTTTGCCAGAGAAGCTGGGGATTACCACTAGCCAAAAGCTAAGTGTCATGGTTTAACCCCAGCCAGCAACTAAGCCCCACACAGCCGCTCTCTCACTCCCCCACGGTGGGATGGGGGAGAGAATCAGAAGAGTAAAAGTGAGAAAACTCGTGGGTTGAGATAAAGACAATTTAATAGGTAAAGCAAAAGCCGCCCACACAAGCAAAGCAAAACAAGAAATTCATTCACTCCTTTCCATCGGCAGGCAGGTGTTCAGCCATCTCCAGGAAAGCAGGGCTCCATCACGCGTAACTGTTACTTGGGAAGACAAACGCCATCACTCCAAATGTCATCCCCCCCCCCCCGCTTTTTCCCCCAGCTTTATACGCTGAGCATGACGTCATATGGAATGGAAAATCCCTTTGGTCAGTTGGGGTCAGCTGTCCTGGCTATGTCCCCTCCCAGCTTCTCGTGCACCCCAGCCTACTCACTGGTGGGGTGGGGTGAGGAGCACAAAAGGCCTTGACTCTGTGTAAGCACTGCTTGGCAGTAACTAAAACATCTCTGTATTATCAGCACAAATCCAAAACATAGCCCCACACTAGCTACTATGAAGAAAATTAACTCTACCCCAGCCAAAACCAGCACACTAAGCAGCAGCATATATTCTTGAAAAACAAAGATGAATTAAACCGGGGAGGCGGGGAGCAGAACCTGTGGAAGTCAGTCAGTGTGACCTCAGCCAACACTTCTGCTGATGACCAGACACACAGCTGAGGGCTGTTCTCTGCTGAGCCGGGCTGGCCTGGCAGGTGTCTCTGAGCAGAGTAACAGAGAGGAACTGGCCAAGCACGGCCTGAGCTGAGAGCTCCTAACACCGTTTCTGCTTCAAAGGCCCGTGATGGCGTGTCCGGAGACTAAGTGCCGTTACCTGAAGGGCAGAGCAGCCGCTGCGGCAGCCCGGGGCGGCGGGAGCAGCTGACCCCACACCCGCCCGCCGCCTCAGGCTCCAGCCGCCCTCGCAGCGCTGCGCGCGCCGCTCCCGCCTTCGACCAACGGCCACGTGCCCGCCCTCTGCGCATGCGCCACGACGAGAAACCAGCCCCGCCTGCTCCACGACCCCCCCCTCCGCCGGGACGCGCTGACGTCACTTCCTGCGCACCGGCCAGTCCCAAGATGGCTGCGGGCAGCCGGTGGCTCCGGAGCTGCTGCTCCCTCCTCAGGTACCGCGGCGGCCCCGCCGCTCCGGGTCCCGAGGGGGCGGGGGCGTTTCAGTGGAGCCGCGCCCGGCCGCGGTAGCGCCCAGGCGGCTGTTTACCGGGCTGGAGCGGGGCGGGCGCGGCAGACAGGGCTGAAGTCAACCTCCCGGCTCAGTTCCCTGCCGCTGGCCGCCCTTTGTGACCCCGTACCCGCTCTGTTTGCCCGATATAATGAAGCCAGCTGCGGCTGGAGCGGCGTCTTGTGCCACAGAAATGGTCATAACGCACCTCATCTGTCTCCAGATGCCACAGCACAAGCAGTAGCTGCGGTACCCATACAGCGCTTGCCGCTGGTGGGCTGTAGTTTAAGAGTACACAGCATAAAAGAAGGAAAACTGACCAGTTATTTTCAGCAAATTGCTGTACAACAGAAAAAAATTCTCATGACTGAGCGCTGCTGTTTTTCTGCTCGAGTATTTCAGTGATAGGCCCTGACCCCAGGGACACTTACACAACATTGCATGTAAATAAAACTGACTACAGGAGGCCTTAAGTGGCACTGGATTGTAGCAAACTATTACCAGTCATACTGCTTACCTGCATGTACCATATACCACTTCTAAGCATGCTTTTTAATTTGTTTTTAATGTTATTGAATATTAGCAGTGTGTTGGTACCAGATAAGATCCATTTCCTCTCTCAAAGGATTAATAACGCACTAGTTACTGTGCCTGTCATCTTTTCTTGTACTTATAATTAAGTAATATAATTAAGTAATATAACTATTATGCAGCTGCATTACAGAAGCTTGGTAGAGACTAGGTCACCTAGAACAGCTTCTAGGTGTTCTTTTCCACTTTGATACCTATTTCCCACCACACACTGGTTATTTCTTGCGCTTAACTTTGTTTCTTGCATTTCCAGACAAAGCTTCCCTGTTCTGGCCAATATTAGGAGACGCTGCCTCTCCGGCGTGAACGGACGATGGCACCAAATGGTGGGCGCGGGGCTGGGAGCGGCCTTGTGTGCAGTCCCAGTCGTGGAGGTAATGTATCAGGAGTGAGATACATACAGCACCCACTCGTTAGAAATAGTTTAATATTCAAAACCACTTGCTTAGCATTTTACAAACGAGTACTTACCCTCAGAATTTTATTCCTTCGTGGGGATCACAGGTGTTTAAGCCATGTAGTTGTTAAGGAAGAGAAATGAGGAAGACAATGTCTACCTTCAATAACACCTTGCAAAAACAGTTGCCTTGTTTTACAATGGCAAAACAGCAGTGAGAATTAGGCTGTCCAACCTTGTAACCAGCAGTGGTGCTTTTCCTTACCGTTATTTGTTACTAATAACATCCATATGAAAGTCAGTGTAAAGATCATGTAAATGTCTTGTCTTTCAGAAACAGAACTCAGTTTCTCTCAGTAACGATGCCTTGATTAAAAGAGCAGTTTCCTTGGTAACAGACAGTACTTCTACACTCCTCTCTCAGACAACATACGCATTGATTGAAGCGCTGACAGAGTATACAAAGGTAAGCTGAGAGACCGCACACTGCTAGCAAGTCAGTACTGGAAATACTAAATTATTTGGCACTAACTACACCTGTCAAACCATACTTAAAACAGACCTTGGTTTTTTATGAATTTTAATAAAAGAGGTGTGGGGATTTGAAGATGTCACGTCCCGAGGAAACAGTGGGGTAGGGCTCACTCTTCTACTACACCAAAGCGCAGAAGTTGTTTTTAGCTTTGTCAGACTGTCGCTTTGAGCTTGAACTTAAGCTGAAATGATCCATGTCTCAGGGGCTAAAGAAACACATAACAGTTATGGGATACCTGCGTACTGAGTAAGTAGGATATGCCACCCTGTATCATAGGTCTTTTATTTACCTTTTGTGCCTGTTTCTAATACCATGAACTTGAGTTTCATCGGAAGAACGGAGTGAGCCATATTTAAGTCTGAGACAACAAGATACAGTTTTAATTTTATAAATAAGTGCCGATTTGAGTAAAGAGTTTGCATTCCAGTTTACTTCCTTATTAGTATGGCAAGTATATAAAGAGACGCTACCCACAGCACTACTGTAGGCAGACAGGACACGCTGTCAGTGCCTCCAAAATTGCAGTGAACTTGACAAAAAAGCACCTTTGGAGCCATTCAGCGATTTTGCTAATTAACACCAGTTAACACTGAGACAACATCAGAGATGTACAGATTGTCACGTAATTGTGTGAAATGATTCCTTTGCAGGCAGTTTATACCCTGGTGTCTCTCTACAAGCAATACGCAAATCTTCTTGGGAAAATGAACTCAGAAGAGGTGGATGCAGTCTGGCAGGTGGTAATAGGAGCCAGAGTTGATGTAAGCAATCATCGCCCTTCAGTCAGCAGTCTGCCTCTTAAAACTCTGCTCAGAAAGTTCTTGTCTCGCTTGCTCACCTTTTCACAAAGGCACTGTTTGGAAGAGCATTCAGGTACTGTTACATCTAGTTAAGTAATACTTTGTTTTACTCCTAGATGACAACAAAACAGCAGGAATACTTAAGGCTGGAATCCAGCTGGATGACAGCGTTACGTCTTTCAGAGATGGCAGCAGAAGCTGCGTATCAATCAGGTAAGCACAAGCAGAAATACTGAGAATTTCTTTCCCCTAGCATTTGGGCAGTATTTAGTGAATGAGAATGGAGTTGAGAGAGACCCAGAATATATATTCAGTTAACATACCAATTTACTGCCTCGTTTTTAGAGATGCTGAGAACTTACATTCTTTTATTGGCTACAGGTCTAGTAGAATCATTCTGAGAACTAGGCCTGGAAGCTTCACATGCAGTTTAGATCATGACCAACCATGCCAAAAAATGTTTGAGGGAAGTGTTTAGTCATTTTTAAATGCAGTGTTCAAACACGGTTCTGGGAGCCACAGAACTAAGGCTACCTAGGGGGCCCGGCAGGTCTTTCTAGCTGGATTCACTTTTATTAAAGAGTGAGAACATTTGCTTTTCACTCAGGAAAGATATTAATTTTGGTCTTTTCTCCCTGTATACACACTTCCACAAAAAGTGTAGAGACTTGATAGCTCTGAGATTGAGTTATGGGATGACATGGTAAATTGGCGAAGTTATTGGAGTGGAGAAGGGGAGGAAAGCGATGAATATACAGGGACACCCTAACTCTCTAAGTGCCTGAAAAAGACACAGAGTCTGTAGGAGCGGGAGGAGTGTGGGAGGAGAAGGGATTCCAAGCTCAGCAGTGCCACAGACGTTCCCGCTGCTGGTAGGTGCCAGGACAGGACAAAGACTGAAAGTTTCTGGCACACGATGACTGGGCTGGGCTTAGTTCTCAAACCCACTGGCACAAGCTGATCGCTCTGATCAGACGCTGGCTGTGACCCGTTTGGGTGGGAAGAATTCAAGGGGGCAAAAAAAAAAAAAATCTCAAAGTAGGCATATTGTTGTTTAAGGTAAATGAACGGTAAATGCATTAGCATTACTATAGCCCAAGAGCCACCAAAACACTTAGCAAAGCAGATGATAATTATAGACAGTCACTTTCTTAATTGAAGGTTTGCCAAGTGCTCCTCTAACCCAATGTATTTAAATTACTTTTCAGGTGCAGACCAAGCCTCAGTGACAGCCCGCAGCCACATTCAGCTAGTGAAATCACAGGTGCAAGAAGTGCGACAGCTGTCCCAGAAAGCAGAGACCAAGTTAGCTGAAGCTCAAACAGAAGAGCTCATAAAAGCTCAAGGAGAGGAATCTTCATTGCCACAGGGTATTTTAGGAAATACAGAGGCGGGTGAGGACCCTTACCTTCGGGAGGACTGAAAAGAACTTAAGTGTCACCGAAGAATATGTAAGAGTCAATCACAAATTGAAGGGTCCCAAACTTCTAGATGTGGCATAGTGGGAAACTGCTGAAATAAGCCTATGATTCCATTTTTTCCCCAAACAGGATTACTGTACAAAATCAAGTCAATTCCAAGCATCTGAAAGGCCTTGATCTTGTTTGCAACTTACCATGTTTGTAATACTTACGGATTCAATTATTTAAATGTTTAACTATGCAAATGTGAAAACTGCTATCAAGGATAGCTTGTTGTTAATTGTCTCTCTGCTGGGAGAGGCCTACCGCTCGTTTGAGATGTTGGTGAGAGCTCTCTTAACTTAGAGGCTAACTAGGTATCACCAAAGAATTGTATTTACAAGTCATTATTTTTAATCTGTGAAGTAAATGATGTCTTTATTAAACTGTGCAAAAGCATTCATTGTGAGTGTGCCCATTTGGGTAAGAGATTAAGCACTGTTTTCTATTTGAACTTAAAAGTTTGTAACCTAGCTGAGTGACAGCTGCATCAAATTACACTTAATTGCAATCAGGGGAAACATCTGCTGTAGAGCTGAAAACTTTCTGTGGAGTTACCCAAGCTGCTCTTAGTGAAGTTTTGCAGTTCAGTACAGCAACCTCTTTCACCCAAGAGTCACCACTTGTAACGCATCTGCTTTCCCCAGGAAGCAAAGGGAGATTTGATTTTCAAGATACTGTGGTTATAAACAAAGTTGTGGCAACTGCTGCGTACTTCTTTACATAGCAGTGAGCAAAAGTGAGTTTTACATATTTGAATGCTTTCCAGCACAGGTTTCAAGAAAATAATCTTAATTCTCTCTTTTTGCAAGCTTAATGTTTCACTGCAGGCTTCAAAACCACAGGTATGTTTCACTGTCTTAATTTTTCTAATTTGACAGCTTAATGTGAAATTTGCAATATTAACTGTATAGACAATGTAAAGTTAAGCTGAGATTGCTTTGTAGAATAGCATCCACTAGAACTTTATCACTGCTGATTTGAGTCAGTTAATCCCCATCATCAGGTTTTGTAAGAAAACACACATTAATCATAGGTTTTTCACCACAAATTAGCATCTGATGCACTACAGCTGTGTCAAGGTTGCTGTTCCTAAGCTGAATTGTACTTGACTAGGAATTTTTTCAGCTACAGCATAAGCCTTTCTATCTGTGTCTCATTTTGCCTGCCTTTTGAGCACGTGCAATCTCAGCTGCACAGCACTGTACATTTATAGATTAAATGGTAAAGAAATGAACAAACCACCTTTGCTTGCTCCTGCTGCTCACTGGTGCTGCTGTATCCAAGGAGGATGGAGCAGTCCCGAATTAAAGCTCACAGGAAGATGCCAGCGTCTGCTGCGCCAGTAGTCAGGACCCAAACACAGCGTTGGGCTGGAGCATTAGGAGAAACCCCACTATCACGAGAGGATTCTTTGCAGCAGTGGCACAACCACGCCCTTGAGCCAAATACAACTTCAGGTCAGCCTCTAACCACAACTGCTCCAATTTGTTACATGCTGCAGTTCAAGAACTTCTCCCAAGCCACTGACCCAAATGCACATACAGGTTCTGTTCCTTTCAAGATGCCACAATAACTCTTACTCAGATGCTTGCATGGCAGAGATATATACGGCTTAAGACAGATGAGCACTGCTACAGGAGTCTGCAAAACAGCCCATTCTTGCCCTTCCAGAGCCTGCTCCCAGCCCCCTTCTTGCCCCACTTCTTGTTTCACTGTACGCCCTGCTCTTACTTTCCAAAATACAGGCCGTACCAACACACATCTAACCTTCAGATGTGACAGGAACCAACCAGTCGGTTCAGTCAAGTCAAAATGGGAGCAAGGAACACGAGTGGCTCCATATCGCCTCCAAAACAGGGTGGAAAAAGCCCCACACCTTTATTAAGAAGTGAAAGTTGCCTATCAGGGGTTAGGCCGTACACCTAAGTCCACAACAGACATGACATCACAGTCTATGTTATGTTACTGAGTTTGCATTTGGAATCATCTAGTGGATCAGAAAAACGCTGCCACAGCAGTTCACAGGGTACCACGGTACCCGCTCCGTCCAGTCTCTTCTCTAGAAGCAGCAGCAGTGCCCAGAAACTAGGTTTTGCTGCTGATACTCAGCCTTGTTCACAAAGCCCACATATCTGAAACTATGTGTAGACAATTTCTCAGGTACAGCTAATACAGCTAATTAATCCCTGTTAGGGCTGCAGGGAGAAGAAGCAGTAGCAGCTGTACAAGACCACATTGAGGATGGACACACATGCAGGCTCACCCCTTGGAAAAGCAATTTTTTCAGGAAAACACCTACTGGCATCTGGCACAGAAACAGCTCGTGTGAGAGTGGCAACTCCCGCCGCAAGAGTCTGGGTCACGCTGTAGGGCTAAGCTAGAACTACACCTGGTGCTTTAGAAAGCCAACGCAGCAAGGGATCAAACAAGGACCAGCGGTACTGCCAGGAGTCCCTCAGCCTGAGGGCGTACACACTGCACCACCCCGCTGGAAGGCAGGGCAGCCAGCCTCGCCAGGGAGCTTGGCATACGTCCGGTCTCGGGATGCCCGCGGTCTTTGCCTAAGGAGTACAATCAAGGACCTCCTGGAAGCACTTCCCGGGCACTTCGGCAAGCTCCAGCTCACATCTGGTGGGCAGTGAATGCTGGGCAGCTGGCACTAGACAGCAATGACAACAGCACAACAAAAATTGCTCTGATTTCTGTAATCACACACTTCCTCTCTACCTTTTTCGAAAGCTTCCAGGCTGCTTCCTGCTCATGCACAGCACAGCAGTTTCTGATCTAGCAGCAAAACACCCTGAAGCTGATAAGCTTCATAAAAGGATCACCAAATCTTAGTTTCACATTTCATCTTTCCTCAAATTAGCAACTCCAGTGCACTCATAGATTAATCGCTTCTGCATCCATACATCTTGTCTGGACAGGGGCAGAGAATGGCAGCGGCTCACAGCAAAGGAAGTGACAAGTACCCATTTCCACATAACCTTATCCTCTCTAATATCAATGACTCCTTAATGCAAATGCCCAGCACCAGGTCTCAGCTTTCTCTGGCTTTTAGGTCCCTTAGCTTTCAGGAGACCCAAGAATACTCCTGTGAAAACACTTTTCAAAACTGTATTTTATTTATACCCAACATTACAACAACAACAACAAAAACCCAAACACCTCCCACACAACATGAAAAGCTACAGCCACTATAACTACCACCGTGATTATTCAAGACATATTGCTCCTCTCAAACCCAATCAGAAAGTGTTTGTGCAAAAGCTTCCAGTGCAAGTAAACCTGTAATAGACTTCTGTAAAATCCAAAGGGCTCGAGTCAGAGCCCAGTCCCTTGGATCATTGCGCTGTATTAAGGCAATATATTTTGAGGCTTTTTTTCCCCCCACTCCACTCCCTTTCTCCTGCTGTCCAGTAGGACCTGAAGGATTGCTGGCCTGGGACAGCGGAGTTGCGCTGCAGTGGACCCAGCAGCACACACTGGCCTTTCTTCCACCCCTTCAAGTAATTTCAAGTGCTCTGTCACTCATTAGTCATCATTAGCTTTCCTACACGAGACTGAATTTGGCTGGTGGTCAGACCAGCATTGCAGAGCCTCCATAGCAGGTGTCACCTCACTCACATCCCTGTGGCAGTTGTGACTTGCCCTGGCTCCAGTCTGGCTGGGAGGAACCGAGCCGAGTCCCCCGTGGCGTCTCACCGAGCTACCGGGCCCATCCCCACCCCGTGACAATCCAACTGCTTCAGTAACCCACCGACAGAAAAAGACTTACTGCAAAAGACCGGCTCGAGTACAGTCTGTTAGTAGAGGACACGTTTCTACCACAACCTGATTTTTAGTCCAAATACCCTGTATCTGTCACCAGTCACAATCCCACTGTGCTCATCAGTAGCTTCTTTTCCAACCCCTTCTGTAGTTGTGCGTTACTGACACCGCACACCTAATGCTGTCATCCTTTACCAGCGTCCACATGATCCACATCTCCGTTGGGCTTAGTCTGTGCACAATCATCAGCTCTTTGTACAAGCACGGATCAAAAGGATTGAAAGGTCTCTGGATCCCGAAAGTCTTAAAGCCAGCGTGGTTCTTTGGGGTCACTGCCATCTTTGCCAGACACATTCCCACAAAGACATCATCTATTGGGAAGAGGTCCATGCCCTCTGCGGTGCTCTGGAGGCGGCGCACTGTCTCTCTAGACATCACATAGCCCCCTCCACCCGCATAGAGAGGATAGAAGGGGGCTCTGTACATGGACTCTGGAACAAAGTATTTAACCTTGGTGTTCCTGATGGGCCGGGCGTTGGTGATCACATCCCCAACAAAGAGATCCTGTTCAGCATCCAGTTCCTGGAGGAACTCAACAATGTTGTAAGTGTTGACAAAGACATCATCATCACCCTTCAGCACAAACCTGGCGTGCAGGCAGTCCTCCATGAACCAGCGGAGGAAATGCAGCTCCTTGAGGGTCAAGTTGAAGAAGTTGTCAACGAAATCCCACTGCAAAAGGTCATCAAACTCCTGGCTTTCATAAACCAGCAGCTGGTGCAGGGGCTGTACCCGGATTTTGGCCTCCGAGCGCCCTAGAAGAAATACCAGCCTGATGCGCTTGCCACTGATGGAGACCTCCTTCCCCCAGGTGTTCCTGATTGCCACCCGCCGGTCTATGTTGATCGGGGAAGACTTGATCGCCAGCAAGAGGAACGTCTCTTTGCTACACCTGGAAGGCTTCAGCAGAACCGAGAAGTTCCGACAGTGCTTGTACGTTAAGAAGATGCGGTGAAGCTCCGGGAGGGTGAGAGAAGAATTGGCAAGGGTCAAGTTTGGCAAACACTTGCTGGGTTCAGCCTTGCCCGGAACCAAAGACTTGGGTTTGTGATTCGCTACATCCACCTTCTGGTCTGCTGGCGACGCTGCCAACTTTGCCTCTTTCTTCATGTAAAAAACCCACGCCAGCAGCGTGATTGAAAAGGCATAAAGTGCGAGGTTTTTAATCCTGGGATACATGGCAACCTCCGGTGCAGAACCCAGGCCCTGTGCGGTCAGAGAAAGAAGAAGCCGTTCATCAATTAGACCTGCATACTTACACTTTCCACTTGCGCTCGCAGCACTCCCACGCCCGCAGGGACGGAGCGCACGTCCCAGCCCAGGGAGCCGCCGGGACGGGTCTCGGCGTTTCCCTTCACGGTTGTTTCCTGGGTCCCACCGGGTGCTGCCGGCGAGGACGGGAGCGCTGTGCCGGGCGCGGCGGCCGCTCGCCCCCAGGAGGGCTCGGGAGCCCGCGGGGACCCGCGCCGCCCCCGCCCCGGGGAGAGCCCGCGTAGCCGGGGCGTGCAGACCGGGCTCGGAGCCCGGCGCTCCACGGCCACGGTGCGCCCCCGCCCCCCCCGGTCTGCAGAGCCGCCGCCGCGACTTACCGGGACCCGCCGCCGCTCCGCGCCGCCGCCACGCACCGCCCGAGGAGCCCGGCCCCGCCCCGCCTCGCCCCGCCCCGCCGCTCCCGCGGGCGGAGGCGGGGGGGCTCGCAGCGGGCACCGGGCGCTGCACAGCGGGCACCGGGCGCTGCACAGCGGGCACCGCACCCTGCACATTGCACACCCCACCCGGCACCACGCACACGAGCACCGCACATCGCACACCCCACCCGGCACCACGCACACCCCACCCCACACCCCAGCCTCTGCGCGCTGCAGCTCCTGCAGAAGCTCAGCAGCAGCCCCAGGCAATCACCAGCCCCGTGGCAACTCCCAGCTTTGGCGATTCAGCTGAACCAGGATCCACGCAGCATCCCCGTGGGTTTTATTTCCCACTCGCTCTTTTGCTACGGATGCATTACTGAGCCTTCCCCACCGCCGTGGCCACGCTCTCCTGGCTCTGGGTACCGGCTGCCGAGGGCCACTGAAGCAGCTGCATCTGGAACTGAACTGTCAGTGGCACTGGCTGGAGCCCTCGACCCTCCTCCAGTTCAGCAGAGTCTTTGTTTTTTCTTTTTCCTGTGGAAAGAAGTAAATCTGTCATTGTCTTAACAGTGTAAATCACCCTGAAAGCAGCAGTGCGCAGGGGGGGAATGCCCACATTAGCACTGACTTTGGGCCTTGAGGGAAAATCTATTTGAGTATGACTTTGGATAAGAAGCCCAAAAAGCATCTTTAAGCAGGCAATCGATCTGGGTGCAATTTTGCTTTTTGTTGTTAAACTCTATAATTCCTAGGAAAAAAGAAAGATGCGGAAATAAATCATTTCAAGGATCCTGGAAAATCAAGTGTGGGGTAAAATGAGACCTACGTGAGACTACTTCTGAAAACATCCTTCAATGTCTGGGCAAATTGTTTGCTCAAGACAAAGCTTGCTGCCTTTCCTCTTTGAGACGTCTGGAAGGGATCCCAATTCCTCTGAGAGGACTTATTATTTGTGTGCATTTACCGACTGAGGGATGCAAATCAGGCTCAGCTCCCGGGTGTGAGAGTGCCGGTCCCTACGCAGCCTCGCTGGACGCAGGGCTGCAGCGGAGCGAGGGCTGGGAGCCGTTCCCCGTGCCTCGCAGCATGGCCGCTACCGCAGCTCCAACGTGGTACCTGGTACCCAGGTGATGAGCAAGTGCCAAACGACCACGGTGCAATTTGGTGACTCATGGAGCAGCCAGGGCTTGCAGGCGCTGCGTGCAGCGGCGCTTGAGCAGCCCACCTGCCCCCCCGGCTGTGTCTGCCACCCCGGCCGCAATCGGGGTGTACTTGTGAGTCATGAGTCACAGTGGCACGCGCAGTCATGGGACACTGCCAGCTCTGGGTGCAGCAAGCTGTGGGGGCAGCTGATTTTTAGGCATTATCGTTTTGAAATACGCACTCAGTGGCCTTGCTGTGCAGCCGGCCAGGCCTCCACCTGCACAGGCATAAGGGGACATGAAATTAAGCACGAGTCTCTAATCACTCTGGGTTTCCTGCATGAGCAGCGGTTTTCTATGCACCCAACACCATCTCTGGCCACACAACCCGCTGCAACGGTTCATTCTCGCTCAAGCTGAAGGTTAGACCTTGTGCACACTGACCACAGGCACTGGGGTGGAAAGGAAGTAAAAAACACCACTGCTAAACTTCAGTTGTTTGACAGCAGCTCCCTGCTTCAGCAACAGTCTGAGCATATACTGCAAATACACATCTTCTTGTGGGGAACAATAATTCAAGGAGTTTTTTCTTCTTTTCAGGTAGCTGGGAAGGCCATCAGGCTTTCTCGAGTGCAGATACAGCCTAGGGCTGCAGGGATCTGAGATCCTCCCCAAAGATGGGGACCTCGCCATGGGTGACATGGCATGGAAAAGCATCCTGGAGAAGGGGAAGGGGGTTAATTGCTCTCTTAAATTAGCAACTAAATCTGATGCCAGAGCAGGGACATGAAGCTCCTTTGGTAGCTCCAAGCGGCGCTGCAGAGGCCTGGCCCACTCCATGCCCTCCTCGACCCAGGAGCAGCTTTTCAGCGTCACCCTGCCACCCCTTCCCTCCCCCACTTCCTCCTGCTCTTGCATTACCCCTCCAATGTGCTGGCACCGCTGGTTTTGTAGTCAAAACAAGACTGCTGGAAAAATAACCTGCAAGAGGCAGCGTGAGGTTTGTCTCCAGTGGTTTAAACAACGCTGCTGGCTGCGCAGACCATGAGCTCTGCGCTGGGGAGGCAGGGACACCCATCAGGGGTCAGAGTGGTCTCTTCATGGGCGACAGCAGACTGGGGTGTGTTCCCGGCCCTGCCATGGGCTGGCTGGGGCACTTGGGGCTCTCTGTGCATCTCTAAACCAGAAAGAACAATAATGGCCTCTGCAAAGTGCTTTGAGGTGTGAGTTGGAAACGGATGAGGACCTTATTATTCATCCCAGACAGCACTCCTCCCAGCTGCCCACACCAGCGCATGCCACCAGCCACATTTGGCAGCCGACACAGTGGCAGCACACCTCTCGCCCAAAAATCTGCTTTGCCCTTCTTCCCTGGCACGCAGAGCTGGTAGGTGTGTGTCGCTCCCGGGACAGCCAGCAGCCCACCCTCACTGCTTATTCAGACACTGATTCAACAAGGTGTCTGGGCGTGTGTCTAACCCTACAGCCCCATAGTCAATGGATGTATTCACAGCCCGAAGCTCAGGATGTGAGTAAGCGCCCTGCTCGGCGGAGCAGGCAGGGTGGCAGGGACCTGGGGCTGCCTCCCCGCCGGGCACCGCTGGTGTTTGCTCTCGCACACGCCACCCTCCTCCCAGCCAGCTCCAGTCTCTGTCACCTTTGGGAGATGCTGTGGTTTTCCAGCTGGCCTGACTTTCTCTCTCTGCTTTTGTTTTTTTGCTCTTGTCTTTGCCTTTTTTCCTGTCCTGTGGAGAGAGATGTTTCCATAGTTAGGCTGTGTTGAAATTCACTGCCCGCATTCAGTCCTGTGACACCCATCACCATCTGGGTTCTGTCACTGGGATTTAAAGGGCAAGGGAAAGGGGTGAGGGGAAGCAGAAGCACAGTGGTGGGGCGGCTTGGAGAAGAGAATCCAGGAAATAGAAAGTGTCGGTACAGCCAGTGCGTGTTGCCATGCCGAGAGAGAGAGCATCAGAGGAAGCATGAGTGGTTGCTTTCACACTCTTAGATGGAAAAATAAACTCATCTATTTTCTTAATCTTGGCCTATAAAAAGTAGCAGTACTCATTGCTAATATCTACATTAAATAATGATACCAGCAGTGACGGATGGTGCTTAGGCAGGATTATTTCAGCCCCATTTTATGGAGAGAACAGGGATGGACGGGAGGGATGCCTGGGCCAGCTGCACAGCAGGATGTGCTGAACTGCAGCCCGCAGCGCTGCCCATCCCTGGCAGCCCTGCCTCACCGCCCTGCCCCGGGACACGCTCCTTACCTTCTCCTCCAGACTTGGTGGCTGCAGCGGCTGCTCAGTGATCAGGATCCCAAAGTCACACACAGTTGCCACCAGGTCCTCGGTGGCCAGCAGGGTCTCCAGGGTCACCTTTCCGGAGCCCAGAGTCCTCCGAACGGGAGGGTCGCTGCGGAGTTCACATGGCTCCTCCTTCTTCTTCTTTTTCTGCTTGTCCCTGGGCAGAGGAACCTGCAGGGCACCAGCATGGGGACAAGCATCAGCAGAGGGTTGGGGTCCCTTTATCAGACAGCAAGCAACCCCAACCCAGCCCCTTGCCCACCACTGCCTCCAGACCGAGATGTGTGTAAAACCACTGCTGCCTTCCTCCCACAGCAAAGGGAGACTTTGGCGAGAGGTCTGGGATGGAGGGGAGATTCTCTGACACACCAAACTGGCCCACGAGAAGGGCCCTCATGCCTCCATCATTATTTTTGCACCTCAGATGGTGTTTGGACATCGTTCTCTCCCAGCACCCTACCTTGGCACCGTCCTGCAGCCTCCGTTTCGCCTTTCCCTTCGTGACTGCATTTTCTTCTGGATCAGCATCGACAGGCCATGAGAGCACCTGCCCAGAGAGAGGAGCTGCCGCTGCAGGGGCTGGGATGCCCGAGGACGCTGGTCCGGGGTCACCACCATCCCGGGCTGCCTCCCAGAGGGAACACAATACCACTGCTGGGCAGCTCTTTCCTCTTTCATCCAGCTCTGCCAACACTCACCTTCTCCTCCATGACCGAGACGATCGTTCCAGACGCCAGGTAGGACTTCAGCCCCACTAAGTCCTTGGCAGTGTGCTCCTTCCTGTAGCTGCAGTCGATGGTGTCTGCCCAGGGCTTTCCAGGGGTGACAAACACCTTTGCTGTGCAGGGACACAAAAAAGCTCTGAGGAGAGACCTCTCCTTCCAAGGACAGGAAGGACCCCCGGGACATGAGCAGTGCCAATTCATTATCCATCGGTCTCAGTAACAGCCCAGCTGCAGCCAACGCTGCGAGGGATGTCCCAATGCCACCACATACCAGGAAGAGCCATAAACCTGCCCTGAGCAGTGGGGCAGGGGACTTACAATTCCTCATTACCAGAGTGAGCCTTGGACTCCTCCGTGGCTGCAGGCTCCTGCTGGCCCTTTGTTTCCCTCATGTCCAGAGCAGAGCTGTCCACATCCAGGGTGGCCATGACGGGATGCTGATGGATTTTTGTTACCTGGAACAGAGAGAGGGATCTCTTGGCAGGGCATGTCTGGTTGTGTCTGCACCAGGACCAGGGGGCAGAGCTGGTTCCAAAATCCCATTCCCCAGCTCACCCTCATCGTGGAATAAGGGGCATCAGCGCCAGGGAAGGGGTCTGCCGCAGTCAGCGGGAGGGGGGCTGTGAATGCATTCCCACATGCAGAGCAGCGCTGGGCTCCCCGAGAGGGACAGGGAATGTGGCCAGCAGGGATTTGTCCTGCCAGATGTGGCCATGCATGAATTCTATCCCCAACGCTGCTGCTGCCCACACCAGGTCCATTACGAACGGCCTCGCTCTGCAGCCTGCAGGTGAAGTCCCCCTTGCTGTGGCCTGACACTGCCTGTTGCTTTCAAGATCTCAATTAAGCACAAACCTCAGTGCTGCTACCGTCCTCAGTCTCCTCTTCCTCCACAAACTTGTACGTCACACAGTAGCTGTAGGTGATCACCGGAGCCTTGGAACCAACTTCCAGCTGCTGACAAGCTCTGGGATCGGGGACTCCCTTGATTTCCCCAATGCTCACAACCACCCGTGCTTCGCTTCTGATCAGCTCTGAAAGGAAGACAATCTTGCTGTGAAGCTGCAGTGTGCTCCTTCCAGAGCGAGGAAGGCACAGAGGAAGCGGAATCCTCCAGGATGCCGTGTCCCACCACCTGGCATCCCTCCCTGCCACCCTGTGCTAACGCTGTGACAAGCCACTGCCACATGGGGTCACTCCAAAGCCATGCAAACATCTCCTGGCTTGGCCGCTTTGCCTGCCTGGTTAACATTTTAGACTTCAAAGAGCATATCCAGCACATAAACTTATTGAGTAGGGGCCATCAAAGGGGCTTCCCACCCCCGGGTGTCCTCAGCCGCCTGCTCTCTTCTCAGTCAGGGATGTGTCACACTGCAAAAGTGGCACCACTTCGTGCTGACAGTGCAGCACCCGTGTAAGCATCTTCCCCAGTGGAGATGTTCCATGTAAGCATCTTCCCCAGTGGAGATGTTCCTCTTTCAGCAGCTTGAGAGGGAAACGCACGGTCTGAAACCAGACAGTGTCTAGGAAGCAAAGATGGGGGCAGGCCACGACACCAAGACAGTGGTAGGACTAGGTTGTTCTTGCAATCTTTGGACCTGACTAAGGCTAAAACTACCTCGATTGTAATTACACCGCTGCAAGGTCCTCTGCCTGTCTCTCCACTTGTACTAGTGGGGTAAAAAAGCACAGAGAAAGATCTCCATTAGAGGATAGGCAAGAAGGAAGTCAACACTGGATCCAGAGTTTGCCCTGAAGAATCCTGGCTCAACCATGATGAAACCACCTCCCGAATCACGGGGTCAGCACGGACAGGTTCAAAGGCAAAGGCCCACCTGGCTGCCTCGCTAAACTGTGGAACCGGTGCCTCTCGTCAGGCCCTATGTGGATGTCATCGAGGATGGAGAGTTTGGGCAGACTGTCCACGAGGAAGCCTCTGTAAGTGTGAATGAGAGCCAGTGGGTTCCCTTGGAGCACCAGGACGCGGAGCTTCTGCAGACTGGACAGCTGGGAGACCAGCCCCAGCAGATCCGTCAAGTTGTTAAAGCTCAGGTCAAGGGAGACAAGATTTGGCCTAAGGAGAGAGCCCAGAGAAGAAAGTTAGGCAAACAGCATCCATCTGAGAATAGAGAGCTACTGCCCTGGGTCAAAAATAGAAACAAAAATTGCGTTTTCTCAGCACAAACTGGGTCAAACTGGGGAATCCAATGGTACAATCTCAAGAGGCCAATTCCAAATTCCTGAGCCATATGGTCCATTGCCAGTCTGCCCCACAACTCAAAAACATGTTCCTTTAGCATCCATTAACCATCCCACTGCATCATCTGGTGATGCAGCCTAAGCTTTAGATCCCTCCCAGAGCAGACTCCCAGCAGGGACTTTGCGAAGGGCATGGAAAAAGGAAGCTGCCCAGGGACACGGGAACTGCGGTGGGCAGGGCGTCAAGGCAGTTCCCCAGGTGATCTCCCCATTCCACACCTTGGCCACAGACCAAGACACCCTCTAAGCACGAGACAGAAGACAGGGAACAGAGACAGAGCGCTCTGCACAGGCGTTGCACACAGAGCAAAGGAACAACTCTGCTGAAGGGCTGTAATTTCTTAACATGGGCCACCTTGATGGCTTGAGGTCACCTGTTCACATCTGCCCACCTCCCTTTCAGGAGCCCGTGTTCAGCCTGTGGCGTTACCAGAAGTCCGCAGTGAGGTACTTGTCCTGCGAAGGGCCGCACAGCATGTTGTATCCCAGTCCCAAGTGCTGCAGCTCCGGAGGAGGCTGAGCGCACAGATCCTGCAGATCAGCCACAGCATTGCAGCAGAGCTCTAGGACCTGCCCGGGACAGAGGGAACAACAAACACCCTTTGCAATGAGCCATTGCTGGCACTCTTTGAGCTGCTCGGCTCGCACTGCGTTCCCAGATGGGACCTCCTTCCCCGTCCTGCCGCTGCAAGGCACTGCTCGCTCACCTTCAGTGTCCGGGGCAGGTTGGCCGAGGTTATCCTGCTAATCTGGTTGGCACTGAGGATGAGCTCCTCCAGCTGCTGTAACTGCAACAGACCCTCATCGACCTCCTCCACCTGCAAAGAGATAGGTTTGGCCAACGTGTCCCCAAGCCACCTCGTGGCCAAGGTGACAGGGACAGGTAGTGTTGATCCACGTGACATATGTGTAACACAGATTAGTGCAACACGCTGGGTGGGGGAGCCAGCAGCTCTACCCCAGCTGCAATAGTGGCATCTGGGAAGACTCTGGGATGGGGAAGGTGTCCTTTTCCCAGGATGTTTTCCCTCCCAACAGGAAGACATCATTTCCTGGCCTGGAGATGGGTAGCTTTACAGGCACCAGCAGCTGCACTTACTCCCTTGCCAACGATCCGCAGGGACCTGAGGACCTGGAAGACGCAGGAGCCACGGACGAGCTCGGGTGCCAGCACAGCCATTTCCCGCAGGTGCTGGTCCTGGGGGCTGCAGTCCGGTAGCAGGGCCCAGGGGCTGTGCCCGTCGCTCAGCAGCTCCAACAGCGCCTCGGGGCTCTCCTCGCCCAGCGGCGTGGCCTCCTCCTGCCCAGCTGGATCTGCCCCCAGCCCCGGCTGGCCTCCGCAGGGGCTCGTGCGTGCATCACAGCGGGACTTGTTCTGCAGAGAGGGAGAGGGGAGAGGCAGTAACAGCCCTGCAGACCCCCCCGCCACGTCCCATGGCTGTGCCCCATTGGCCCCCTACCCAGCTGCCAAGGCCGCAGGGGAAGTCCTGCAGACCCAGCCGCCGCAGGTGCTCCCAAAAAGCAGCCGAGACGCTGCAGCGGCCGGGTGCTGCCATCCAGCCCCAGCCCTGCAGGGAATTCTGCAGCTCGGCGGCACGTGTCCCTGTCGCTAGGAGATGGTGGGGACGCGGACGCCTTGGGAACGGGGGACCAAGCTCTGCAAGCGTGGCTGCAGAGCAAGCCTGGGACGGCACCAAGCTCCCCAGGCTGGAAATAAATCCCTGGAAATAAATTTTCTAGATCTCCCACTGGGTTCTGGGGGCCGCTCCCCACGAGGGAAAGAGCGGGCGGCCTCATGTAGCATTTGCAGGGTGCAGTGTCAGCCCTGTCCCCTGGCCAAGGACCTGTGGCATGGCATTTGCCATTTCACTTATCTACATCCTGAGTACCACTCAAGTTTCAGGGAGGAAGCAGTCAGGTTCTCAGTTAGTTGTTAAAGCACTGCTGTTCACTTGCGTGGAGGGCACCGCCGCCACAGCAGCGCAAGGCCATCGGAAAACAAAGTTCACAGCTAAAAATACCGGCTCCTACACTTGGAAAAAGTAGACGAACCCCAGGAACAAAAGCCGCAGCTCTGTCTCAGGTCAGATTCAGGTCTCCGCGCTCTGAGGTTTATTTGCTTTTTCCAGCGATAGGTGTTGAGGCAACAGCTACAAGTTCCTTTTTAGGGAGTCTATAGAGCAGCCTGTGTCAGCAAAACTTCACCAAATGAATTGCAGATGCTCTGCGGCATCTGGCGGTTACGTGGTGGAAAGCTGAACTTCCACTCGGGTTGGGTTTTACAGGACAGATGCCGATCTGCTCCCTTATCAGCTCAGCAGCTTATCACAGCTGCGTACAGATAGGAAAGGATGTGCAGAGCATGCATATGCTGAGAGATAGTGGCATGCCATGGTGTGGAATAACCAGCAGGCAAACTGCTATCCTCAGCTCAGTAGAAAATGAAGTCAAATCTTCTAAAATCTTTGAAAAAGCACTACCAGTGGTTGAATCATATTTCGTGGAAAAGCCAAGCTGTAAGAATGCTGCTTCTCTTATTTGTATCACTGTTACAAATAACTGGGTCCCATTGCCATTGGTGCTGCACAAAGAGATGTTCCCTGCTTTCAGAGGAAGACCGGCTGCGATTCCTTGTCTGTCCTCCCTGGCTGTACCCATCTGGGGCAGCTGGAAGGGACTTGCAGTGCCCGATGCCCAATGGTCTCTTGTATGTGCAAGCTTATGCACCTTCCGCACATCTTGCAACGCACTGTGGGGCACTAACCAGATGCATCTCTCTGCTTTTTTGGTGCTTCCAAACAAGCAACCCTCCAAGATCACCCTTCTACGTGAAAGGAGCCACCTGTACCCATCATTGTCTTTGTAGGGATGTTCCTAAAGAACACCCTGCACAAAGAAACATCTCTCTCTCTCTCTCTCTCCATTTTACCCCCAACTAACGATCAAAACCTCAAATAAAAAAAGTGTCTGCCAGAACTGTCCTTTTCTGGTTCTTCTCCAGCACTCTGCTGTACTACTGTCTGCTGCCTCATGCCCTAGGCCATGATAACCCATTCTCTTTCTTTGCATTATTTAGCACCTGGGAACATAGGTCATGCAAGAAGAAATGCATCCCCGTGGGATGGCTGCATCCCTCTGCTTGGCTGTCCGGGGCTCCCTCGCAGCACATGGCAGAACCACGTTCAGTTTGTGAATCTCCATTATTGTGGCTTCAAGCAAACTACTGAGGCCTGAAGTTACAGATGGTGGGACCCGAGTGCAACATGATACAGGGGAAATGTCCGTTCCCGTTTCAATCCCTGGGAATCAGTTCAGCCCGGAGAACAACCCTTGTACCAGTGCCAGGCACTTCAGAGGAGTTCATGCGCACACCAAGCTTTTTATTTTCAGAGACAGATTATTTCATGTGGAAAAGAGAACTGATTATTTTGACACCAAGCTGTTGTTCCTTGAAAGTTTTCTGGTGACTTGACAAACGTTCATCTTTCAATCTATCACTACCTTTCAGGCATATCTTTTATCACAGAGGCGGGAAGCGCAAGCGTGTATGTGCCACTTTGCGTTTTCTCAAAGGTATGCTCGTAGGGGTTTCCTCTGCCCTCCTTTCTGTCCTAAACTATCAGTAGTTCTGCAGGTCCTCTTCTGATCACAGCCTCATACTTGTAAATCCTAGAAACAAGTTTTCTGTTTTGGCAAGTATGAGAATTTTCTGCATTTAGTTACTGGAAATGGAAAATAGCCTGAGGGGAGATAGAGAGAAGGGTGACAAGAGATGGAGAGGTGGGATCCTGGACATCCTCTGCTGGGTTATGTGAGGGGGTCACACCTTGGGGACAGGGCCTTACAGACGTCCAGCAGAAGGATATATATGTTGACCTGAAGGCCTGACCTGGCTTGCACACAAGCCCCCCTGGCTTTTTCACTGCCAGAGTTAGCCCACTCTTACATGGACCCTGCAGGAGAAGGTTGCTGGTTTTGGGCACCAACGATGTGCTTGCATGCTCCAACCATGTTTTTAAAAAAAACAAGGGTTTATGTTCTAAATCCTGCATTTTGGAGAGCCCAAGAATTTAGATGGGATGTCTAAGCCAAGTGTCCTGAACTCCTAGTCAAATAGATGATACGGGACACCATCTGTGTCAGTCTGAAACTGCATCTAGATCACAATCAGTGAAGACGCATTTGAACCAACTTTTGATGTAATCTTTCAAAAAAGAAAAAACCCCAAACTATCATCCGCAAAAAAAACCCATGGAGGAGCCACTGACGCAAAACTCCACAGTACTTAAATACAGCTTGGCTGTCCACATCTACAGCACTCCAGGCAAAGAGCAGCTTGAACGCCAACATCCAGCTAGCTTTCGGCCAAGTCAGCTACTCTGCAAGCCCGCCATGAAACGCCGAGCAGGTGGGTGTGACTTAACCTTGCTACACGTTGTAAGGTTGCATTGGTTGATGTTCATTGCTAGCTCAGCCACTTAATGTCTATACGCTTTAGAAATTTAGCACGCTGCACAAAACCAGGAAGTTTTGCAAAAATGATGTAGAGGCTTGAGACTAATCATTGTATTGTATTCTTTTTTTTTTTTTTCTTTCCCCTCTTCATTTGAATGCAGAGAACAACAGGTTTGCAATCTTCCTCTTCTGTTCACTGGTTCCTTTGGGCTCCTTGGCGCCAACAGCCACCTCAAAAGAAAGCAAATCTACTACAGGACAGACACAGAAGCATTTTACTACTGGAATAAAGATCTTAGCATCAGTGATAGAAAGGCAAGCGACTGAACTGTTTAAAAGCTACGTAAGTGTGCTATTTTGCATTTGCTGTGTCTATGTCTGTGGACTAATCTCTTGAATTATTATAAAACACTAGAAAGACCGTCAGAAAAGAAATATTTGGGTTAGAATCTAAAATAGTCTCTTCTCTGTATTCCATACAAGAAGAAAAGCATTTACATTGCATTATTTTAGGGCAGAGTTGGAGCAATGTCTAGGACAGCTGGGGAAAGGTTTGGGCAACTTCACCTCAGCTAACTGTTAGCTGTGATCTTCCAGATTAAATCCATTGCTCTTTCTTGGTCTCCTGAGTCACGCTAGGCTTGAAGCAGGCATCTTTTTGGATGAAACTGGTCAGATGACTGGAAACATGGAGAGAATTGCCTTGCTCTTCGGTCTGATCCTAATACTAGAGCACTTCCGCTGAAAATCCTGCTCAGCCCGTCTGTTCCTTGGAGACGGTAAAATGTGCACTGAACCTAAGTGTCAATATTTCAGACAAATTTCAATTCCTGGGAACATGTTCCCAAGAGTACGTTGATAAAAATCAAGGTAAACATTTCCCCTGAATTCATTCTTGAAATCAAAACCATCTCTGCTGAAACAGATGAAAATATGCTTAGGTCAAGGCAAATCTCTTGCATGAGTAAATTTTGCCCATATGGCAAAGAAAAAAAAAAGACGACTTAGAAAAGCTGAAAACAAAGCCAAGCAGGCTATTAAGATAGAAAGTACTGCACAATCATAGCCACAGATAGTGTGCAATACCTACTCGATAAACGGAGCGTAGGTGTTAATATAGCTATTGAACAACAACAAAAAACCCCAAGCATACACAAACTGAAAGATAGGTGTGTATGCGCCTAGGCGTTCAAACGTGAAGCGACTACCCGGAAAGATGTAAACCAAAAGATTAATAATTTCTCTCTCCTCTTCCTCCCCTACAGAACACGTGTAGCTCTGTAACGCCCAAAACTGAGAGCTGGCTAACTGCTGACCCCCGAGCCAAAGACATGGTGAAGAAAATACCTGAATGCCCAGGTTTTCATGAAAATTGCTGCATTTTCCACATTTTTTACAATGTTTTGCAAAACCTGAGATGCGATATAGAATCAATCTGTGGTAAGAATTTAACTAAATCTGTCAATGCAAATATCAATCAGCTAAATGTGACACTGAGTGAACGAGCTACGTTTTACACCTGCAAGAACGAGGACCTTCCACAGATGGATTGTAGCCAGGTCCAGAGGATGACAACGGCAGAGGACAAGACATACATCTGGCAGGTTTTACAGAAATATGAACAATTGATGCAAAAAACCAAAACATGTACCCTTCAGCAGAAATGTAACATGCCAGGATGAAAAAATAACTTTAAGATACTAGAGTTAAATGTGACCTATCAGTAGTTATGTGATCAGTTTGATGCCAGTAACAACACTGATAATGTACTTGCTATTCTATATATTATAACTATATAATCTAGTTTAATTTAATATTTAAAGGATCAATGTCTTAAGTTATTGATTGTATTTATTATAAAACTATTTATACTGTTTTATTTGCAACAGTGTATAAAAAAGATGGACTAATGTTAGTCAGGGTGATTTAATTAACCCATCGTTACATAAATAAGCAAACAGGAAAGCATGATTTCAGTAATTTTAATGTTATTTATATTTTTATCTTGCAATTATTTTTCAAAAGAAAATTTGATTGCCAATAGACTGATTTTGTACTTCTCTCTCTGCTAGTGAATGGTATTTATGAATTTATATAATACATCTATTTTTATAAATGTATTTAAGCGATTATATAGTTTATATATACTTATTCAGTTTTTTAACTTTTATATTTTAATACTGAAAGGGATGAATGATATATTTGCTACTTAGTAGGTGAATGGTTTTGCTAATTTTCTGTCATTATATTTGGATAGAACCTGGAATTTAATCAAAATGAGATTAAATAAAACCAATATTGCTGGATTCTCTTTTTACTACGTAATTCTCTTTTACAATATTTTTTGCACTGAAAACCCAGTGTTTTATTAAACAGCAAATTGAACTACTTATTTCTGGTCCTTATGTTAAAGATATTAGAAACAGCACATATCCTCCTTTCCCATCCATTTTTATTCATAGACATGAAGGAGTTTTGTTTCTTAAGTTCCTAACTGGTTTCTCATTTGGATGCAGCAGCGGGTAAATCGTTTTCTAATCAGCCCCCACTTCTGAAGGCTGAATTATTGCGGCTTCTGCAACACAGCTCCAGACACGGGTTTAGATTTACAAGTTTTCGTGGTTCACGGCCAGCACCAGCTCTGCTGGCAACATGCTGGATTATCTCAGACACAACTACCGCACCGAAACATGGCTAAGCTAACTACCGCTCCTGGAGCTGGTAACAGAACAAAGACACTCAAATGGTCTAGGAGCAATAGGACTTGTCATATACTTGTTTTTCCTTTATTTCATATCAACTCCTGATTATCCCAAATAATGGGGAGGTTAATAATAATACAATTATTTTAGTCTAAATTACCATACAAAGTTCAAGCCAGTTTAAGCATTAGAATCAGTCCCAAAATTAACATTATTTATCTATGGAAAAAAAATAATTTGACTTGAAACGCCCACTTAAAACACAAGTAAAGGATTACTCCTCTTTCTGCTGCTATCCCCTGTGTTCATTGGTGGTGGTCCGTACCAGCACACAGCCCTGTGTACAGGGTTGACTTTGCTCAAGAGTACTCAGATTTGTGCTCTGAATGTCCAGGGAATTGCAGCTGGATTGAGCCCCTGCCTCCCAGTGGCACCAGGGCTCCTTCTCCGTGAGGCTGTGAAAAGCCCAAGAGGAGCTGGAGCGAGGGATTTTGGTACCAGTTCATCTCCTCCATCCTCCTTTCAAAACCTCTCAATGCAGAATACATCAGTGCCCAACTCACCCTTCTGCTGTGGTGGTTCTTCAAGATGGTGCCGTTAGTGCTGATGCAGCTGTAGCTCTTTTTCCTCCCGCTGCTGGAGAACTGGCCCTGTTCTGCCCAGACTTCTCCAGGAAGAGTGGTTTCTTGACATCAACTGAGTCACTGCCAGTCCCCAAAAAGCACCAGTCTGGGGGGGGGTCCTAGAAAAGTATTCTAGTTTCCCAACAGGAACAGAGGGACCAAGTTCCTTGCTGGAACC
Organism: Calonectris borealis; assembly: GCF_964195595.1. Taxonomy (NCBI): domain Eukaryota; kingdom Metazoa; phylum Chordata; class Aves; order Procellariiformes; family Procellariidae; genus Calonectris; species Calonectris borealis. Next base: position 8,215,493 of record NC_134329.1, read on the forward strand.
AGGGAAAGAATTCTTCCCAAATGGAACCAATTTTAGACAGCACTATGGAGATGTCACATAGTGGTGACAGGCAGAAAGATGCAGGCAGATCTGAGACCCTGGTTTCTGATGTTAACACAAGTAGCACGGCGCTCTCTTTGTTAGTGCCACGCTGGCACACCTTGAATTCAAGGAACGTTTTAGTAAACCGCCTCTCTGACCTGCATGAGCTTTGTGCAAGCATGGTGAGTCCAGAGGTGGGTATTTGCTCATGATGTCTTCTGCATCAGAAAGGCACCTGCCAGTCCTGGAAGTCTCAGTGCTAACCCCCATAAGAAGCAGAGACACACTGGTGGCTGGGGCACTCTCTCGAATTACTCTACTTAGTTCCAGGTCTACCAATTTTTCCAGGGTCCAAAAGGTGCAATTCCAACCTGATATCCTTAATTTTTGATAGAGAAAGAAGAGTGAATGGAAAAGGATCACTGGCTGGGGATGTGCTTATCCCCAAGGCGGAAGCAACAACTGCTGACCATATCAGGTAGGGTCAGCAAACCACTACAAGCAGGAAGACATTTACATCCTGAGGGCTTAGACGTCACCATTTCCAATGGCTGACACAAACGACTTAAACCTTGCTGAACCAGAGGATTATACAGGGCCACTTCCTGCAGCTTCCTCTCTCATGCACATCTTTTCTTTCACCTTCTGAATACGTAAATAGCTAAATGAAAGTGTTTTCCTTGGAAGGGAAAACAGATTTCCTCAGCAGCTCAAACAAGATGTTGAAGTGAGTCAGATGGTCTGTCCCAATTCACATCATGGGAAGAGCAACCTGAAAAAGAAGAGAGTTGTTCTTCCCCACGGAGGCACAGAATTGTACTGCCAGCCCTGCAGACTCAGCACACCTCAAGAGTCTGAGCTCACGCACACGGGATCCATGCCTGAAGTAGGGAGACACAAGCTTATGCAAAACTGTGGCAAGCCGCTGTTCTCCTCACATGTGCTTGAAAGAGAACGGTGCTTTGACACAAGCGTTTGGGATGCAGCAAGGCAGATAGGCTGGCTGATACCAGAACATCAAACTTCAAAAGGCTGAGGTCAGGAAGTGATGACCAGCACCTCAATGAGGAGTCAGAATGAGAGTGTAAGCGCAGGCCTAGGTAAGCAAGACAGAAACGGCGACTGCAGAGAGTCTGATGCACAAAGTGACACAACTGTATCACTAAAGCACTTCTGACATCTGCATTATGCTCATTTCTGCAAGCTCCTATAGCAAACAGCCACTGATGTTGTCAGATAAGTTTATTTAGGTTCTGTAGGCAGCCTATGGATGTGTGGCTTCTCAGGTACTGTCCTTTCATCTATCGATACAGCTGGTTCCCTGCCAACGTTGGGCAGATGTAGAGGCTTCTTCTTTGAAAAGCTCTTCCCACTTCTCTGAGAAGATGGGGCAGCTTCAGAAAAGGGAGGGACATTAAACAGTCACATGTTGGATGACTGAGCTTGGATGGCACAGCATAGACGTGAGAGCCAACACTAGTCCTAATGCAGAGGTGTTTGTGTGGGTTCCTTTGCAAGAGATTCTCAGGACCTCTGCTGCCCACACGCCCAAGGCAGAGGTGCTCAAAAGCTCATGAAGCCCAGAGATTCTCAAAAGGTGACTTGAGCATTCACAGAAAGGCTCAGACAAGCCAATCCCAAGAGGAGAAGGCTGCCAGCCCCAGACAGAACAGTGCGAGAACATCTGCAGATCTGTAGCCTTCCTGGTGCAGGATCATCAGGGCTCAGATAAATACTCCTCAGCCCTGGAGGGCTGGAAATTGGGGGATACACCTGTGCCACATGGTGCATCTCTGCTGTAACAATGAGGTGGTCATTGGCAAAGCTTTCTTGACAAGCAGTTCCCCATCCTGATTGAAAATGAAGCTGTTGGCTTTCAAAGCCTACGAGGAAGGAACAGTTGAGATGGAGGAGTCACAGATGGGCTTTGTAAGAAGTGTCAAAAGGGCAGGCAGCAGCAGGACTTAGGGATGTGATGAGTCTGATCTTTTGTGGGTTTGTTTCCATTTTGTGATGGAAAGTGGTTAGGGTTTGCGATACACACATCTTGTTCTGAGACAGGAACATGTTAAACATCTCTCTGGATGACAACAGGGACTCTTCTGTGTTTGCACACAGGGAACTTCCCTGGCACCCACCTATTCATTGTCTGCCCACCTCCTGGTGATGAGCACGCTCAGGAAGAGAAAGTCCTCAGGGATGAGAATAGGCATAGAAAAGCTCCTGAGGGTAAATACAGGTTAAAATAAAAAAAAAATTACAAATCTAGTGAGCATTGCTTTCCATTCTTTTACATATAAAGAGCCCCGAGCTGTTTTGCCCATTGAAGTGCCAATTCCCTTACAGCAGTGATTTCATTTGGCATAATAATAGAGCAAATGTAGGTCCACTTTTGGCAGTGTTCAAGGATTAGCAGAATCAGCCACAAAAATAAGCCATTTCAATAACTGTCTTTTGGCACATCAGCTACAGTTATACCAGCCTCACTGAAATCACCACAAAATCAGTAGTAAAGAAACAGTGCTCTCCAGCCACAGCTTCCTCCCAGAGAGGTTTGATGGCATCGTTGCAGTAACACTGGCATTTGTAATGCTTGGTCAAGAGCGAAGTCAGGCCAAAGTTTTGGTTTATCATTGTTTAAATAGCACTGTTATTCACTGACTTCTCCTACCAAAATGCTTTATGTGAGATCAAGCTAGAGATATTTTAAAAATTAAATGCAAACAGAGTTAGAAAACTGCTATACCTTCTCCTGGAACCACAGGACTGACTCATCAAAAGTTCTCGTAAGTTGTATTAAGTCAAAGCCACCAGTCACCAGCATCAACTCTTGTGCAATGATTTTAAAATAAAATCCCTCTTTTCGCTCATCTATTACCTTTCACTTCAACTAGAGCCTCAGTCACCCAATGCTGCTTCCACTAGGCAAGAAAATCCAATATACCAATGAGGCGACAACTGAAGCACAGAGAGCTGAAGTGTCCTACCAGGGAAAAGCAAAAATCAATCATTAAAGGCAAAGATGAAATGTTATTTGTTTTGTTTTTTAAATGGACTTAAGCAGCTCAATTCCTAACACTGACTTCAATTCCATGGGAATACCGTGTTATCCAATCTCAGTGCTGCTCTGTGGAGTCCACTGTTCAGGCAGTATGTCGGCCAAGAGCCCCAAATCCAAGCCTGCAAGAAAATAAGACCATCAGGGCTCAAGGTATCAGTGCAGCCCTGACAGGCTTAAGAGTTTTACCTTGCTTGGAGAAATACCAGGGCTACCTTTGAATTACTAGCCTGTTAAAAGTAAGTGTGGAAATAAATGGATATTTGTCTGCTTAGTTTTGTCAAAAGAGCTTGCTTTCACTGTTATGCTTAATATCATTAACAACAATAAGGGTCTGATCACTTTAGGAACACGTCAGAAAGTCAATACACTTGGAAAATTACGTTACGCAAAATGTGAAAGAGCAGGCTCGCAGGTTATTTAGGGTGAAGAAACATGCACGCTCCGCAGCCACCCGGCCTTGTGGAGATGGTACTCTAGCCTACCTGTTCATTCCCAGTCTCTAACCTGCTTCAGTGAAGGGGAGCAGAGTTGACTAGAGGGTAATTTTCAATTTTTGCTGATCTAGCTAACACTTACTCTGGTGAGACAGGGAACAACCCAGCCTAGATCAAATACAGCCTAGTGGCCAACGCGTGAGAAAAGGAGATCACTTGTAGGCTCCAAGTAAGCCCATCAGAGTGAGCCGATTCTTTTAGTCAAGAAGGGCCCAAGGGGCACTGAGTTTCTTAAAAGGAGTCCAAGCTTCAGAAGCTCAACAGGGGACATAAGCCTTGCAATGGGAAAGCCAAACACATGGATGCCAAAGGGGTAACATCAGCATTGCTAATAGGGAAATGAGCCCTTGTCACTTTTCAGAGTTGCAAAAAGGATGGCAGGTGCTGGTGCTGGTCCAGGAACAATTGCACTTCCAGTTAGCAAATAAAGGCATTACAACCAGTTTCTTCCAAAAAATAACCTTTATTGTTTTTGTTGTAAATATAAAAAATGCATTGCACAATTTAACAGACCTACTGAAAAGTGCCACATATCAACAGCACAACAGAAGTTGTGTCATGCAACAGAACAGGAAACCTAGGCAAAGCAAGAGCACAACCTGAAGTCCTCATACCTCCAAGCTTTTTTTTTTTTTTGCTTTTTTTTTTTAAACAAGAATGAACTCCATTCACTTAGAACACATTTAAATACAAGGTTAGAAGAAGAAAAAGAGCAATTTATTCATTGTATTGTTAATTAAAAGGCTTGCTCCTAACATTGATATCTTTTGATTCAAAACCTTATTCATGTTGGAAAAGTTCAGATATAAAAGCAGTTCAGACAATGGCTAGAAAGTCATTCTATTATATACCTAAGATGTGTTTCTTTGTAACTGAATCAAGTTTTACGGATCAATCTGCAATTCAGTACTACCACTTCTGCTCTAACACAGTAAATGAGCATGACATCCAACCAAGAACGAACAAAAGGAAACTAGAGGCCTTAACTGATGTGGTGGGAACAATATTGGGGCCCTATAAAAAAAAAAACACCGAAACAAATTATCTCCTCTGAAACTCAAGTGTATAAATTGAGAAGGAGTAACAGGAAAACTCCTGTTATCTCACCTAATCAAAAAACCTCCTAAAAGTCATCAACAATTGTCTATAGCCCTCCAAGATTGGTATAACTGAATCCCTAAAGCACCTAAACCAGGTATCATCGACCTTTTGATTTTGGGTGTTTCTCCATGCAATAAAGGTAGAAAGGAACCAAGAAAGAAAGAAAGAAAGAAAAAGGTCAAAATAGTTAACAAGCCACTCTATTTTCAGCACTATCTTCTAGTTGGCAACATCAAGGCAAGAATTATCCACTCCAGAAACAAAGAAAGTGAAATAGCTTTCAAATAATTTGTACTACAAAAGCATTATCTTACTGAACGTTTCTGCAGTGAGCTTCCCTCTTCTGCTCTCAAACTGCTCTTCAGGAGTTTTAGACTTTAAAAGCAAACAAAACAAAATTTACCTGTCCCTCTCACCTCTACCACACATGCATACACGCACACACACACTCTCTCTCTCAAGGCAATGTAAAACAAACAAAAAAAGAAGATACAAAGTAAAGGGATGTTATTTTCCAATGCAATTTGACAGCCCTTTGTCTTTTCAAGCCATTCCAGATTTAGAGATATAAGCATTTGCATATCTACTGGGTTTCTGTCAAACTTCTGGTATGACAGTATATATGTGTGTGCATATGTACCTGTGTACATGGGAGGGGAGGACAGTGAAGTCAGCAGGAAAGATGCAATTTTTTCCATACATACACAATTTTTCACAGTAATGGGACATAGTAATGCCACGCAGATAAAATCTTCTTAAAACCCAGGGAAGCCCCAGTTTGTCAATTCACTGAATTTTCCACATAGCACTGTGAGGAAGAATGTATGACTTAAGATAAATCAAACGCATACAGGACGCCAAGAACTAAGGCACAGATGGAAATATTCTAGTAAGTCTCCCTTCAAGGAAGGCTTCCCGAGGGGTCTAGAAAAGCATGGGAGAACATGCCAATCACATCAAATGGTATTAATTAAGAATCCTTTGGTTTTGTGCAGAGATCAGACTGTCAAGATGAAGCATGCACTTGTCTCTGTTCCTACTACTCATTAATTCCTTCAATTCTAGTTTGCTCCTGGACTTTCACCACTTATTCCTCCTGCTAACAGGGATTATCATACAAGCCTAATAAGTACCTCAGATATTGCACAAGTTCTCCAAAACTTGTGTTTGGGGTTGGGGCCATCTACAATACACTGATTAATAGAATTCAAGGTCAGAAGGAGCCACTAGACAATCTCAGTTTGACTTTGTGCATATCACAGGCCATAAGTATTTCATCTAGCTGCTCCCTTATTGAGTGAAATACGTTGGATTTGACCGAATATAACTTGTATTCAATTATATGGGGATTCTTTAAAAGTTTAGCACCAATTCACTGAAGACAGACGTGTATCATCTGTAATTCTGTGTAGAGTATAGGCACCGTGTGTTTTGCTTGCTTAAGTATACCTTGGTGACGCTGAGGAAATTAGACTGCTTAAATTAGGGGAGAAAGTGTTACCAAACTTTTTTTTAAAGAAATATAGTATTTAGACTCCTCAATGGGTAAAAAAGACAGACTAAGGAGTTCAAACGTAAGCCAAGGTGGAAAACTATGCCGGAATTAATACATACGTGGTCAATCTCTTTTCATATCAATCCTCAGTACTTCTACTATGCAGATGTGAGACATAATACAGCTTTTTCCTCCTGTGTTTCCAAATGAAGTGAAATCACACCCCTCGAGGTTGACTGATAAAAGAAAAGAATTCTGATTTGCAATAATAGGGTGACAAAAATACACTGAATCACTGCTTCAAAGAGCAGCCACATCATTTCTGGTAATTGCACTACGTGGAAAGTATCTTTTCACTTTTCCTTCCCTCCCTCCTACACTCTTGCCTAAGTACGCAATCTTTGATTTAATTTTTTTCTCTTTACTATGTTAAGATTTGCAGTCTTTTAATAGTACCATAAGCTTGTTTCTCCACCACAAGTTATTAAAATAAGCACTTTCCCTCCAATTGTAAGCATCTCATGGTGCAGTGAGCATGATGGTTTTGCCATCCACATCCAGATAAAAACTGCTAACGGACAAAATTTTTAGCAGTTCAGTAACATTACCCCCCTTCCTACTCCTTTAAGGTCCCTTTCAGCTTCCAATCCATTCAGTGAGGTCTGAGATGTGAGGATTTAAGCTTAGAAGCCGTCAGACTTCCCTGGGCTTTGAAGTATGCTTGTAGTGCACTTTGCTTGTTGAGGCAAAACTCTAATGTCATTGATACTAGTAATGGTAAAAATCAAGCACAATCACTGCCTGACAAGCAGGAGACCACACTGCAGGGGAGGCATTACAGAATCTGTTCATCTGAAAAGTACACCAAAAACACAAGTGGGTCTTTCTTGGACAATTTGCCTACTGATTTCCTTCTAGAAAAGTGGATACATATTTTTAACATGCAAATATGCATGTAGATACCTATGTATCTCAATGAGATAGCCCAGTAAAGAAAGAACTTGAGGGATGCTCCCCAGCTAATCACAGTGTTAAACGACTTTACTGGAATCAAGTTCACAATCAATGATAAAAATGGGAGGATTTAAAGCACTGATTTAAAAAAGAATTTACACTTATTCAACACTTTTTATCCAGATGCATCCCAAAGAATATTGCTTGATTGATTACAATATTATGTACGAAAGACCTAGATACTGCTCCCCCCAGAAAATCTACTCACTATTTAATTACTATGACAACCTTTATACACTATTTCAACAAACCGTTCCTTAGCTGAGGCCTGGATTTTTGTTGGTTCTGTCACAGGGACACAGGTTTTCACATGTGCCACAAACTTCAAATGATATGTCATATCTAGTGTAAAAAAAAAAAAAAAAAAAGAGCATCTCCTCATTTGTCTGCACAGCTACAGAAAGGCATGTTGGTACTTAGATCATGCCATTTTGTCTTCCCCTTCAGCTCCTCTCCCCTCAGCAGTCCCCTTCAGCCCCCAATTCCTCAACTCACAGTACCTCTGCTCAGGGAGAGGGCCCTGGGGTTAACCTTTCATACTTTCTTCTTGCTATAGTCCTGCTCACACACAAGCAAACTCTGCAATGAAAGCCCTTAGCTGCAAAATCTCAGGACAAAGAAGAAAGAAAAATATTCCCCGTGCTTAGTCCCACTCCCCAAGCCTATTGTTTCTTTTTAAACTTTGGCCCACCAAGTGGGGAAGACTGGGGACAACGCAGAGAAAAACTACATCCCCCCAAAGGAGAACTTACTGACCCCATTTAAGCAGTGCAATGCCCAAACGTTTTAGCTGCTCCTCATTTTAGCACTGTGATAGCCTGCTAATCACCTCCAGGCCTTTGACACTGGAAGAAAACTACTCAGGGGAGGTACAAGTGAAACGTTACCCACAGTTTGCATAGCTCTTAAGAATCAGAATCAAGTAATGAGTGGAATTACAAGGGTCATAGCATCATTCCAGACTATGAACAATCAGCCGGAACGAATAGCCCAGTGCTGTCTCAGGATGGACAGACTATCATTGCTGTAACGAGACTAAGTTTATCTGCAGCAGAGCACAGGACTTGCTGAGACTGTCACAGAAAAATGTTATGCAGTATTTCAGGTTTTAAACATATTTTTATATGTTTTATAATTCATGTTGAGTGTAACCTTCCCATACAGACCAAATTTAGCTAAGTCCTTCAGGTTTTTCAGATAGAAGGCAAAAAAGAACAAGCAAAAAAGATGAAACAGCAAAGAACTGACTACAAGTCCATGTGATTTGATAAAGTTTCTGAGATAACAAAAAAGTCAATTTCTTAACATTACAAACTCAATTCTTGTCTCTGTAGCGCTACTACATTTATCTATGGATGTGTTTTATATGCGCACATTTTATGAGGAAGGCAGCTGAACACTGCAGAGTGCAAGAAAACAGTTCACAGATTAAATCTATCTATCCTAATTGCAGAATCTATGCAATCTAAAACTGCTTTCTTGCACTTACTGCACAGCCTGCTACTCACTTGCAACGGCTATATCAGGAAAAATAATAAAAATCAGCTACTTTATTTGCTAGAAAATAAAGCATGTCTTGAAACTGATCATATGCAATGATACACTCATTAAAGTAAAAATACACAAAACACAGCCTGAGATTTTAATTCTAGTATTTTTGCCACAAGTTGACATCATTGACGGATTTTTCTTCTCCTTTGGTTTTTAATATGATCCTGTTTAACAATTTTCACTATTCAAGTAAAACAAATGGAACTGAATACCAGAAAACAAAATAAAAAGCACATTTTGTTTCATGAAATCGAAAGTATATTTCCCCTTTAAGAGAACATTCCTTGGTGTACAAGATTTACACTTCAGAGAACTTAGTACTTGAAGCTGTTTCATAGAAATATGTTTGTTGCATATAAATGCATGCTGCATTGATGGAGATATATTGCTGCCTGCAGGACTCAAACCTGCTAATTTACCTGAGCTTGGTGTTTTCTCACTTAACGGAGTACAGCACAGCACTGAAGAGGAATCAAAACGTTATGACAACGTTGCATCATACTTCCACATATTCTGAAGGCAGAGCCAGATGCCCTGAACGTCTCAGGTGATGGAGAGAATTCTTTCTAAAGTGCACCAACTGAAAGGAGACTTGCCAGCCTGCTAGACTGGCAGGTTCTCCACCCCTTGTATAAGCAACTCATTGTCTTTGGTTGTTAGGTTTCGCCAGCTGTTTTGTTCATCTTGTTAACTGCCTCAGCAGCTTGCTCTGGCAGGCATGATGGATCTGACAGAATTGAGGTGGTTGTACTTAGATGCCGGAGGGTGTTCAGCACCACTATAAAAAGTCAGAAAAGTATCAAGAAAAGCCATTAGCCTGACTGCAAACAGATCCGTGCAGGATAGTGCAGGTACTACAAGCTTGTTAAGCATGACAGAATTATGGAAATACTTCTGCAAAACATGCACACCTCACACACAGCAATAAACAGAGAAGTGCAAGAACTGTGCCCAGGGAACAAGGAATGGACATCTAGGACTTTTAAAAAACCCCACCTATTTCTTCTACAAAAGAGAGTACCACTTAACAATTATAACTGTAAATGTAAATACTTGCTGAACTGCAAGGGGGAAAGGATCAAGCAATCATGCCCAAACAGCAGGTCATTCCATAGCTGAATACAAATCTCAGAAGTCTTCCTTCATAATGAGATAAATCACACTGCCAAACTTACTCCAACTAGAGCGGAGTATTTGAAATTTAAATGCAGCTTGAGACTGTTTAAATTCTGGTATCTATATTCAGCAATTTGGGGTTTTTTTCTATTCAGTGTTAAGCATTCAAGCAAGTGTCTTCACAGTCAAGAGGTTCTTATTTTTCCGCTGAGATAACAAAGAGGAACTGGAAGTCATTTTCAACATCATGTGCTTTCTTTGCCATCCTCTGACTTTCAAGAAATGGTATTATATATGGTCCCACTTCCTATGATCTGGAATAACTGCTGGATAGAACTTCACTTACTTGGCCTCAGAACAGGAAGAGAACAGTGCTGATCCAACCAGGCCATTGCAGTTTGATTCAGATCCTTAAAGCTTGTGGTGGAAACCATCCCACTGAAGGACTCAAACAATGGCTTAATAATAATGCTGAACTGAAATCATCAAATGTTAAGGGAGACAACAAAGGAGGTGTTCAAAACATTCTATGGGAAAGGCTACTAGAGCTCAGTCTGCAGAGAAAACTTCTAAATGGACTTCAACTACTAGAAGGATTGCCACATTTCAAAAAATATTTTTTGAAATCTGTAACACTAAAATAAAGGAAAAAATTGAAACTCAGTTCCCAGTAATACTCATTATTTTTTGCAAAATTCCTGTACAACTCACCTGATCTCCTACAAACCAACTGCCACACTGTGGCACTGTTGCGAGCACATGAGTATCAAACTCCTACATACGTGTAATTTGTTCAATTTCTTCGTTGCCACCTTTTTCATATAACACTGATGCTTTCCCAGCAAATAGATACAGAAGCTTTAGTGTAACCACACCACTTACCATTAGCACACCACAGACGCATCCAAGGTGGGAATACCTGGATGAGCCTTGCCTGGCAATAATGAGTCCAGCACAGGCCAACAGTGCAATTTCTCAGGCAGATTTTTCAGCAAACACTCAAGTTCTCTGCTACTGCAGCTAAACAAAGACCTCAAAGTACATAAGCATATTCCCAGAGATGATCAATGGCGTGGCAAGATTCCCATACCAAGGACCAGAATTGCTGGTCTGCATCTATGTGGACCAGAACAGTAGCAACCTGAGGACTGTCAGGCTTTTCTTTTGGTTCTCTATTGTCACAGCTTGGAAGGATGGGCCTGGAGTTGGCAATAACCTTCCTGGCAGAAAAACAGCAGACAGAATTCTTAGCCTGTAGTGTATTAAACCATACAGAGCACCACCACAAGCCTCAGTTAGCCCCAGCTCACAGGCTTTCAGCTGAGGTCTCCTGGAACGGTCACCATATTTGAACTCAAAACAGCTTGTTATAACATTGCCACGATAATTCACCAAGTAGATTCCAGCTTACAGGTACATTTATTTCAGAAGCTGGTTGGATGATAAAACTCATCTGAAGGCTCAGAATCTATGGTTTTACCATGTTACTCCAGATGGGATTTTTTGACTACAGTAAGCAGCATATGAGAATGTGGCCCAAATCAATCTCAGCATTGTCATGCACTCCCATCTTTCTCACTGTGGCTGACAATCAAGATAGGTCTAACAATTGCCTGGAATACTTGAGGGTATTTGCACGCCCTTATAGACTTTTACAGAGTGTCTGGAAGAACAACATGGGCATTATTCTGTCGATATTCTAATATTCAAGAGTATTCTATTCTTATCTTCGGTTGTCTCTAGTAGCCCAAGACCAGATTACTCATTTCCCTTCTATATGCAACAGAAACGATGGTATTTTCATATTTGTAATGAAACTGCCCTTCTCTCTCTTACAGTCATTTCATGAGGAGGAGATCTTTTATTATTATTACTAGCACTCACCCCTGGACCTTGTCAGCTTTTACTGCAAGACATGCTGAAATATGTCAGCATGTGTTAAGGGTTCAATCCAGCTGTTAGAACAACTGTTCTGTCACAGTTACATCCTGACTTGTAAAGGGAAGTTTGGGAAGATTACTTTGCCTATCAACCTTCTCCTTCACCAACTACAAAAGCCGTTGTCTTTCCCCAAATACTACAAAACCCAGCTACCCAAAATTGCATCTTCATCCCTGATAACCTCTGCCACTTTCTAGAAGTGTCTCACTTCCAAATTCTGGAGCTATTTAACATTTCGGAGCAGCATAAAATAAACACACTATCCAATCAGCAAACCTGTGCGGGATTGTCTTTAAAATAACCATTTTCATTGTTATATTAAAGACCTCTATTTTCATAATTCACTTGAAATTGTTCCAAAGTTAATAGTGCTGTAGAATCCAGAGGTTCCACAGTTGCACCAGCTCTAAGTTATCAGAGACTGCGTGAGATCTTGCTAAGAATTGTTTCCTAAAAGGATGCTAAAAGGAAGAGTTTTCTTCTAGGGCCAACATAAATCAGGAAACACCAAAGAAAGCATTTTCATATATCAAAGTATTAAAAATGCTGCACTTCATGTATGCACAAGCATGCACTTATTAACCAGGTAGTTAGAGGGAAATATCCAGCACAGAACACAGACATACAAAATACAAAGTGCAAATAAATAGCTATATGAACATAGGAAATTTAATGGGAAAAGGGAAGGTTAACACTAGCTAGCTAATTACTAATATCTCTGTACTGATTCAAGCTAATAACGTTTGATCCAAACTAGTTAAGTCTATACAGCACAGCACAAATGCAGCTAACAATTTCATTTGGTTTGTGTCTTTCTACCTCCTGCATTATCATTCGCTTACAAGCACAGCTGCTAGCATTGGAGAAGCAAAGAGAAACTAAGTTGATTCACTGTTGTAACAAAAGACAAACAGAAAACTAAAAAAAAGAAAAACGAAAAAAAGGAAAAAAAAGAGAACTGTGCAAGTTTTTTAAACTGCCATTGCAACAGCTTCAGGAATTGTTTGTAATAATTTTTTTCCCAAAAATCTTTGTTATTCTCTGTTCAGTTTTTGCAAAAGACTACAAGAGCTACAGTTACAGAAGCAGTCCATTAAACATTTCTTGCAGTGTAATAACCCACCAGGAAAACCTTGCCTTTGTATTGCATTCTACTTTCAAGTTACCTCCTATACTTTAAGGTGAACAAGTTCTGCCTCACGACAGCCTGTAAGGCAAGTATTCATATCCACATACAGATGAGAATGAAAACTGAGGACATATGTTATTTAAATCACTTGGCTTAAAGTCACAGCATCAGAACCCAGGGTTCTTGGCTCTAAATATATTAGTACCAAACCTCAAGATCAGCAGGTTAATATAAAAGGATACAATCCAAAACTTCCAGTTCTGCAGGGTTCTGCTTCTCACATACTCATTAAACATCCTCTTCATGTGGTCAAATCTTTGCCGTGTTATAGGAACCCCAGTAGCAGGGAGCTGCTGTTGACAAGAACTGAAAAGAAAATGTTCTGAGGTCAGAATCCCCACCAAAAAGGACACACTTCTCTTCCAGCCTAAATTATAGCAAGAGAAAAGTGTGTATGCCCAGTATCCCTGACCAAAGTGGCTTCCCAGTGCATGACCCCCCAAAGAATGTAATTGTTATAGCCAGGAATACATACTGTTTTCCCATCAATTTTGTCTATATTCACGCAGCAAAGCGATTTCTCAAGCTGCTACACACTTCTTATTACAAGCAACAAAACTGAAAACAAAGTATAACATAGAACAAAGTAGGTTTTGGGATCCAATTAGAAAAAGGCACATTAGGAGCCAAGGAAAAATTTACAGAGTTACTCCTGAGCAATGTTACAGAAGAAAATGTTACAGAGATTCTTAAGAAACAGATCAATTTAAAATAAAACCAAACAGACGTCATCGTACTTTTAAAGAAAAATGAGAAGATTTTTATTTGCTGATAATCTAACATAATGCCTAAGCCTAACGCTTCTGTAGATGGAAGAAAAACCACTGGGGTTCTCAACATACTTTGCAATAGTACATAACTATCATAAACCCACAGAGGAAACTGAGGCACGAGGAAGGTGAAGTGACTTATCAGAGTTATGTTCAGCCAGTGGCAAGCTCCTTGATTCCAAGTCCTGTGTCTTATGTACTCAGCCGTATTTTCCTACAAAAATCGACTGCATTTGGAAAGAAAACTGCAGCAAAGCCATCATGAAGAGTAAGTGTTTGATCACCCAGTGAGCATAGCTTTGAAAAAACATCGTCACTGGCTTCTTCTCAGAATTATTCTAACTGACCTGATGCATCTTTTGATGCTGCCACTGTTGTGCCTTCATGCTCAGAGCTTGTTGAAAATCCACACAGTTTGCTACCAACGTCCATCCCACAGCAACTATGCTTTTTGTTTGGAAGTTGGTAGCAACTCTACTTCTGTTCAATACCCATCTGTTGTTTGGCATGACATCTGGAGGCAAACATTCCCTGCTGTTAGCCAAAGCAACATTCAAGCTGCTCTGCTTCATTACAGAAAGCTCCCCAAATCTCACATGATGGTAGCGTTTAGCTCCTCGATTTCTTCCCGAAGGCGCCTGGTTTCCTCTTGCATCTGTGTTCTTTCCTGCTGTAGTTTAGCGATATATTCTACTGTTTTCTGGAGCGTGATTGCATGGCTGATCTAGACCAAACACAAACATAGAGCTCACTTTCTGGAACAAAGCTAGACAGGTGAAGAGTTTTCCCCTAACCTGCTGTAACACCTAGAAAAGCACTTCAGCACCTTTTCTTCAGTTTCCTTCACTGTGTGCAAAAGCACAGTATTACCTTAAGTGTTTCGTTCTAACTTCTTCATTTCCCTAACTCCTGTTTGCACACTAGTACAGAGAAATGTGGTTGCAGTGGTTGTTTTCTTCCACAGATGACATTTTTGCTACTTTGTTGAAAGCAGTATTTTAATAATTTAAAATGTTTTCTTTCATTACCTATCCTCTTAAAAATATTTACAATTCTTACCTAAGTACTGAAGGATGTGCTACATCTGCTGATAGATTTATAGTGCTGTTAGAAGCATTATTTGAAGTTGACAATATAGTTTATTTAGTTTGGGAAACCTGAAGTTATTAAACAGAAGGTAACACGGTCTAGCTATCACCAAAGGAGACAGAAACAATGTTACAGATGTTTTAAAATACTCTTCAGTTTTGAGGAACGAATTAAAAACCTGTACTTGAGAAATAAAATAATCAGACATTTTACCAAAGCTGAGTTTTCAAAACTGATTACCTTTCAAATACGCTATTCAAATCAGGAAGTGAAATTCTGACAACTTACGGCCTAAGTGTATAAAACTATAAAAATTATGTAAACAAGTCAACATGCTGCACAATAAGCTTTCATATTTTCCATGTTTCAAAAGGTACTGGTATTTAAAGGACATTTAGAATTTTGTGGTGCAGATAAGTGTGTTTCAATTATTTTGATTTCAATTTAGTGAACTAAGTTAACTAGTGGAGCCAGAATATGTTCTTAATTTGGACAAAGTCATTTGACAATGAGAAGTCAATTGGGAACTTTTTTCTCTGTAAATCCATGCACAAAAGACAGGTGACAGGGGAAAAAAAAAAGCCCTGAGAATATTTGCAAGGCTGTGGGCACAGGGCTAAATTCTTAAAGGTGATACTAGATGTAGAAAGTCCTAGAGGGATTTTCAAAATAATCTGAACTGGCCAGGCTCCTGACTCCTCCTGGGAGGTAGAGATCTCATTGGTGTAGGAAGTTTTAGAAATTTCACTGGACTTTTTTGTTCTTCCTTTGGCTCAACTGACACGTTTCAACAGTATTTGCAGGCACACAAGGTTGCTCTGCCATGCTCTCAGCTGACCAAACGCAGCACAGCTGTGATTAGCACGGCATGAAGCCTAGGCTAGCAAGCTAATATACCATAGATGGGTATATTAGCTCAGGCCAAATGTCAAGGTATATTAAGCCAGGCCCAGCATCGTACCAACAGCATCCACCTGGCTGCTGGCTGGCTGATGGTGCAGGCAGAATAAGCTTACAATACTGGCTGGACCATAGCTTTTTCAAGTCCAGCTATGGGGACCAGAACCCATCCAGAATGGGTATAAAAAGCCAGTATGTCAGAAGAAAGGTGACATAACAGTAAATGCAGTCATCTTATGCTGCAAACATGATAAAAATCTTCACTACTGGGGTACCAAGAGCAAGGATTGCAAAGATAAGTTTTTCTTCTTTCCCTGTTGGCTTTAAAAGCTACAGCATCTCAGCAGACAAGACTTGTTCAACATTTGAAGCCGCATCAGAAAAACAATGTCTAAAAGATGAAGCGCTTTCACACACTCTTTTGACTATAAGCCATGGATTTATCACCTTTCCCTTTCCAAGTCCCTCAGTTCAAGTATCTTCATTGACTGACTGGCATTCTTGGACAACAGTGAAGAGATTAAATTTATTAACAAGTCTTTTTAGAATGGCTCTTTCTTATATTCCATATTAAACTGTTAGTGCTGCCAAGTTACTTACCGACTTGGAGTTGGCTGAAACCAAGCTGTTCAGAGTACTGAAACCAATCTTGATATTAAACCTTCGTTTTTGTTCTGAAATATGCTTCATTCTTCGATTCTGCATAAATAAAATTAACTCAGTCTATGCTGTTCTCCTTTACCGTTCTACTGCTATGACTATTTCAGCTGTTCAAATTCACAGTGTCATTTTGGTTGAATTGTGGTATTCACAGAATCCCAAAGCCACGTGACTATAAATTTGCAAACAATAATTTAAGTTATTAAAAAGAAGTGTCCATTCCAAACCCTGTAAGGTTTTCCTCCTAAAATAAAAATTCCTATTTAAGACTGTTACACAATTTCCTTTTTTGAAGTCAAATTCCAGTTTTTGAGGCATGTAATTAGTTAGGATCTCATTGAAGCCTTTAAGTTTAAAACAGTCCATATCATTTATTCCTAATACATACATAATGTCTACTGATGTAAACAGGCAGTCTGACAAAAATAAAAAAGAATAGGAAAAAAGAATCCACAACTCTGGCTTATCCTGAGAATAAAGGCTTTGTCAGGAATTAACATTTTCATTTGTAGCATTAAAAACTTAGAAGTTGTTTCCACCAAAATCCTTGGAAGAAAATAAGGAGTTTGCACTTTGAGAATGCGTTCTCGGCAGAGCCAGGCTTTCCGGCGGTAGCTCACCATCACCCCTTTTTATAATGGAGGAAAACAATACAATAAAGCGCTGAAGTGGCTGCCCAAAACCACAGAAAATGCAGGTTCAAGAGCAGAACTGAGATTTCCAGGGCCCTGTATGCTTTGCCAAACTGAAAAAACAACGTTACCCAGCAATACAGAACTGTTTAGCCTAACAATGCAGAGCAGCAAAAGAACATAAATCTAGAGACTGGCAAACATCACTGTTTCTCTCTTGTCTTACAAAAGTTACTGACAGTACACACCCAAAGCAATTGCTGTCAAAGCAGGTGAGTTTAAATGGCTATAAAGCCTATCTCGTTGCAGTGCCCTTACTTTTAAGAACACTCCTCCATCTAGTGGCCACTTTCCCACCATCGGCCAGTCCTAATAATTTGTTCCTTTGTTAACTTGCTCTCCAGCAGCAAGAACAGGCTGCAACCACTGATTGTGAGCATTTATGCCAAGCGAAGAACTGCAAACTTTTACGAGTAACATGCAGCATGCTCAGCAAGTGGCAGTTCTGATTCTCCTCTGCAACAGAGCTAGAATTGAGTGCGATCACAGACTGCAAGTGTTTAAACTTACCTTTCTGCCCTGGGAGTAATCAAGCTGACATCAACTCATAGGGTATACAAGACAGAGAAGCCAAAAAGAGGCTGGCACTTGCAAAATGGTTAAGTAACCCTCCCTTTCACAGCAGAATGAATGAGAGGGTTAGAGTTGATTGGAGAAGCTTCTCATACCATCACATAAAGTGTTCGGACAAGGTCAGCTTGTGTATAAGGTACAGCCAGTTTTCAGATGCTATCTCTAGACCGCCGAGTTCTTACCCCAATAATTCTCAAAGTGTTTTACAGCTGTAACTTGTAGAGTCTGTGGAGCTGCTTCTCTGTGGAGCAGCATAGCATCACTGGAGACATGCAAGGAACTCAGCAGGTCAAGAGCTCCCCCTCCAGCGATGGCCAGAGCCCTGCAGATGTGAAGATCCCCAACACTACAATGGCAAAAAGCCATGGTTTAGAAAACTAAGCCTGAAATCTTTGATCAAGTAAACTGAGACCTGTCATAACACTCCTGTGACCCACCGTAGGAACTGCTGTCATGACCATATGGACCTGCAGATGTACAGTTAAGCCTGGCCCCTTTGGTGACACAACCCTGAGGAGCAGAGCAGATTAAAGTCTGACATTTTAAATTGAACAGAGCAGCACAGATGCAGTACAAGCTAAGCCTAAGGCACAAATACTCCACCGTTCCTAAAGCACAACTTACTCTCTAGTCCATGCTCAGACATCAGGGCAGAAAAGTAGCTAAAAAGGCAAAGAAGAAAAGCACCTCAAAGGAAAGGACACACACCTTATATGCAGCCATATTAGGGTCAGTGGCAGGTTTTCCTGAGCAGCTGTTCTGGGGAGACTGTGGACTGGGGCTCTGCTCAGAGGTGCAGGGGGAAGCTTGGCCTGAATTCTGACAGTCTCGGCCTTCATAAAGGAAGAAAGACAAGTGACATTAACAAACAACTTTCAGTAGCAAACGTAACTGCTGAGAAGTTTCTATTCAGAATTGAACTGAAATGCAGTCAGCAACCAAATTATACTCATTGATGCTAGAAAACGTCAAGATTGCTGGGAAAGCTTAGTATTTCATGGCACAAGGCTAATACATCCTGAATAGCAATATGTAATACTCCTCTCACACACACACATTTCAGCAAAGGCATGCTGAACGCATAGGCTGCAATTCCATCGTCCTGATAGACTCCCCCATTTGAGCCTCTAAAGGCCTGGGACACGACGGTAACACTTACAAGCCATTTACCAGCAAAACCAGCATATGTCTCTAAAACTGGCCCAGATACCGCTTCACCAACACGCATGCAAAAGGAGTCTTTGCACTTACCTACTGTTAACAAGGATTGTGTCTGATATCCTCCAATCAAAATTATAGTTATGATACTGAACAACAAACCTATTCAGCACTTTCTACACAGATGCCTTTCAAACTGGTTTAATTTCTTGGTGACTATAACAGTACGTCCTTTTAGAAAGGAGCCACTTACAGGAAGCACAAAATCACAGTTTGTGGGAACGCTGCACAGTAGTTTAAGATAAAAATTGCAAACAACTGGATGCAACCGAAGCTGCAGGGTAGAAGGGCCTAAAAAGTTTTTCCTTCAGAAATGATCCAAGGATCCTCAAGGCCCATTTACACCCTGCCTAACCAATGGAAACACACTTACACATGTAGGGGGAGAGAGAATGCTTACAGCTTTCTAACTTACTAGGTGTAGGTGAGGGAACTTGTGAACTGCTACTGTGGGAAGGGATTTGCTCTCTTTTCACCAACACATCCTGGACTACACTAGGAGAGAAGAGATGTGAGACTGTGGACTGGGTTTGTTGACTACTTGGTGCTCGCTGTGCTGGACCAACCAGAATGTTACTATGGAACTCCGTCACCCCGGGAGCCTGGGAACAGCATAGAAATAGCACAGAGAAAAACAGAAAGAAAGAAAAAGAGAGCAGGAAGGGGGAGATGGGGGCAGAGGGAGAGAAGGGATGAGAGAAGGGAGAAAGGGGGGGAGAGAGAGAGAGATTTGTTACCTTGCCTTTCACTAAAAGTAGCAAATTAATACATGATTAACAATCTGATGACATGAAACAAGGGCTAATATATAAGGAATTGGCAGGCACCGAAGTCAGACTTCTGGCAGGAGACCAGTATCCTTTCATAACTTAAAGCAGTATTACAACACATTAACAGCATAACATACTAAAAACTATTTCCATCTTCCCGCATACAACATATTGGGAAACCCACTCATATACTCAAGGCATGCTTTCCAATATGTAAATGGAAAGGTGAGCATCCTGGGTTCCTTCTAGCTTCTGCACGATTAATAAAAAGCACAAACCATCCCCACTCCATAGTACTGTGTATACGTGCCTCTTTGTAATCTTACTGTTGTGTGAGACAGAGTCTGTGAAGACTAGATAGTGCTTCCAGGCCCATAAAGCAGCTAAATTAAAAATAAGCAACATAATGCTGAATGCATAAATGCATATGCTGGGTAACAGGTGAGATTTAGTGGACTAGTTACCCTCCTGAGCACATTACAGCTCTAACTACTTGCAAATAACAGGCCTAAAAAACAAATACATTTTTTTTTCTTCTCCTTACTCTGACAATTCCAGCTGGTGCAATTGCAACATTAGACTGAGACGTGGCTGGCGTCAAAATCCTCTCTCTTTTTAAAGGTGCTGGAGTTACAATCACAGCTCTGGACTGTCCCTGAAAGGCAGCTGAAGAACACAAGTTAGAGTAGTTAATGAGACAAAAAAAAAAGCTGGAGATTATTTTGTATGAAATAACTTGTCATTGAACAGGGGAATGGATTAATGGGCACCTATTTGGTACTATTTCATTGCAATACAAAGTGCCAGCAGTTTTCTGATAAATCTCAGTCCCATGAATCCAGTACAAAGGACTAACACACCAGTTATTTCTGAGGCTTCTAGCATCACTGTCACTGTTTCAAGGTGAATTTACACAGGTACCTAGTAAATCAGGGAGGTGCAAAGTGTCTTCATTCTATCAGAGCTGGGTTTCACAGGAGGATCATCCTCACCTCTCCTCCCACATCCATACTTCTTGGATCTCAGGCTTGCCCTGCTGACCCAGAAAGGGTCAATGACAGAAACCAACTGAAGGATGCATATTCAATACTTCATGCTTCCTTGTATATATGTTAAATTCTCTTCCTCACCACTTCAGGCTACCAGCTTCTTTCACTGTCTGGTTTTACAGCTGCTTTACATGACACACAAGCACAAGACAACCAAATGTGATTGGGAATCAGCACCAAAATTCCAGAAAATAGGCTAAAGAACCAGGAGTTCTGCAGTGTTAGACAGCTAGAGATAATTGTGAATAGCAGCAATTGTCTCCACAGAGAAAGTTACAAAAAATTCTCAAAAAAGTCCCTACAGGAGGCTTGCCCCCATGACAGGAATCAGGATTCTTGCTCTAAAGTTTTTTTCACCACTACAGTATTCTAGTCTAACATAAATCTGTTAAGGTCTCAATTTAACCAATGCAGATGTACACTTATTGACAAGGCATTAATGCTGGCATTGTTCTTGCCGAGACTTTGGAGAGAACATAACTAACCATCCTATTGTTATTAAGGGAAGAATCATGCAAAGTCACAGCTTCTGTATGCTTTTTGAGAAAACTAAACCAAACTTACTCAGTTTCATTTAGCCTGTATTGGCTTCAGCTCTCCTTTGTACTAATAAAGTCATGATGTATGAAAAGCGTTAGAGTAGCTCAGTCACTGCCAACCTACCCCTCTGCAGTTTAGCATCAGGATATTGAAGGACACACACAGCGGAACAGGGAGACAGTGCAGGATATCTAATGTCCTCTCCCCTACTGTGTCATCTGTGACTAACAACAACTGTGTTTTGAATCAGCTGAAGTTTTTTTATAGCCTTTATTAGAAAGGCCTGTGAATTGCACAAACCTTGTGTCAGCCCCTTGCGTGGGTATATCTGGCAGAGAGCACTATCACTCTGATACAGGGAGTTCATTCTTTGTCTGAGCATTCCCACATATAAAGCTGGAATCACAATCCTTCCACTGTTCACTGATGTTCAGCCGGACTTATGACATCTCTATTGAGCTAAAGAGCCTACTCTTACCAGTGCATTAATGCTGCTGCACAAACTTGGTATTTCTGACTTCCACATTTGGGTAACTGTAACAATCAGCACATATCTAGATGCCCCTTTAGATTTTTCATGTTTCTATCCTACACATGCATCTTTTGCAGACTTTCCTCTGAAAATCAGAACATTTATCCTGAAGTGGTGATAGCAGAGTTCTTTCCCATGTGAAGCCTTGCACCTGATGAGACAATCTGTGCAGATTTTTGAGTCCTTATATCACAGGGCGGTAAATGTTACACATCCGTTTCTAACACAGGTTATAATGCAATTTGTTTTATATAAGTCATGAGATGATTTGTTTGTCCTGAACACAAATGACAGGCATAAATGCCTTAGTTACAAGTACTGATGTTTATTCTATTGCCAAAAATAAAGCTCCAGTCTTTACATAAAATCTTGGATTTGACCTCTGAGCTTGGTGTCCCAGGAGCACTGTGATCCCTGAACACACACCACTGCCAGGAATGAAAAACAGCAACAACTTTAAATCTAGATGAGAAGCAAAGCCATTTGTTATGATGGTCCCGAAGTAACTGATGAAGTATTGGGAAAGTGATACATGGGGTGAGGAATAACCCAAGAAGCACTAAGAAAGCTAGGAGCAAAGGCTACAATGCTTTACTAGGTGCGAAATGCGTGTCTCGACCACTGAAGGTACATGGACTCTTGCTTTATAACATACTACAGACAGAAACGCTGCCATTAACACCTACTGCTAGTAATCATGGGCCAACTTGTTCCCAGTGACATGCTAGAATTAGATCCTTGGGTCTGTTCGACTCCTGAACAGTGACTTTTTTTTTTTTTCCCCTGATGGGTAACCACAATGCCAGGCGCTGGCAGACACACCTACTCCTTAGTAAAGCCTGTTTAACAATACTCCTCCAGGCACGGTTTTTCTTGGATTATTGTTGCATATTTCAGGTGGTTGTAGTCACTTGGCTCCCAGCCAGCAGAATTCTAAAACCAGTGTGCAATAATCCCAAGAAAAAGTGTACTGACTGGCCTGCTCTAGTCCTCAGCTTTCCCACAAGAACCACAAGCAAAACTTTCTCTGCTCACACTTGCTATTCTTAGCCTTGTGCAGTGCCAATGGCTCCAAATCATACCCAACGTGGAGGTCCCAGCATATCAGTTAGGCGCTCACACTCTGAGCTGAAAACCACATGCTCCTGACAGCATCTCAAGAGTCTGTAGATTGCTTGAGACAAAGATCTCCAGCTCCCCCTGCCTGTTCTTAGTTTTTCCCCACTGGAAGGACTGATTCTCATCACCCTCCTTCTAGGGAGCACTGATGCTGGATGAGAGGCACACTCCCATGCTTCCACCTGGACTAATACTGGAGTTCACTTCAACAGCTGCTCCCTAGCCAATATTGTACTCAGTCTCAAAGAGTTTCAGGCACACTAAGAGGAACCTCAGAATACATCCAAAACATTACCAGAGGATGTACACCAGTACCCTGGTATTACAGAGTGTGATGATGCACAAATAGGCGTAATGACTCGTCCAGGGCAACCAGATGAGTCAGTGACAGGGACAGATCTGCCATTCTCCACCCCACACTATCTCCTTACCATCTTCTACTCTACTGTGGTTGAACGCTCTGAGGGGCAGAGTTAATCAGAACAGCATTAAACATCAAAACCAAGGTTTCTATGGGGTAGGAGCACAGAGCTCTAGTCATCCCATGTGCTGATGCATCTAAACAGCCCAGCACAAATTTTACAAGAAGACAGCCCCGTTGGCAGGTCGGCTTTTCACACTCACAACCAAACTGCTTCCAGTCCTCGCAGCAGTTCAGAGCATCTCATTGAACAGTGTAGCTACACACGAGTGGATTCAGGGGTTCCTTGGACACCCTCAGGAAGCTATATTTTTACTTATTATGTAAACCAAGAAAAGCAAGAAGGTGTCTCCTTCCTGCTAGTCCCACGCAGAAAAGAAAAACATCACCCCACCAGTGCTTCTCACCTGGGGTGATGAAGGCATTCTTTAACAATAAGGACACTGTTTCAGGCTTCGGAGCAGGCACTATTTTTTGTGACTGTTTGGGCCTTGTCCCAGCACTGGCCAGAGGAACAGCTTTGGGGAGTGCAAATGTCAGTTGGGACTGCAGCTGGGGCCGGGGCTGTCCCTGCAGGACAATAGTCTGGAAAGCCAGGTTACAAGGCACTCCTGCACCTGGCTGCTGCGTTGCCAGGACAAGGTTCTGGCTCTGGCTGAAGGTGGTGGCAGGGGCATTGTGGGTCAACGTAGCGGAAGCTGTGTGAGTGATAACTGTAGATTCACAGAGGCCAAACTTCTGGGTTTCTGGTGCAGCAAACGGAGCTGGTGGAGAACTTAAGCTAGAATTCAGAGGCACTGCAGGCAACGGGGACTGGTGCTGTTGTGTCGCAGGTTGAAGCAGTGGCAAGGGTGTCTGAAACACTGGCATAAAAGTTTGTGGCCCGCTGAGAGACGAGTCGGGAGTGAAGTCCGCTGGCTGGATGAAAGATCCCCCGCTTCTAATGCTGGAACACTGGTCAGTGCCAACATCAGGAATGACAGGAGCAGGTACCGAGGAAGCAATCAGTCCATCACTGATGTTCCCCGCTGGAAGTGTGTTGGGCAATGAACCCGATGGCAGGACAGGAGACTGACAGAAAAGAAAAATATTACAGATTCAGACATGACCCCTAAAACTTGTCTGAACGCCTTCTGAGAAAGACATGGCTCATGTCTGAGAGACTTCATAGCACATACATGTCTGAGATGAGGCTGTTTTAAACATTGAGAACCTCTCTTACCTGGGAAGAATGGCTGCTGCTGTCTGTTGTAGCTGAGCTGACAGCAGACACAGAAGGGAAATTACTGGAACGACTGGGTGTGAATAAATCTGAAATATGAAAAGTCACCTATAAATTTTCTACTTTTCACACTCAAGGTACAGCACTGCTAGATACTAAAATTCAAAGGAATATAAATATTATTTAGCAAACAATGAAACCATGAGATTTTTGCTTCATACAACTGCTGCTGACTGAGCAATGAATTGTTGTCTTCCAGGGGAATTGATCTCTTCAGGGCAGTCTTCTTCAACTTTCATGCAAGCTGAGGACAATACAAAAATCAGTCTGCCGATTAAGGTTCACCTACACACAGATAGCCAAGAGCTGATTCTCAATGCAGCCCCACAAAATCCAGTTATCTGATGCAGACTGCATGCAGGCCCAGCAAACAGATGTGACTTTTGACTTCCATGAAGATTTGTGACCATCAAAGTTGTCAGTAGTAGTTTAATGTTACATGTAATTCTTCAGAGTACCAGAAAATATCCCAAGGCAAACAAAGTGTTAAATCACTTCATCACTAAGAAATGTTAAATAGGAAAACCTTAGTGATTCTGTGAGTTCTCCTGTCCACATCTGATGTTCTATCTTTAATTACTCCATGACTTAAAGTCTAAATGTTATTCTTTTGAAAGGCAAATTAACAACCAGGTTCAAACCTTGGAATAAACAATCCTAAAGTGACTCTCAAACCCAGGTAAGAAAAGGACTGGGCTCACAGTAACAAGGGAATCTACCCACATATGCATCTGCTTGAAATAATGAACAATGAAAACATATATCAAGTGTTCTTCACCCTTCATTCAAATCTCTTGCCTTCTAAAGAGAGTAGATATCTTCAATGTTTAATCTTCTGTTAAAAACTAGTTCATAAATCACTGCAATTTTAAAGAAATTAATTGACTCTATATATGATTCTTACCCTGAAAAAGCTCAAAAGTATCCATAAAATCAAAATTTGGCTGGAGAGGAATAAGCCCTGGTTGAATCATGTCAGCATTTCCTAAGTGCGCTAGAAAATTCAAGAGACAGATTAGGTTAGCTTCACATCACTCGCACAGTAACAGCAGTAGGAATATAGCATTTGGCTAGAAAATCAATACACACTCCACAGCCAGGCTTGGCCAGGATGTTTATAGAAAAACTGCTGCTGAAATGAACGGAGCATCTGCTTTTCTTCAGAACTACAGCACAGTTCTGAAATCAAAGCCATTGGAGAATGAAACTTTCAACTAGTAAAATGGAAGAGGTGAAACCTGAAGGCTCTAACAACTGGGGATTGTCAAGTTTGGACACCTCCTGCTCCCAAACCTCCTGTCCTGCCCCTGCTGCACAATACATAAACTTGCTGGGGAGCACAACCTGAACCACCACAGCTCATAGCACAGTATGTTAAAATAAACCATCGTCCATTTCGTTTTGCCTCAAGTACACTTCATGTAAACCACAGTTGCTCTGGAGTTGCTCAGACAGCTTAGACATCCATGCAGCAAGGATGATGCATAGTGGACATCTGCTGTCCCATTAGACAGTCAGTGCCTTGAGTTAGAGAGCATTCGACAGAACTGCGTAGCTCTTGGGATTGTTTTTACAGATATGACTTGCACTTGTTCTAAGGGACGTATCCAAAGAAAAATACATTGGCATTCCCTTAAAAATATAGACACACATATATATTTTGAGATAAATAACAATGCCTTCACCACTGATAAATATAAATACTGCTCATTACAAATTTATTCAGAGCAACATTAGAGGACAATGCTAGGAGCAGCACGTAAGAAGGTAAGACAGAAATTAAATTTAGATGAATAACTGGGATTCCATAACCTATAAAGCACTAGACGGCTATATTCTCTGATCTATTTTTACCTGTATTAGCAAAGTAAGATAAATTTCTTACTAGGCAAGACTAGAAAAGCAGCAAAGCAACAAACGAGACTTCTCCTAGAGGTTCCCATCGTAAAACCAACATAGCTAACAGCCAACAAATACCTATGTCCCTGGAATTTGGCCAGGAAACCAGCTGATGTGAAGACAGTGTGGAGAACAGCGTGTCGGTGAACTCTGACATAAGCATATCTGCATCCAAGAGGCTGCCTTCCTCCATAGGGACAGGGGTTTCTCTGCCATACCTTCTTTTTTGCCAGAGAACCACATCATCATCCTGCCAAAGGAAAGGAAGAAAAGTCAGGCTGCCTAGACAACGCTAAAGCAGTCAGGTGCAGATATATAAAAACAGCCTTCATTTTTCACGTTTTTAGAGAAAGAAACTCTCCTTTAGGAGCCATTCAGATGGACTGAAACAGATCAGTGGTACTTCTAATACAACAACAGCTCACTGATTTGAGCAACAACAGAAAACTTCAGTAGAATACCACAATACTCTGGGAAAGCTTTTTGCCCAAAAACTAGATGTTGACTAGATGAACATAAGACAAAATAACTTCATCTACACTTTCTAGTTTCATTGATTACACGTGTATTTTTGCAGTTTAACGATCCCTTGGTTTGAATAAAGATTTAAAAATAACATGCACAGCAAAAACTCAAAGCAAACAACTCCTATCTTGAAGTGTATCTGAATCTCAGGAATGTAGTTAAGTGTAATTGTAGTCTGACTTTGCACAAGGTATGTTGATATTCTTGTGGGCATTTTTAACCCATGAAAAACACAACATAATGTGACTTGGCTTACCCATCCTTCACTAGAGGCTAAGCTAAATTGCATTGCCTTGTATTTGCTGCAGATTAAAAGCACACAGAGTCAGGTACTCGTGGCTGAGCCAACATGCAGCTGCAACTACACCAACATTCCATGATGGTGCATTGGAGCTCGTGGCCAAAACAGCTGAGAGTTTTGTGAAACTGGAACAGATATAGATTTATGCTTAGCTCAAAAAAAAAAAAAAAAAAAAAAAAAAAAAATCAGAAGAGTGCTTCTGATCATCAGTTTATATGCCCAAAGTAGGTTTGATGGCTTTAGGGGCCATACTAAATGGTGATACCATTGTTCCTTTAAACATTTTGCCTTTTTTAGGATCCCGGCACATTATTTGCCCATGTTGTGGGCAGCAGGAAGATCTGCAACATGTAGCACACACATCTTCGGAGATTCAGTTACACAAGCGAGGCAGTAGTGCCAGCTGCGACTCAGTAACAAAACGGAACATGTGCCAGCCCACAAAGAGATTGATCTTTCTGGGCACCCAATACTAATTCTCTTTTCTTCTGTCACAGCACTTTACATTCAACCTCTCCTCCATCCAATTTCAGCTACAAGTCTTACATTGCTCTCTAAGGTGCAGAAACATTAAGGCGTCTAACCTTAATTAAGGCTTAAGCAAGATGCTTGTCTTTAGATTTTAATCAATGCAAGCTACTGCACGTTACAGCTTTGTTACTTATTGCAGCTTCTACAAGCATAAATGCTGCCACTTATCAGTGGTATTACCTACCCTGACCAAACTTGAAAGATCTTCATCTTTATGTTTCTGTAACTGCAAAAGGAGAGCAAAACAGGTGTTAAAGTCAGAACAGGTCCTGTATATGCCAGTAGAAGACCTGATTTTGCAAAACTTTTAAGACCAAACCATGCACAATTAGTTCCTGCACAATAAATTTTACTTAAGTGGGACTAATCAGATGAGTATGCCCGTACTAGCTTATCATCTGTTTTAAGTATTCTTGCACGCTAGCAAAAGTGACATCAAAACTCAAAAAGCCACAACATACTAATCAAGTTCAAGTAAGCTACTTTTACTGCATAAACCAACAGACCCTTTTCTTGAAGTATGTTCTCCACTTGTGGTATTCCCTGATGACTATTTCAATTCTTCGTTTCCAGTATTTCCCTTCTGTTGCAATGGCCTGAGAACACAAACACATACCATGAATTACAGGGAATCACATAATGGCTGAATGTTCAATAAATTTCCAAGCAAATATTCAGGCAGAAAAAATGCAAAAGAAAGCATGCTAATTCTGTTTGAGCTCGTGTGTCAGCAGCCCACACTGTCCCAGAGTTCAGCTATCACAGAGCAAATCTGACAGCACTATCTTCATCTTTCCCACAACAAACAAACAAGAGATGATGTCTGACTGCACTGTCAGCATCTCCCACATCAGTTCAACCATAACCAATAGTTAAGAAATGGCAAAAAAAAACCTTTAAAATGAACTTACTAAAATATAATGTATAAAGCATACAATACCCTGTTCTGCAGAAAACAGGCAAAGAGAATTTCACAAGGTTACATGAACATGCACACACATATACAAAAGCTGTTAAGAATGACACAAAGCAATAGAAATCTGATGCCCAGCTCAGGGAGAAGCGTGACCTTGCAGGCCACATACTAATAGCAACAAAAGGATCAGAACAATGTGGGTCTTTAACGTATCACAGATAGCAGTATATAAGTTGGAGACAGCAGACTAATGAGAGCCTTAACAAACTTTCTTGTGTTCGAGGGTCATCTTTCAACACAAATATCAACACTGCTCTTTCAAAAACCTGAGACAGTTCCACAAACTCATCTGGAACTCTTTGAGTTATAAATTATTCTAGAATTATGCAGTATAGAGAGAGCCACATATTGCCTCACTGGTTTTCTGCAAGGAGCCAGAGGGCAGACATTAGTTTTCATTCGTTTACAAAAGCACAAAAATGAAAGTACGCAAACTCATATTTGCTCTTTTTGTGAAGTTACCCTGACAGAGAAAAAGAAATTGCTTGTTGTCTTGAAACCACACCTCATCAATTAAACAAAAAACAGAAAACTCTCACAGAGTCACTTAGATTCAATCCTGAAAACAGCCGTCACTCTGATTTCCCACTGACTTCAGCAATCTCCAGCCAGAAGAGAGCAGTGGCTGTCAAAATCTTAACTATTCAAATTGCACTTCTGTGACTTATGTTTCACTACACTGGAACATAGACATAAGTTACATAGATAATAAACATCCTTCCAGTTGCATCTTGATCACCTCAATGTGATAAACTTAGAAAAATGGATTGTCTGTTTTATATTAATGGTTCCTTCTAAATAAAGACAACAGAACAAAGAATTGCTATGCTGCGCTCATATCTAGCGGACTAGAAAATCTTGTCATAAACTCTAGAGCTCATTAGTCTGTTCCTCAGGTTTTACATACCTCTGGCCGACGATGTTCATCGACATCAACAGAGCCGTCCAATGGAGTCACAAAGTGGCACACTGGATTCTTGCGCTTCTCCAGGTCTGAAACAAGAATGAAAATGCGAGTGCTCAGCATGAGCAGGCGCTGCAAAAAGCTCTGTCACTTCAGTGGCAAGATGTAAAAAAAAAAAACAAACTAGCCAGAGTTCCTTCCAGGTAGCCAACAGTAAATCAGGAGACCTCAGTCTGTGCTTGGACCGCTCAGTACAGCCTCTGTGTGGACATTTTTAAGAAAGCACTGATCCAAAGGCACTGCCATGACAGCCTCCATAACATCTGGGCTGTCAGCAGATTTCTGAGCTTTTCACTAGACAGTTATTTCAATTATCTTGCTTTTACTTACATGTCTCTGGGAAAATATTTTATAGCAAGCGACACAAGCGAGCATGACACTTACACTGCATGTACCATGCCCTCCAGATGGCGTTATTGAGACGGATTTTATCTCTCCACTGAAGTTTCAAGCCTTTAAAATTTTTCCATTTTGGTGAAACCAACTTTCCACTGAAACAAAACAGACAACAAATTATTCTGCTTTCAGTTTTTCTCTTCCTACTCCTTCCAAGACAAAGCATCCCCCTAAAACTGCCAAACTGACAACAGAAAAAAGTAGAACAAGCCACGCTTGGCCAGTGACAACTTTTGCCATCCGCTGTCCACAGCTTACTGATCTAGGTACCACAGAGAAGTCCAGTTTTCAAGACTCCTTCATGTTCTCATCTGCCTGTTAACAAGTGGTCTCACGAGTATCTTCAGCAGGACTGAAACTCATTTCACCCACACTTTTCTCCTTGCCAGTATCCCACCTTCTCAAATGCCAGCCTATGAGCTCCCATCAACTAAGAACAAGATTGCTTAAAATTAAGCCCAGAACTTGGCCTAGAGGTTCTTGCACGTTTGGCCACATACAGTTTTGGCTTGGATTTTGCTGAGGAGCTGGATGAAGTCAACAGAAGTTCATTTGTACAGTTCCATTTGATTTTCCAGGCTGGTAACACCGGAAAGGAAGAATGAAATGCCAGTTCTGGCCCAAGAAAAAACACCACCCACCAATTCTACAATGCTGGTAAACACAGCTGGGTACAAAGGGTCACCAACAGGCTAGAAATAGTAACTTTTCTACCAAGAAAGGAAAGGCTGGAAAGAGAAATGGCTTATGTATGAATCTTGGGAGGTGGGAGGGAGACGGAAGGAAAAAGGAAGAAGCCACAGGGATGCCAGTAAACACTGTATAAACACGAACTACCCAGCCCTAAAACACACCTTTATGAATCATTAATCCATACTACTGACAGAGCAGAGGAAGTTGCAAATATTCATAATGTAGTAAATTTCAAGCCACAGATTAAAGTATAGGTATTTGTGCTTATCCCAGGTTCTCCCTCTCATTTTTGTGGTTTTAGCCATACATCTTCCTAGTTTACGTCTCCTTATGCTGTTTGTGCATCCTTACTAAAACGCAAGCGGGCCAAGAATACAAACTGCAATCAATATGACAACACATGCAAAGGCAACAGGTTCATCTTGAAACATTACGAGCATCAGGTCAAGAGATTAAAGTCTTTTGTTGTGAAGAGTACACAAATGAGTGACAGGAGCAACGTCACCTCCAAACACTTTGCCCTCTCAGAAAAGATCACCGAGCACCTGGTCAATCAGGAGCGACTTCTACCATGAATTGCATGGCACTAGCGAGAAATGTGCTAGAACTGGCCTGTGCTAGGGCACTATTATCACACATTCAGTACAAATCAACACAAAGAGCTGAATTATTCTTCCTTTAAAGTCCCTGTTTTACACTTAAACTCTAAAATCACTGTGAGAATAGGCAGTACACCCTACAGAAGCGCCAGGCACTTCCCTTGGCTTGCCCAAGGCCATACAGAGGCAGGCCTGAAGCTGGAGAACTGCTGATTCCCAGTTTCCTACTTGGTCTGGGAAACCCAATAGCAGCTCTTTTTAAAGAAAACTTGTAATAAAACTTGTAATGCTATAAGTAAAAAGTCCTCACAGCCTACACAAAAGAAGCCAGAATGCCAGAGCTGCCAACAGTAGGATATTAAACTACGACTTTCTTCAAGTATTTGGCTCACCATTTCTTTTCTCCCTTGCTAGCACCACAACTGCTGTTACCACTCAGGTATTCCCACAACCGCGACAGTAACAGATGAGCAAATGCCAGACCTCAGCCAAGTGACAGGTAAAGAAAAGCCAGCTCTGCTCTTTCAATTTTACTACCACATACAATGCCAGCTGTAGCAATAGGTTAATTCACCATCAGGTGAGCTGTGGCCTGACAGCAAAAAGATTTTTTTTTTCTTCCTCCTCATCCTCCTTAAAAATAAACTGTTATGCTTTTGTATGCACAGTGTAGAGACCAGATATCAACTGCACTAAAAGGACAATTCACAGCAGCGCGAGAGCAGGTAAGTGACAAGCTTGTGAGTCCTGTGTTCACCATGGTCCATGCCCAGCTGCCCCTTCAGGGTGTACGCTGTATGAGCCCTCTAGGCTATGCTATAAAGCTCTGCTGCAGCCTTTGGGACTCTGGTGCTTGAGAAGAAACGAAGTACAAACAAAATTTGGTACACAGAACAGAACATTGGCTCCCTCTAAGGCAAGTAGACTTGCTGGCGCAAGCAACTTCACTGACTGGAAGTAATAGTAAACCATGTAAACTATTAGCAAGGAATAGGAAAAACAATTATTAATGTACTTGTGTTATTCTCTGTAGCTGGGCTCTAAGACACTCAGTACAACCACACTTTGCATGCTCACCGAAGTCCAGGAAAGCCCTTCGGGATTTTTTTTTTTTTCCCTCCTTCCCCTAGAGCACTCATATGCCACTCTGAAAATACATCTCCCAAAACCCCACTTCTGAGGTTCAAGACTCTCTCTGTTTATGGAAAGTTCTCCAAATTAAGTATTTTATCTCACTGTTATCCAGCTGCTGTTGGGTCAGGGCAGACTGTGGATCTCCATCTGTTTAATATTTTCCCCATCTCTGCAAATTATCTCATCACCTTCACAGTGTTCACTGCACAGCCAGCTATGCCACAAAATCATTGCATATCTTGTCTTATCACTCCTTCTAAACCCAGATTAAAGCACATCTTTTTCTGTTTCTCATATGTACGTTAACAGTTTGGAGACAGGAGATTAACATGCTGATGCATCACCAACACTGACAAAATGCCCACATGCCTTTGACTAAGAAATCTGTCAACTTAATGTTCATCTCTTCACAGCTCTGTGTGACTGGATAGTTTGCCAAAGCAACAAAACTCTAATAATCTTCACTCAGAATAACAACAACAAATGCTTTTCTACAAAAAAAATGGAAGGAACTGTAATTAATTCTTGTACGCTCCTTGCATCTTCAAAGAGCCAATTAAAACTGGAATTAAAACACAAATAGTTTAAAACATTTTCTATTACATTCTTACAAAATGCTAAACAAAAGTAGTGCATCAAAAGAAGGAAGTGATTAAGAACCTATTCTTAAAATAATTATTATTTTTAGTTCCCATGGGAGCAAAGCACAAGTCCAGCTTGAGGTCATAAGTGAAACGACTTTAGCCTCAGTGGAGAGGAATCAGCATGAAGCTGACAACAATATTTACACTCTATTCCAAATTCCAAAGTCAATGGAAAGTCAATTACTTTGCACAACACTGTGACAGAGAGCAGCTGCCTAACTGAAACCCATCTTCAGATTTTAAAGCAGCAAAACAACAACAACAAAAAAACAAATGGAAAGACCCACTGGCTGCTGCTCCTGCCAGCTCCCTGTCTCCTAAGACCACACCAACTCCTACAAGAAATGCAAGGGCAACTTGCCAACCAGCTAGACGGTCACAATGTACCTGCGAGCATAAAACGTCAACGCACACATGGTCCTCACTCTTTCTACAACAGCTGCTGCAATTCTGCAGGAGTGCTGGTTCCAAAGAGGGGAGGAGGAGAGCATCCCAAGGGAGGCTTGGACCAAATACTCCATGGTACAAGCTGGGACAGCTGCATCCACACCAGCCAGTGGCATGACCTAGAGGATGTTGGTGCTGCACAGACGGTGCCCAAGGAGAGGAGCGCAGAGGGAACTAGGCTCTCAGTTGCATTCTGCAGGGGTCGTTGCTGCCAAAAGCACAGCCTGTGCTACCCAGGATGTGTTGGCTCACGTAAGCAATGCTGGAGGAATAGGTGACTTTCGTATCTTCACCACTATCAAACACAGATCAAATCAAAGTGGCTGAAAACCATCTGGTGGATAATGTGCAATACATTCCAGCAGCTCAGTTCAGTCTCCCATGTAGAAATCTCCACCTCCTGAGACCAGATGTCCTCAAGTGATTTGATCACAGCAAACCAACTAAAAAAGCTTCAGCTGAACACCCAGCACTGGAATTCCCCTTGGACACTGGGGCCCGACGTGCTTTGGAGGAGTCGCAGTGTTTTCAGAAAAGAAGCTGCAGACAATCAAGGCTGTGACTTCCATATGCTGCAGCGTTCACCTGTGAGTCCTGGGTATGCCAAAAGAGGCTGGAGTCCATTCCCAATTTTTTTACATACTTTTTCCCAGCTCAGGAACTACCTCAGGCAACTGAGAACCAAGCAGGCAGACAGATAACACAGCACTGATCTGTCAGAGTAACACAACTCTCCCATTTTAAAACACAGTGAAAACAGCTGTGTTTTAAAAACAATTACAACCCTTCAAACATCACAAGATTTGCAGTAAAGCACAAGAAGCAGACGTCCATTGTGAGAGCGTGACCTGATTCACTTAAACACATTTGATTTTTAAATTTTTCTTCAGTCAACTGAAATGTAATTAGGGAGAAGGTATGTATTCTAACATGGTACAAAACAGATTTTACCATGGCAATGTCCACTTTTATGCAAAGTTTTGCCTCCGAGAATCTTATCATTTTCTTCTATGTTAATAACACCCAAAATAAAGCATTTCAGACATGCAAAGGGAAACAGTATCTATGGAGGGTTCTTCCATTCTTGTCCCCATAGATTTTTTTTAAAGACTGTATGTTAAAGCGTTGCCTTCCACTGGTGATTAGCAATGAACAGCATTTTAAGCATATGGCTACAAATATTATCTAGAAGAGCAGTTAATGAATGATCTTACAGGATATTTTAGTGATATTTTTGACTCAGTAGGGACAAGGCAAATGGTTGACCTTCTTCCTTAACAGGTACGGAGCACATGAGATACCATTCATACCTGTTAGGATGACTTCAAATTTAAAGCAGTAGCTCTCTATAACACTGAAAAACCATTCAATCAATAAACTCAATGGAAAAACTCCTGCCGACATCAGTAGCAGCATTATCATGCTCTGATATAAGATGACTCACAACAGAAGAATCCCCTGTTCTCCTCCCTTAAATCAGAGGATTTTAAGATGGACTTTGGTCAGCATAAAACCATGTGACAAAACCACCCTCTGGATTTGGACAGAAATGGACATTTATCTGTGTGCAAACCCAGAAGAAGTTTGGGGTTTTTTTCATTACTAACTAGCATTAAGAGACGCTAGCATTTTAAGAAACACTGATTTCTACAAAGAGCACTGAAGGGACAGAGGAGAGTTTTAAATTAAACAACACAATCTCAGAAGGTTGGTCTAGGCAGCTTACGTAACCTCCATTTAATAGGTGGTTTGAATATATATTGATTAAATGGAAACTATATAGTACAGTATGGTAGAACTTACGGTTTTAATCGGCTCAAATGCTTTATTAAGCTGTTTCTGATTCAACTTGCAGTTCCCCATTTTTTATCTACCTCAGAAACAGTCAAAACAGTACCATAGCATTACGTTTCAAAATTTTTTTGTAATAGAAGACCATAGGGAAGACTTTGCTTTAAATATCAGTCTGAAAAATCCCCTTCCCCCATTCAGAAAAAAATTAAATTCATACTCCACACCATGACACGCAAATGTTGCTGAGCAAGGAATTTCAGCTGGCAAGCTATCTTGCGATTGTAGTGAACTAAATGCTGCACAAAAGAAGAGGTCTTTAAAATACCCTGTGAGGGAAGAAATGCATGATCTCTTGCTTAAAAATACGGAAACACTGAGACTGAATTATATGCCCATGGCTACAAAGTGTGTGAGTGACAGCACTAAAAGTGGGACACAGATTTTTTTTTTTTATATACTGTCA
Source organism: Calonectris borealis (assembly GCF_964195595.1). NCBI lineage: Eukaryota > Metazoa > Chordata > Aves > Procellariiformes > Procellariidae > Calonectris > Calonectris borealis. Next base: position 8,251,478 of record NC_134329.1, read on the forward strand.
TACTCTGCATGTAAAACCCTTATTTCCACTCTCTCATCTTTCACTTGTTTTGATATGAAGGGACAAGCAAAATCTCTGGCTAGAGTTGGCGCTCTAGCTCAGAAGTTATTTTTTTCTTTTGCACTCGGATAGCACCTGGCCTAGATCTATCGTACACGGAATTTAAACATAAACCTCTGGGCGCCGCGGCTCAGATTCCACAGGCCTGACCCTGCTGCCCAAATATATATTCTCAGCAAACACAGCAAAGATACCTTGAAAAGCAGCTACTGCAGACCTGCAGGAATCACTTCTCACACAGACCATAGGGGTCTTGTGTACTATAGTTGTAACCACATTATTTTGTTTCCAAATCTGAATTTTGTAAATTCAGTTTATAGGAACCAGCTACAGAAATGTATTGCGTTTTCCTGTTTAGTTAACAGATTCCCACTGCCCTTGTGCTAAAAGACCTCTTTTTTGCCTTGTTAACTCCTGCCTCAAAACCCACTTCCTCTGTGCTTCCCCCCCCCGGCCCCGATTCCTTTCTGTATGTGATCATGTAACCTTTCGAGACAGACTAAGATTTTTCCTTTTATTGCAAGTGATGGTAATGAGGCTCTTAATTTAAGCAATAGAAAAAAAAAATCTGATTTGATATTATAGTAGCTAAATAGATTAGCTTTTTCAGCAACACAGAAAAGGAACTTTTTGGCTTCTCCCCAGCATTTTTTTTTGAAGGCGTGGTTTTAGTTTGTTTTTTAATCTCCAATCTGTTTTGTTGGGGAGTTGGGCCTGTCAGCTCAGCTCTCTAAGAGCCAAAACTAACAGTATTTCCCCAAACAAAGGTTCATTCAGAGAATCAGATTATATGCATTGTGTGCTGGAGCAAAGAGGCAGGCAAGTGAAACAAAAACACTCCTACACTGAGTGAACGTGTGTAGGACTTGCGAGGAGGCCACGCTTTAGCATCTTACTAGTCGTACCTGTAAAGTTAATCCCAGCTGCAGCCCTAGGATACTAATCCCAGACAGAGCTCATTTTAAAAGCAAGCATTAGGGCAGCTCATTTTCTTCGTTACCTAATTCATCCTCTTACCTGAAATCCTCCCGCAGTAGCGGACTCCAGGTTTGCAGAGGGATGTCATATTGCCCACACTCCACAAATGACAGTAGGGAGCTTTGTGCTGAAGTTACATCAAATATTTTAAAACAACCAAACCCTCCCTACTGTTTGATTCATCTCCTTTTAAAAATAATACTTCAATCTTGAAGACAGAGATATTAGAATGGACATTTTTCCTCTATCATGAGCATTATATATTAAGAAGTGTTAGAAAAATAAAAAAAAAACAAAAAATCAAAGTTATCCACTGGCAAATTGGAACTGCAACACCTGCCAAGGAACATGTTATCTAGATTGATTTCACCCAGGAAGGCTGAGGTATGCACCTCCTGAAAAGGAACAGGAAAGTAAAAGATCAGTCATACACCAGAAGCAAACATTCCTGCCCTGATGAATGCACTATAAACCTTCATTTATTTATTTTACAAATTGAACATTATTTTAAGCAAAGTTTGGAAGTTTAACTTAATTTGCATAAATGAAGGTTCGCAGTGTCTGGGCTCTGGCTCTGATAAAGACCATGTTTATGCTGGCGACTCGTGAATGGACCGGGTAAGAGTTGTGGCACACTGAGCACTACCCTGGCTTACACCAACAGACCTGTGCTTTGCCAAGGCAACGTACTGCAACATCCTCAGAGAAAAGCAAGAGCTGAAAAACTCACGTTTTGAGAGTATTATCACATCTACACTGACAGCTTTTCATACCACCACTTCGTCAATCAAGGAAAGGAGTTCCACGCTGCAGTTTTAGCCAAACATAACATGGCCAAGATCTGCTATATGAAGAGGAAGGCTTGCAAACAGCTGGGAAGGACCACTGGAGAAATGCTCTCAACAGAAGCAGGTTTCATGCAAGTTATGAAAGGGTGAAAAGAGCGCTAAAACAGCTCTAAAACAGGGCGAACGGGAACATAAGAACAGTAAAAATATCAAGGACACTTGGAGGCTATAATGTCCTTCAGCCAGTGTCTATTTAAAGACTCAGAATATTTAGACAGTTTCTCATTTCCAGTCAGAAATCAAAGGATATTTCTAGAAATGTTCCCACTTTCAGACATTTGTCCAACATTGACTCACTTTACTACAGAACTGAAACAGCAAGAAAACAGGAAAAATTTCATAAGTAATGTCACTAATATTTCAGTCAAAAGGCTGAGAAACAGGCATCCCCATCACCATCTATCACTGCTAACTCTCGATCAAAACCTCTCCTTGATCCCTACTGTACTTGTTTGCCCAACTGCAAAACTCATGTACTTTGTAACTTTATAAACATTAAAACTTTACAAAAGTTGTCACATACTTCAACCGTCAAAAATCAAGACCTTCTTCAAAGAACTACCAGAGATACCATCATGAAAAAAGACACTGACATACAGAACTTACACAATGCTTTGAGATCTAGGGTCAGAGGCAAGTACCACTACTTTCGTTTGCCCAAATCTGAAATACCAGGATGAAAAGCAGCCGCCCATGGCCACAAAGTATGTCAGTGGCAAAGTGAGGACAGAACCCCAGCTGATCATACCCCAGCCACACGCCCCATACTAGAAATGCTACGAGCAAGAGTGAGTTTTAGTAAGGATTTACATACTTCAATTTACATACGTCCCCAGCTCTTGGTGAATTTCCCAGGATGACAGAATAATTTATGAAATATTTTAATATGCTTAGTATGAAAATGGTATAAAGGTAACATTGTAAGAACTAAGCTGACCTGCACCTGCATTATCATTTTATTTGGCGTTGCTGTTTCTCAACTTGTGTTTGGTCAATGAAAAAGAAGAAAGCAGGCTTACTTTCTCTCCCACTTGACTAGAGAATTCAAGACAACATAAAATCCATTTTTATCTCTGTGGCAAAAGTTTTTTCTGTTTACAAATAAACATTAAAATATTCATATTTTCTAAACTATTTCTGGGGTCTGCTAGGAACACATCTGTTGGTCAGATATCAGTGTGGGTAAAAACATCAGGTCTCCTCAAATCTTCCTTTAGAAGAAAGCATCATTGTAAACATCATCAGTAGTCAAAAATCTCACCATTAAGAGAGTTACAAAACTTTTGCAGTAATACAGGCTTATTATTTAAAAATAAAACTCCACAGGAAATTGTTCTGATTTTTGCTTAAATAAACACTGCAACCCAAAGTTTCCATTCTGGTATAAAACGTTAAGAGACACAATCTGTCATTTATTTTCCCAGCAGATTAGATGTAGACGTGGAAAGCATACAAAGTGAAGATTATCACAATTTCTAAGTATTCAGTTAAAAAAAAGTTCCTTTGAGGTAAGAACTACTGGTTTAAGCATGGTTTTGAACCTACGCTGTATAAATTTAGCATGTCCTCTATATAGGGGAGTTAAAATCTCAGCTGGAAGTGAACGCCAATGCATGTTTAATATTGAATTAAATCCTACATAAAAGGAAAATTATGGTAGTATACACAATCACTACAAAAGGCAGGAAGCATCTGAATTTATATGCAGGTATCTTTGCACGTTTCTTATTATGAAAAGCCTTTATTATAGGATCACAAGCAATCTGTCCATATCCTAAGCCTCTGTGTACAGAATAGATGGTACACTGCACATCCTGAATATTTAGCACTTTCATTAGTGGCCTCTTATGCTGTTTGCTCTTCAGTGCTCATGATTTACAGATTATTACTTAACCTTAACAAATTCCTCACAAGCTTTTCTATGGTGCTTTCACCGTCGTTTTGCAGCTGGGAAACTAAGGCACAGACCTATTAACATTTCGTTATCCACTTTTCTGATCTGGCCAACATGAGATGACATGCCTGCGTTTGCTCACAAAAATGCATCCAGTTCCCTTTCCTGATCTCTCACCATGCCAGATGGACCCCCAGTCAACGCTCTGACCACCTCTACAGTCACTGCTTTGACTAGTTGCCACCTCCAGTTTCTTAGAAAATTATAATCTCACCAAGCTTAAAAACAGTTTTGCAGGACAGAGCACTCCACTCAAACACGGGCCACCTCCTCACCAAATTGCAAGGCGTTGCTCCAATCCTTAGGATAATATAATCTTCGAAAAGTGATTGGAACGTCTTTGTTTTCCTTTTTTTTTTAATATAGGCAATACATTTTGTTTCAGCTGTATTAGTGGAACAGACTAAACCACTTTGAACAACTTCTTATCCAAAAAACATAGGCTCAGACATGGGAAAGTTCAGATCAAACAGTTAAAACAACCAAAAGTACAGTTACACAGTAGGGATTAGTGGGCAACTTTAAGAACACGAAGTGCTACCAGTGTTGCCTACAGTAATTGCTGGGTAAGAGGGTGGGAAGTCAATTCTTTTTAATGTTTTCTGCAGTGTAGCTTAATGTCTCATATTTTAAAGGACCCACCCTTGTAACAAAATGATCATGTTATCTCTGTATTTAAAGCAGTAAGCATGAAACCTGCTCACAGAATGCTACACAGCTGTTCTCCACCTGCAAGCTGCAGGCCAAGTATTGACGTCAAGCTACTAGAGATGCAAAACTTCAAATCCAACCCCTCACCAGTTCCCCTTCTCTCTGGTGCTAGGATTGCAAGGTTCGTGTAGCTCTGTCAGTGTTGTGCCCTGGGCTTGAATGACCAGAAAATGCATATCCAGCATCATTCACGAAGTTGCCACAACTATTTTTAACACAACTAGCTCAAGAACTTTCATTTAGGGAACACATGCTCTATTCTTTGCTTGAAAGGAGCAGAAGACAAACATCAGCTTTAACATACCTTGCGACTTTGTAACATGCGATGGTGCACCAGTAACTAACTGTGATCAGCAGCAGTAAGGGCTGTGAGAGTTACCAGATTTTCTTTGCTGCATCACCTTTACCAACAGCTTTCTTTTCACCTCCCTCCTCACTGTATGCTTCTCTCTTAGAAAACAGCCACCGCACTCAGTGCACCCCTTCTCCTCTCCATCACTTCTTTCTCTTTATCTTGCCTCCCTGCTGCTCAAACAAGGTTTAGAAGATTTTGATGAGGCAAAGGAAACATTATATATCTAACAATGTTGCAGGTGGCATAACAAGGATATGACCATCAGTTCTACCCTGATCTTCTCTTACAAAATCTCTGCTAAGAGCTAGAGGAACTTCCCTACTGCTATCAACTCTTATGATTATGATGATCAACACGTTATGTTGATAAACATATCAACAAATTAATTCACATCAGATCAATACATTTGGTTTTCCTTGTTTTTGAAGTGTTTCCTGCGCTCTCTCATGCATGGTGAAAAGCAAGAAGTGTCATTTTTAGAGCAGCTTCAATATAAAGGGAAGTGATCCTACACGCTTATTTCACAGTCTCTTGAAATTTTCCACTTCTTCCTAAAACTTCATTTCTGCCACTGGCTTTTCATCAACCTTCTCAGAATCAGAATATTCATTACAAAGAGCTGTTTTTCGATACAGATGATCAGGAACCGATACGGTTGTCCAGCGCACCCAGCTTCTCATTTAAAAGAATTAGCTGTTGGCAAGGACCCTCCTGTACAGAGAGCTATGAACATGTCAGGATCCTTTTCAATGTTAAGGTCTTAGCCTAGATTAATAAACTGATCAAGACGTGATGGTCTGGGAACTTGTTTTAAGCACCTAAATTATGGTTCAAAGACTTTTCACACGCAGAGCCTCTGAAAAACCCAAACAAACCGTATCAGCATAGCAGATCAGCACAGCTCTCTGAGCAGCACACATACTGACAGGAACCCAGAGCTGTTTACCACGCTCAACAAAGCAACCTGAAACCAGCAGTTCTGCCACAGAGGATAGTGTAACATTCTCTGCACAACATTACAAGCCTATAAATATACTGCAAGACTTCAGGGATCTTATTCTGAAAGCAACTGAAGTGTTTTAAAAAGAAGAGAAGCTCCCCCACCTCTCCCCTTGTGAAACAAAGCTTTCATACCAGCTGTCTGCAACCAACTCCCTGCAGCATGAAAAACACCTGACTTACTACCAAATTCAGTTATTAAAGACTCAAGACTGCAACAGCACATACAGTTTATTCAAAGTCTACATAAAAGCTGAACCAGGAACTACACAAAAGACAGAAGTAGACTAAAGGCACCGTTGCGTTACTACTCAGGCTACTGAAAGATCAAAAAAAATCCCATAGAAAGATAATGTAGGGAGAAAATCCCTTCCAGAGTTAACATAAAACAGACTGGAATGAGGAAAAAAAGGAGTTTTTTTTAGAAAAAAAAGCACCTCTAAAAGGCCATGCACACCTCACAGGAAAAGTCTCTACTTAGTGCTTTGTCGGATCTACATGCAAACAAATGCTTTGACGATGCCTTCACCAAAACCAGCCCTTCAATTAGAGGTGAACATCACATAGACCTGTGAAGAGGCAGTTCCTCCTGCCCCTGCTACAGGAGCAGCCACGTCTCAAAGCACAGCAGCGAAACTCCCTGGGATTCACCAGTCAAAGACCACAGCCTCCTAGGAAGGTTGAACATTCAGAGAACGAGTAGTGGAAAACAGACCTTCACCTCTGGGTCACCAGCTCAAACAGGAGCTGTGGCAACTTCTCTGCAGCACTGCAGGAAAGGCTGTGCGACTGACCCTTCGTTAATTAACTGGGACATGGCAGGGAGCATACTAATGCTCATGACATACGATCCTCATCACACTTCTCCCAGATGGCTCTCGTTGCCCACTTAGGATTGGACAGGCCAAGGGAGATGCCTGGTTCCCACACACAGATGGAGAGAAGATCATCCCTGTTCTTAGGAAAGTGGCTCCAGTCATGCTGAAGAGTAGAGTTTGTTACTTTATAATGATGGTGGTAATGCCCATTATGCTCACCACAGCACAGGGCATTGACGAACGCTTCATAGCGGTTAACTTTATAAAGCAATATTTAATCTTACTGTATGTGGTGAGTGTCAGAGAAAGAGCTTGGTTTTATTGCAATATAATTTTATAAAGTCATTCCTTGGCTCACAGAACCACCATGCTCAAACATCTACCAGCAAAACAGTTCAGAAATTCTCATGCCATTCACCCATGCACAGTTAAGTCACAGCTGGACTGACTTATCTCCCTTCCTTACCAAGAACACATTTTCAAATGGACCAAGATGGTTTATGTCCCAATGCAAGAGGTGATTCCCAAGTGAAACAAATTACAGTATCAGCACTTTCCTGAATCTTACGACAAACAAAAAAAACCCCATCACTAAATGACCCTCACACAAGTCTCTTCTTTGAGCCACATTTTTTCCATGTTCCAAAATCAAAATAAACAAGCATCAACTTTGTAGAGTCCCTTAGAATGCTCAAATGAAAGGTAAATAACATTCCTCACACGTTTATTGCTACAGAGAGAAGCAATCTCTCTAAACTTGCTAGGATCTGTCTCCCCATTTTAAAAAGCTTGCTATATCCACACAGCCTATAATCACCACATGCAGAGGTCAGACCCCAAGACTACTAATGCGCTAATAAAAACTGCTAATAAAAATTTTAGGCTCCTTAAGCTCCGCTAAGATTTTTACTGAAGATTTGAGGGTTCTACTTGTATGACTGAATACTGAAAACAGATGGGATGCATGCTGGGCTCCTAAACAACAGACTTCACAGACCAAAACTTTATTAGAAACAGTAATGAATTGGCTTTTATCGCAAATTTCTGTGCACCTACTTACAGAGTCTCTAAGCTGAGCTGTGCTCTTCAATAACATTTGCTGATTTGATAAAGTAAATGAGCAAAATCTAATCACATGAAGGGTTAACTATTTCACACAGCAAGAGAGACAGACCAGAACGTAGGAATGCCTCTTGTTCCCATGTAGTTTGATTACAGATTACCCCTCACACGAGGAATGACTCAGATCACAGAGTCATTCAAGTCACAAACATATTGGCTCTCTGCTTTCACAATACAGTGGAATATCCAGTACCTTCACGCAGCCAGTTAGGGAAGGCAGCAGCACAGAACTAGGCTGATATCACAGAAAGCAGCCACGCAACAACACAAACTGGGCTTATCTGCAGCTTCCAGAGACCAAATGCCACTGACACATACTGTCCCGTGCTGCCCTGAAGAAAACACATGTTTCTGTACCAGGCAAAAGCTATAAAATGAGAACACTCTAAAGCTGTAATTTTTATAAGGCAAAAGACAAATTTCTTATTTAGAAGAAAAAAGGTTAGCAAACAGTGAAAGTGCTGCCTGGAATTTTTTCACAGCTGATACTAAAACGCTGTCTAGCTCACTCCAGTACTTGGCACCAGAACTCGCCTGCTTTAGCAAGAGCTGTAAGAACACCCATACAGGTCGGGCCAAAGGTCCAGCTTTTCCAGTACTCTGTCTCCAGCAGTGGACACAAGCCGGTTCTTGGGGAAGAGTGAGAACAGGACGAGCACGTTTGTATGACACTCCTTCCAGACCCCAACAGCCCCTCTCAACTGTAAAGGAAGATGATATGAACTATTATATTAACTTACTCCCTAAAAGTGAATTGGAAGAACTTTTGCTGTGTTTATGGACACCCTCTTTTTTTTTTTTCCCCATACCTGGGTGAGTTGAATATGTGTATTGATTTGGCAGGTCTCTGCTTTGAAAAGGGAGGGATAATGACATTTTTAATAGAGAACAGCCACTATGGCAACTCCTGCAACGACTTGGATGCCCCAGCTTTTGGATAGATTGCTTCAGGCTCTCGGCTATTTCGCAATCTCTGCTTTCTATTTTCAATAGGTTTTAGGTGTCAAACATGGTTGCTAATTACCTGAAATAAGTGCAGTTTCCTCCTGGAGGATATTTGTATCTTTGATCAAGTCAGTTCTCCCATCCCAACACTAGGTTCATTTGAAACAAGCTGACAACATGCAAAGAACTTCTCTGGCTCTGTAGCAGATCCAAGTATTTCACAACCATATCCAAACCCTTTGACTTAGTCCTTCCTTTCTGAAAGTTCCATATCCTCAAATCCAGAAAAGCTATTTTTGTGTGTGTTCCCAGGTCACTAACCTGTTCCCCCACCACAATCCCTCCTCTCAATTTTCTCTCTCAAAAGCTGTGTTATAAAGAGCAAAAGCAAGTATATTGTTCCCCTTCACTGCTTCATGCTTTCCCACATCTGGCATGCCACCACCACATTTTCTGTTCAAGTTTTCTCAACCTCCATCCTGTCAGGGACAGATGTTTACCAAGCAAACAGAAAGCTGGACTCAGCTGAAGTATCTGTGCAAATACTAATATGCAGGAGTTTGAATGTACACAGGGAAACATTCATACCTTCTCTGGACACAATGAGCTAACATGAGAAGCATGACATGTAACATCCAGACCTTTATGGGCTGCTAACAAGACAAGCAAATTTCAGAGCCCATTCCTGAACCCACAATGCAGCTTAGCAGAACCAGGACTTTGTGGTGTTGCCCCTCACTCAAATACGGCGTGTTCTTCCCATGCAGGCAGTGATCACTGTAAATATTATTAGCAGAGCTTGACTTGCCATAGATAAGCTTACTCACACTGCTACAGCTTCTATACAAACATTCAGAAATTCACCAGAATGAGCAGAGACCAATCATCCTAGAAAATAACAAATTATATCATTCTTTGCTCTGGGAAATGTGGCAGCAGATAATACCCATATCCATTGATCGGCAGATCAGGAATGCAACAAGACCTTCTACTGGCCTCTTCCTGTTTGGCACTTCTCTAACAGCTGCCAGGTCCACAGCCCAGGTATTTCCTTTTAAACTTTTTTTTTTTTTGAATTTTCCTTTTTACATGCATGCCTTTCCTTTTTCACCTTGTTGATCACTTCTGCCTCTGATACATTGCAAAGTAATAGTTTTCAATAACTAACAGAGGCTACATCAAGTGTCATACCACAGCACCAAGAGCAAAAGTCTGCATAATAAGAAGATAATGAAGAGCAGTCACGGACTTCAAAGAAGAATCGCGAAGACCTGAGAAGCTCTTCCACAATTCATGCTCCATTTGGTCCCTGTCCCTTTGGGAATGGTGTCAATAGTGAACACAAGCAGTGAATATTTTTAACAGCAGCCTAAAATCTGGATGCAAGATGCAGCAAGAACAATTTAGCAGAACAGCCTGTGATGGCTTACATGCACATTCACATGAATGTACAGTTGCTAAATGGTAACTAAATGCAGTGGGCCTAAGTTATTTTTAGGTCTATTGTGAAACCCCATCGTCACTTCTTTCCAGCCACTCCAAAGACACACCACCACCATCACACAGGCCTGGGCTCTGTATCATCACTCCTGGTTTGATGGTCTGACTCTAACCGTTGCCCTGCATTAGAATTTCACTGGGTAAGAATTCAGCCAAGGCGACAAAGCCCCCGACAGAGACAGGGCAATGCGGACAAAAAAAGTGTTTTGGACGACTAGCTACGTGGGCTGGGAAAGTGGTCTGGCTGTTGGATAGAGAAGTCACTGCATTCGCTGCTGCCCTGCTAGAAGTCTCACAGCCGTGCCGGCCAAGGTCACTTCAGTTGAGTCACTTCAGTGTCCTTGAACTGCTGCAGGCAGAGCACCCGTTACTATGGGACCCTGAGGGAAGGGAGAGTAAACAAAGTGGCAGAGGGAAATGGAGGCCAGGATTTCGAGTAAACATCCCATGCTAGAGAGTTCTGAAAACAATGAACTTGACAGATTCCAGCAGCAAAAGCGTCCTTCGTGCCTCTGCAGTGTTTGCTTGGATCTTGTCACGCAGACATATTACTTAAAAAAAAAAAAAAAAATATCCTGCTGATATATGAGGACTAACAGGCTCCACTGTTGGACGGATCAGTGAAAAGACAAGACCTCACCCTGTTTATGTACGCTTCTGAGGATCTGTTCTAAGCAGTAGTATAAGATGCAACACAAACTCTTCAGGACAGAACAGTCTTGTATGCCTCTTGCACCCAGCCTGGCAGGACACAGCCCCAGGACCAAACTCCTGTATTACCGCAGCTATTCTAATGGCACTAAGGCTCTGGTGTTCACACGAGCTCTCAACACAGTTACCTCTGAAGCGTCCACATAAGCAGGACTCTTTTGGAAGAATACCAGGGTAGATATGGCATAGGAGGCAAGCAGTGCGGAGGACCACACGTATTCCACACAGAGAGTTCAGACAGGGGCAGACTTGCAAGCTGCCACGTTCCCCCCAGATTTGCAAGACCCAAGTATAAACAATGCAGATGCTGCCTCACTTCCAAAACTAAGAATGGCAATCCTCTTTCTCAAGAAGGGCGAACCTATTACACAAGAGCAAGGCTATTTGGATTTTCTCCTTACCCCCTCGGTCACCCTTAAGACTCAACTCTTCAATTCTTGTTCTTATTCACAAGCCAACCCTAGTACAAGTAAACACCTAACACCAGCAAAGACAAGATCACTCCTTCACCTCCCAACTAAGATGGAAGAAGCCTTTTCACGCTCATGCAGAAAAAAAGCTGTAGCAAGCATCAGATCCTTGTACTTATGTAAGGACAACTCTTTATGGACTAAAGGGGGTAGATCTCTCGAGCTTTCTTCCTTTGCTCCTTCAATTGAAAGCAGCCTCAGCTCTTCTATTTCTGTTCTGAACTGTCCCCCCAAAACTATGTACTTTTGTTTTCCAAATCACTGAGAGAATGCATAGCAAAATACTGTTAATCTGCAATTAAAGAGAAGCACAAACAACACATAATACTCTACCCATAAAGATATTCTCTGCTTGCTCTGGTATGGCATAAATGAGCAGCAAAGATATCTCTGGAAATCTAGAAATCTCCCACTATATTAAAAAAGTATTTCTCTCTGTATGTAGCAAGACATTCCCACATATAAAAAAATTCAAGTAAGAAAAGGCATTAAATATATCAAAAAGGACTGCTTCCTTGCACTGCACCATCAGCTAAACTAGAAGTAGAGAGATGGGAAAGTCTATAATTGTGCATTACTGTTGTAGATAATGTTATGCTGTGAAAACAAAACCAAGGATCAAAAAGTTGCCTAACAAGTCATTAAAATCTTTCTGTGCTTTTCACAAAAAGTGTTCAATTCATTAAGTAGCATGCTTAGCTACTTAAACAATTGAACCTTTTCCTAGCATCACAGTACGTCACAAAACGTATCATGTCAAAAGGGTTACCTGTAGGTCAGCAGTGGTCTGGCCTAAACACACTTACATATCACTAATTAAAGAGAATCAGATTCTTTCACTAATACCCTGCTATATGATAATCCAAGTGGTGGCCTGCAGGCCTTTCCCATCTGGCCTGTCACCTTTTGTTTTACAGTCTCAGAGGAGACAAAGCAGCTCTGAGAGCCACTCATAACACCCTGGGCTTTGCACCTCTAATGTACCTTCCGAGAGGCCATGGTCCAGATAACTGACCAAGGGAAGGAATCATTTCACTGTGCCTCGGGCCTAGATGGCTTCCTACGGTCCTCTCCACCCCATTTCCTATTACCCATCTGACAGCACAACTGGACAGCCCAACTTTAAAAATACTAGTGTTTCACAAAAGTAACTGTTGTTGAGCTTGCTCTTAAGTAGCACCCCGAGTTCGAATACCTTAAGGTACAAACTGAAACCTACTTAACAGAGAGGGAACGGCGACTACCCTGCAGCCAACCATTCACACCGCAACAGAACGGCCAAGGTGTCATTCAGACTCTCCTCTAACACCCCCTCCTCAGAGGCATTAAGCTTGTAAGAGACCTGTAAGAGATCATCATATGTATGAGAATGACAGTGAAATAAACACTATCCCCACAGGAGTTTGAGTAGACAAACATCTGCTCAATCCAACACTACATTTAACACAGTGAAGCAAAGTCCAGCCACTGCAGCACATCAAGCCACGGGAGGAAAGCAGACAAGGAGCCCTCGTCATTCATACTTGCAGAGCAAAAATGGTTCCCTAAGAGTCAAGGTCCTTCAGCTAACTGGAGTGGCACGTTCGCCTTCTGAATAAACCTCTCTTGCAGAAAGGGGTCATGCCTCACATAGCAACTAGTTGTTTGACAGCTGAAGGAGGCTGACATCATTTAGACTTCCAAGCCCAACCAAACAGCTCTCCACAGGTGAAAAACCCAAACTCCTCTCTGAAAAATACACCTCCTGTTGTTCTAAAAGCAGGAGAGTTTTCTAGATTCTCCAGAAGGCCACCATCAGCAACAGGCTCAGGAATCCAGAGCTGATGCTCCAGATATTTAAGCTTCCTTGGCGTGTGTGAAGCACAGCCCCTTCACGAGGGGAGCGATGAGGCCTCTCAGAACCACAGCTACCAGTCACCGCAAGGAGCAGGTGCTTTACATAGGCAGTTCAGTGAATGCCAAAGGCAGTCAGCAGAACACTGCCTTCCAGAAGCATTATGATTATCATTAAAATACCAGCCTGGTTTTATTACCCTGTAATTTGCATCTGTAGGGTTCTTCATTACTGACCTTGCGACAGCCAGTAGCTTTTCTAACAGAGGTGTCTGTAAGTTGCACATCTTCCTCTTCCCTTCCTAAATCTTTCTTACATTTGTCTTCTTTCCTTTATTATTTAAGTTTGTAGCTGAAGCGTCATCTTTGATATGGCTTCCTTTTAGACTCCTATGTTAGCTCACTTCTAAACTTCAAGCCTTTGTTTCCCCCTTTCAAAAAGGCCAGTACACACATCTGGGTCTCTGAAGTGTTGAAACTGTTTTGGTCATTTTTGGAAAGGAGAAAGAGAGGAAAAAGCAGTTAACTGATTTATCTAAGATCAACAAGCCAAGAAACTAAGGGCTAGTGAAAAGCTTTGTGCTTGTGTCACAAAGTAAATAAGCTGTGGCAAACGCACACTAGAACATTTCCGACGGCGATTACAGCTTTACTTACAAAGAGATGTCTATATTAATTATATTATGAATGGCACCAAGACAGTGTGGTTTACGTTCAAAACAAACAATCAAAAATGACCTTCCAACTCCCATTTGAGCAAACAAACAAAAAATTATTTTGAAAAGACGATGTTTAGAATTTCTATTCTAGTAGTAAAACTATTAGAAGCGACTTCTGGAAAACCTAGCTTTTCCTAACCCCATTTTTCAAGCCTTCCTGCTTCAGAAACTGTGACAATAGTGTAACTCTAGCTTGCACTAAAAACAATCAGATTCAGGTTTTTCCACCACTGTCTGAAACACAAAGAACCAACTCTATTTTCTTTGGAGGCAACTGAAACAAGTACTTTTCCTAATCATCTTCATAATTGTTTTATAGACATGTTAAAGGTTTCCTTCCCAGGGTGAAAGGAAAATTGTATGAAAGCTGTAAAATATTTCAATAGCCATCAAAGAGTTTAGAAAGCTTGTCTTTTTCCTCAGAAGTAGCTTAGAAGTTTTGTCTTTAAAGAGCCTGCTTGTACCAGTGATGTTAAAATATCAAAGGACAGATGAGGAAAACTGTAAATGCAATTAATTTCTGCATACAAAGGAAAGGAAGTAGCAAGCATATAGCCTAAAGACTGTTAATTAAACATGAAATACCAGATTAAACCCAAACTGGTCCAAGTTTCTAAACTGATAAGGCTTTTTGTTGTTGTTTTGTTTTGAAAAGACAAACCTTTCTCTCTAACTGCAAAAGGATATAAGGCAGCATTAGAAGAGCCAAATCAGGAACCCCAGCTCTCCTGCCCCCATTTTACTGCACGATCATCCATGACTTCCATGTCTGGGTCCATCTCGCTCACTTTCTCCTTGTATCAGGCACACCCTTATGAAGTGCTTCCTATCTAACTCTCCCATCACGGATCAAAGCACAGGGAAGAAATACTGGACTTCTCTGACTCCAGCCACACCTTCAATCATCTACCCTTACTTTCCATATCATCTTCCCTTTCATACCTATTTCTCCTGCCCTGAACAGCACTACACCATCATCCTCTTTTCTCCCCAACTGATCATTATCCATTCACCTTCGTCCTTTTTACCAGATCTCCTCTGAGTACAACTCCAATCTCTTTTCTTCTCCACAATGTCCCTATCATCCTCAGAGACTTCCCTTTCCTTGCTGCCATTCTGTCCAACGCTGCTGCTGAATGTTTCCTCACTGACACGTGTTCAGTGAGTTTGTAACCCGGGCTTAAACCCACCCAGTCAGCTGAAAGGTCATTTGTTTGACTTGAACTTCACAGTACCTCTTTTTTTTCCTTCCTGTTTCCATCCCCCCTGTGACCTCCTCTATCAACACCATCCACCCCACTGTGTGGCTTTATCTTGGCCCTTCTAATTCATTCAATGCATTCCTCAAAGATCCTCTTAATTTTGCTCCAAATCTCAGTGAGCTTCTGGCCTTACTCCTTGCCCTCTCAACTCTTCCTTCTTCGCAACACATCTCTGACTACTGTTATTAGGGGAAAAATTCCACTCACACACAACAACTTGGAGAGTTCACTCTCTACTTGCATAGAAATTGACAGGCTTGAAATTTAAAATGCCTCTCTGACATCTCAGAAATGCCCAGCCACCAGCTCAATATGGCTACAAAGCTCCCTTTATTCCTTCCCACCACTTTCCAGCTTGCTGCACTGCTAGATACCCCTTTGTTTGATTAAGACTAATCATAGCATAAGGATACACAGACAGATAAGCAGCTGCTGAAGTGACCGTATATCAACTCTGCCTTCCAAAAGAATGGAATTTTTTTTCCCCCACATGGGAGAGTAACAAACAAGAATGATTCAGTGACCTACTAAAGGAGCATGTGGAAAAACATGAGTAAAGCTAAGACCTGAATTTCGGGTTTCTTGGCTTTAATTCCTCTTGGCACTTAGCAGAAAGAAATGAAAAAGGGTAAGGGGGAGAGAACTGGAAATCAATGTGTTAATTTCTGTTGCGATCAAACTCCACTTCATTCAAAGCACATCATAATCATGCAACACAAAATCTTCACTAAAAGTCATTCCAAACCTTGCAGTTCAGCCAACCTTTTTTCAGACCACGCAAAAGTTATTGAGAACTGGCAATCTGAGGACAAACTAGCTCCCTCTTCCCTATTTCAGCAACCCATCAAAAATTATGATTGTGAAATCCATGTTGTCTTTAAGCCAGAAAATAAGATCTGTTTACTGGGTGAAAACACAAGACAAGAGAACTACAACAAAACATGTAGATTAAATGGTAAATCAAAAGATGATATCAACAATGTACTTTTTTTATGAAAAATGTGACTACTGTGCACGACACCTCTGTAGTAATGTCCTACACAGCCAGGCCCACAGAAACCACTAAAAGCTTGTGACCTGCAGAGTCACCAAAATAGCCAGGAGCAAAACAAAAAAATTTGTCCCTGTATCTAAATCTGTCTACAGAATTTGTCTTTTCTTCCTGTAAGACATGTGTAGCCCTGAATACACCAGAACCTTAATTTCAACCAAGGCCTTTTCACACCACCATTAAATGTTTACTTTGGCAAAAGAAATACATCCCTGAAGCGAGGATAGCTAGCAATCTTTCTGCAAACCTTTCTGAGGTTCAAGGTTGTCAAGGTGGAATTTAAAAGTGTGTCTTACATAGAGCTTAAAAGCTTGTGACTATATCAAGCATTTGACATAAGCAAGGTAAGAGGCTCAGTAACAATGTCCTGATTCACGTTGCACTCTGAAGCATCGAAGCATCCTTGCTTTGAAATGACCCTTAACCATGAGTACTTATAACACAGCAACTTTGCTCAAGTTAGGCTTAATTAGGATGAATATGCGTTTTTAGCAGAGTAGTTTCTACAAGCAGCATGTAAAATATGTAACTAAATTCTAGAAGTTTTTCATCCCAAACCTGCTACTATCATTGCTAAGAACTGCCCAAAACAAATGCTGCATTAACAAAGAATATGTGGCAGAGGTACTTTGGAAATGAGCTGATCCCTAATGTCAGTCCACTGATGAAGGGAATATTTTTGGCTTACATCTATGAGAAGTGAAGGGGTCATATTGCTAAAGAGGGGAGATGAGATCTAGAAATGACCTGGCAAGCTTTTCAAAGGGTAGCCTTCGTCACAGTTCCCAGATGCCACTCTCCTGTTCCGTGCAACAAGCAGGATCCAAAAGGGTTTAGACAAGTATCTGATGCCAATGTTAACGCTCTTACCTAAAGTACCACACCTGGCATGTTCCTTAAGCTCTTATTAGAAGGTGAGAGAACTCTGCGGCTACTTAATAATAAATGAGCCCACAAAGTCATCTTCATTTACCCTATCATACCCTACCGCTAAGTAAGATGGACATCAACAGACATAATAATATGTAACAGAAGTTTAAAAAGAATACCACCCACATTGAGTGTGAGTAGTAGCTTTAATAATTCCTAAAATCAAGCTTGTGCTTTGTTTACATGATGTACATGACCACACACAACTGACTAGCCCATCCTCTCAACTGCAGAGATCTTCTCCCCAGCACTGCAAGAGGGGAAACTTCATAAAGAAAACAAATTACTTGTATGGTCCCAGAGTTTGATCAACCTCTTATTTCCTTCCAGGGTATGGATAAGACACACTGGGTGAGTACTAACTGAAGTCTGCACTGTCACTTACCTATTTTACACCTAGAGAAACTAAAGAATCGACTTAAATCTACTTTTTCCAGGAGTAATGCATTGTATTTCCTACTCCCTGAGATGATTACATTAGTCATTCCAGCATGATTTACCTCTCTACCACCTCAGCATCAAAACCCTAGAGATAAACTAGCACAGTGCCACTGATTCCTACCGCACGTTTTTCAGAGCTCCACATGCAGAGTTCAGAATATGCAGATCTGTATTTCCAAGTGCATATTTCAGGTTTTGGACCTTAAACAAACTACATGCCATTGTTCCTGAAGCAGAGCTTTCCACAGGGAAGTCTAACGTCCCCATATTCCAGCCTGTTAGGGCAATAAATGGTTTACAGTGCCCTTTCGTAAAGCATAATTTTTCACTTCACACAAGCCTTCAGCCTGCATTCTACAACATTAGAACATCATTCTTCCGCTGAAGACAACAGCTCTCCAAAATGAAGAGAAAAAATTCTTCTGTCCCAATCTCAGAAAAAAACTTCATGATATGCTGTGGTCAGAACACCTCAGAACACAATTTGGTTTTAGGAAGTTACTTTTGGGTAATGTAATTATTTGGATAATTGTAAAGTTATTAAAGGGCTTTACTAAATTAAATATCAAGATTATGTACCATTTGACTTAATTCTGCTTAATAACCACTGTAGGCCATATAACCATTGGCATAGTTTCTCATTAGAATGAACAGCATCAAAGGTCATTTTTATTTCAGAAAGCACATTTTTTTAAATATTTTTACCTTTAAAGTGGCCTGCCTGCCATAGGTCAATTATAGCTGCGTACATACATCAAGACCTGCAAGGTCACGTTGTTTTAAAATGCTGAGATGAAGGGGCTAGAAGAGGAAAACAAGGGTTCTTTTACTTTCGTCAGTGTGGTATAGTTCCCACAATCAATCTCATGAGAAAAATGGGTGACATTTAGATAAAGTACAGCCCACGTGATACCTGTTGTAAACCCTAGTGTTTATAAGTAACTTATTGATTTAGAAGATTGTTTTAATCTCCTAACTGTACAGGGGAGTATGCTGTGGCCGTATTTTCCCCTGTGAAATGGCTCATCTGAAATGAGGATTTTCAACCTGCGCAACTGGATACGTGACTGAAACAGCTATGATGAAAATTAAAATGAGGTTAGCTTGTACTGCTCAAAGGCATGAGGGAATCACTTCCCTGATGTTCAGAAATTGCTTTTTTATCACAAAAAGTGTGACAGTTAACAGCAAAAAGCCGTATTAAAAAAGAAAAATTTACAGCAGAATTTAAAAAGCCCAGGCTACACTGTGCATCCCATTGTGAACGTGATTCAGCACAAATTGGGCCACTTTCAAACATAAGCCATCCTAGGTAATGACCTAGGTAATCTAGAAAAACTTTGCTTTCTAGCTCATTGTTAAGCTAATGGATACTACACAGCTTAGTGCTTCTTTTTGAAACTTTAAACACTGAATACTAGCAATGGGTGTCAAGTATAAATAAATATTACACAGAGAGCTCTGTTACAGCAGCTTCCTTGTTTTGGTATTTAACATAGCTGCATTACCCCAGCTCTAGAAACATGATGAGTTAGCTCATGCCCCTCGTTGCTGGCTCTGCAACAGCCTCAAAGCAAAAACCACACTTCTTCACCTTTTTGTTTTACAGTTTTTGGTGTTGGTTTCCACACCCCCCAGCTCTTTTCTAGAGTGAATTTCTATCCAGCAAAGACAGTACGAAAAGTGTAAACACAGAATTGGCGTGTTTTGTCAGTGCTAGATCAGACAGACAATAACGGGAAAGATACAGCTGAGGCAACAGCAATGAAAACATCCCCATAAGCCAACCAAGTTCAAATCAAACTTGAAGCACAGCACAAAAGGCAGCTGCTGTTTACCCAAGTGTTGTATGTTTGCCGAGGAGGATATGGACAGAGAGACCGCTTCTAAGGTGGAAAGGTTCAACCTACATGCTTAATCTATCATTTGTTAAACGGCGATAATTCCTCATTTCATACCCATGTTCATCACCCCAAATTACACTTTCCAAAATCATTTTAATCCTTTTCAGACCCAAGTTTACAATTGGCTTGTTAGGCAGAATTAAAAAATCTACCACAAAGCCATCGAATAAGCAGGCTGAAGCTGGGCAGGACATTTCATGGTTGCAACTACGCAAACCTTAAGGTATCCAAGTACAGAAGCATTAAGAATATGCTTTCCTTTGGTAGCCTCTAAGAAGATACTTTCTGCACCTTGCCTTATACTACCACCAACAAGCAGGATAAAATTATTTCTGCTAAAATAGATTTGGTGCTCAATTTACGCATCTACATCAGAGTTCGGTATTGTCAAATTAGCATCACAGAATTATTCCTTTGCATTAGATGTGATCCTCAGTTTCAAAATCCCAAGGATACACTAGTGTAGGAAGCACAACATAAAATAAAGCTGACAGAGGCCGATGAGAAGATACGCATGAGAAGTCTAGTTGCGTCCCTTGTAATACTTGTGGTTCCTTTCCATCTTCCTCTCAGCTTGTACAATAAAGGCAGACTGGTTAATTTTTAGTTAAGTTTTACATTTTTATTTCTTTTGTAAACGCAAAGAATTTATGTCCATGTTGTATGTACCTTATGTAAGATTCGCTCTCTTGCCAGTAACTAATAACTTGCTTGGTAAAAATTATCAAAATGAGAAGATTACTTACATCATATTTTTTCGCTAACCGTACAGAATGGATAGTTCTATTGTTTCCTCTTCATTGAGCAATACTTAAACAGGGGAACTTGGGGTGGGCAAAGTTAATTTTCTTTTAGCAAGCTAATATGGTTCCTATAAATGAAAACAGGTATTTCCGTTGATATGCTCAGAGGCATTTTCCATCATTCCTTTTAATCAACTTCCAAAATATGCTCAATAGAGAACATCAGATTGGATCTAATTTCTGCTATATCACATGGAACAAAAGACTCGAGGAGGCATACATCTTCTCAAAACACTTCTATTCCATAGCTCTGCCTCCATTTTGGATGACAGACAAAGGGAGCAAATGTGAATATAATGCCTTATTAAATAGATGAAAAGCAAAACCTAAGTCTGAGCAAAAGGCGCAGATAAACCCAGGAAGTGCTACTACCAACTGCAACCACCGGAACAAAGGAAACAATGACAGATCCTACTTTCTTGAATTTGTTATAAAAACAAAATTGGGGGGGGGGGGGGGGGGGAAGAAAAATTGGCCGGTTTTCACACAGACCGGGGCACAAACGTTTACTTTGCCCTTTAGGGGTGTCTCCCGAGACTCTTCAGCACTAGATGTTTCCACTAACTTCAAGCCTGACCGTGAGATGCTGAGCGTTTTCTACTGCCACGAAGAGTCTGCAGAGGCAGCGCACTCCCACGCCGGGGATGAGGTCCCACTTCGCCTCACAGGCTCAACCCGACCTCCCTTCCTCCCCTCCCAGCCCCAGCGAAAACGCGATGACAACCTCTCCGCTCACCCGAAACCATTCCGCGGCGAGGGCTGGGGCGACGCTTTGCCGCCGTGGTCTCAGGCCTACGGAAAGTGCCCGCAAGGATTCCAAAGTTCATTGAAAACAAAAGCGACACGAACACCCACGCGTGGGGAGGGGGCATATCACCGCCGAAAGGCGGCGCTCGGTTGCCCCCCCGCCCCCGGGGGTTCCCCGGCCGGTCGTCTCAGGCCTCGCTTCCCCCCCCCCCCCCGCCCCTCACCGCGCCCTCGGGTCCCCGGCCCGGTTCCCCCCGCCGACGCCCAGCCGGGGCTTTCCCCGCGGCCGTGACTCACTCCGGGAGCCGCTCGGCCCCTCCGCGCCGCCCCCAGCCCCCGGTCCGCCCTGCCCCGTGCCCCCGGCCCCCGCCCCGCGGCCCAAGGGCGGCGGCCGGTACCTGTAGGCCAGGGACATGCACTCGAAGAGCTTCGTGAGGGAGGCGTCGATGCTGAGGCGCCCCCCGGCGCCGCCGCCGCCGCGGGCCGCCCCGAACTGGTAGGTCTGGCAGGTCTGCTCGTTGACCGTGTCGAAGTCGTAGCCCTTCTTGGGCGGGTGTTCGCTGTGCGGCGACGAGACCATGAAGTGGCCCGAGTGGATGATCTGGGGGCCCGGGGGCTGCCCCCGCCGCGGCCCGCACCGCCGGCCTCCGCCCGGCGAGGCGCCCCCATCGTCCGTGTCCGACGAGT
Source organism: Calonectris borealis (assembly GCF_964195595.1). Lineage (NCBI taxonomy): Eukaryota > Metazoa > Chordata > Aves > Procellariiformes > Procellariidae > Calonectris > Calonectris borealis. The sequence goes on from NC_134329.1 coordinate 8,273,326, forward strand.
CCTCGTCGGGTTCCGTGCGGGGGGACAGCGGCCCCGCCGCCCCGAGGAGCCGCGCCGGCCGCATGAACACGTCGGCGGCCATGGCCCCGCTGCCGCCAGCCGCCGGCCGAGCCCGCCGCCCGCTCTGCGCCGCCACCGCCCCGCTCCGCCCCGGGCCGGCCCCCGCCGCGCCGCACCGCCCCGCTTAAAGGAGCCGGAGCGCCCCCGCCACCGCCCCTCCCCTGCAGCCTGCGCCCTCAGCCGCGCGGGCCGCCTCCCTCAGCGGGAGCGAGCGCGGGCCGCCGGCCCCCGCCCCCTTTCCCTCAGCAAAGGGCCCATCCCGCCATTGCCACCCCCGAGGCCGCTTTCCCTGGGCGCGGCCCCCGCCGCCCCTGAGGCAATGTCCCCTCAGGGAGAGCCCCAGGCCGCCATCAGCCACCCCGAAGGCCGCTGGAAAACACCCCTAAGGGTGTTTTTCCTCAGTGAAAGCTGCAGCCCGCCATCACCCTGGAGGCTGCTTTCCCTCAAGGCAGCCCCCGAGGCCGCTTTCCCTCGCCCCACTGCCTTTTAGTTACAAGAGCTCCTTCAGAGGAAAGGGCAGGACCATCCCGCCTCCTCCCACACACCCACCATGTAAGTGACACCCACAGGTTTTACTCTTCCCCTTACACCACTGTCGATCACGAAACATCCCTGCGGGGCGGCATCACCACCAGCCTCACCAAGAAAGCAGAAGGCATCACTGCCACAAGGCCCTGGTGTCACGCTACTGCTGTCCTGTCCCCACTCCTCCTGCAGTGGTTTAAATGATCCAGCATGGCTCTTCCACCCAGCAGGACAACGTTGTAGGGCGTAAGATGGCACATGGGGAAGCCTCGACCAAAAAAGCATAATCACCTCTGGCCTTAGGATTGAGAAGAGGCCTGGGGAATATGTGGTCACTCGAACAGAACCATCACAAGGAGCTAACGGCATGTCTTTGGTAATACACTTCCTCAGAAAAACACCCCTAAGCTCAAGGGACTCTTACGAACATGAGATGATGCAGACGACAACCCAGAACTGGCTGAAGAGTTTTGATGAGATAGTCATGGATATTTCATGGATTTAAATTATCTTTAATACAGTAAATTGCTAATTATTTTCCAGAAGCAGTCTGCAAGAAGCCAGGGCAGCTACAGAAGTAGCTGGAGACCTGCGGCACGCAGGCTGCAAACACAGCTGGAAGGATCAGCCTGGAATTGCAGAGAAAAGCTCGGGACACGGAGCTTCTACTGCCAGGCTGGTGGCTCACACCTAACCCACGTACCTGCTCAGTAGCGTGCATAAAGTAAGCACAATTGTTCCAGGGGAAGTAAAGATCAGATTCCATCCTTCTTAAAAGCATAAAAGAAGCAATGGATCCTGTAGGTCAAGATGAAAGCACAGCAACAGGGCCAGTAGATGTATTAGTCTTGGGAGAGAACAGCAGCTTACAGCACAAAACCCCATATACATATGGGTTACATTTGTATATGCATTTGTACATAACAAAGTCAAAAGATTTCTAGCTTGCCCTGTATAGCAAACTTCCATCACCAGGAGAGCAATTGTATTCTAGATGGCATACTCCAAAGCATTTATACTGAATTGCTTATATTCTCTCAGTTCTAGGACCTCAGACTTAAAAGAAAAAAAAACCCACGCTCTTCTACATAGTCATCCTCAGGAGAGGAAAAAACCCCCAAACATTAAATTGCCACATGCTACTTTTTCTGCTTTGTAAAACCAGAAATAAGATCAAGGGAAACTCAAGGGATAGAGATAGCAAGCCTTGGGCATGGAATGAAGAAGCATTCCTGCAATAGCACAATTATGCCCTTGCAGTGATCTAATATTCTCCATTAGAGAGCATGAAATCAAGACGGATCACCATGTTTAGGGGAGCAGTGGTAGGGTCAAATACTTCCCCACATGAAAGGAGCAGTAAGGCATCGTCACATCATGTGAGAGCTCTGTTAGAAATCTTCAAAAATCAAGATTAACATTCAGCTCTTATTCAGCATCGCATATGACTAAAATTCTTAAGAAAAAGCCACAGTCATAATATCGCTTCAAAGCCGGTTATTGTTACTTTAAAATAAAGTTGTTGTTTTTAAAAAAAAAAAATAGCAATGCCATCTCCCAGCAAGGCATTCTGATCGGGAGTACTCTAAGCGCAAAAAATGAAAACATTTCAAAACAACATTCATACTTTTACAATGTCTATTTCAAGTCTGAAATGTAGTTTGTTAAGAGCACCTGAACTAAACAAAAATTAAAAATCACAACCACCCATAAGTAACAGCACTGTATACAGTGCTTTTTCATGACAACAGCCTATACATTTACCTCACAAATTTATAAGCAAGCCCCACTTGCTTCTTCCTGGGTGCAAGGAGGTGTAACCTGTTAAACTAAAGTTGCTAGGTAGCAATGCAATTTTCTAAGAAGAGTTAGCAGTACACCAAACCATCATTTAAAAGAGGGGGTAGCAGTCTTAAGCTATGACTAACATTTGATGCAGTTCAGGGTTTTCTCCTCAGTTCAAATAGCGCAGATGCAAGGAAAGACACATCCCTTAAAATAAATCCAGTTATTTTGGAGACAGATCTCTTGGTTTACCTTTTTCAGATCAGCATTTAGGTGATCAGTAACAGGTGAAGACTCTCGGCTATCGTCTCCTCCTCCACAGTAAGGAATTCCAGGAGGCACAGGGAAACACTAAGGGGCCACAGCAGCATCTTTTGAGTGTGCTTTTTCTTACTGTTTCTTTTCAGCAATCTGCAGTGCAAGGTGCAAGGTAGGCCACCATCTTCTGATGATGTTCCCTGAACAGAGCAGGCTTTTAGCACAGGAGGAGACAGACATTTGCCGACTTAGAATTCAACTGTAATACACACTGAACAGAGAGACGTTCAAGCTGCTTAAAAATATACCCGCAGCATACTCCACAACACTTAGTGGTGAGAGCTTATCCTCCTAAATCTACAGACAGGAAGATAAGCATTCCCATTTTGATGAGGCGCAAGAGCTCAAGGAATCTTACTCACAGCCTCAGACTGTGGGGCTGATCGCAGGTGCTGGGAGTCCAGCCATCCCGTTACCACTCCGCTGCCTCCTCTGCCCGTCCTGCTCCCAGGCAAACCACAGGGCCAACCTCCAGCTCCGAACCCTGCTTCTAGGCCAGGCTGTTGCTCACTCCTCCACCCTTCACTGGCACAAGCCTTACCTGTTCAGAGGCCTTTCCTTCTGGGACCCGTCTTGAATTACATCCTTGTTTCTACCTCTTCTTTTCTCTCTCCACCCTATATATAATTCCTTTATATAAGCCTGCTGGTTTAATTCACTAATCCATAGAAGGAAAAAGCCTAACTAAAATGGGTAGTTTTCTTCCCAGGTTAGCGAATTTAAGCGTTTGATGAGAAGACGCTATGAGCACCCCAGTACGTGCACGGGAGGCAACAAAACCAAGCTGGGAGCAGGCAAGCTGGCTGTGGCTCACCCTTCTGGTAGCGGTGAGCCAGCAGACCAGTTCAGCTGTCTGTGAAACTGCAGGCTACTTTGGGACAGAACACATAGAACACTAAAAATAAGCTGGACACTTTATATCCATCTTGAATGTAAAGAATCTTTCCAAAACTCTTAAGGAGTTTTACCCTTGCTAGCATCAGACTCGAGCGTGCTTCCAAACTGAAGCATGTTTCCACACTATGCCCTCCTCCCTCCAATTTAAGTTACCACAACACATTAGCCAAGTACCAAGCCAACGGTAAGCACCTTAAATTGCCAAGTTATTCTGCAGGTTGTAATTACATTGGCCATATCTATTTGCTTGTTATTGTTACAACAACAAACTGCCCCCGCCCCGCTCAGTGTCCTGTTACAATATCAAGACACCTTTGGTCCACTCAAAGGTGAATCATTTTACACGTTACCAAATGAGACAACACCATAGAACGCACATTTAAAAATACCATTTATAAAAACAGAAATTTATTGTAAATTTAAAAAACAAACGGAGATTTAGTTTCTCGATAAAAATTATTCACACGGCATTCATGTTGTGATTTTTTATTTTATTTTTGAAATGAAACCATTGTACATTGTACAAACCATAACTACCGATGGAATAAATAAGTGAAAAATTATACTGCTGTACAACACACACACACACAAATCATAAGATGGAAAACGATTAGGTATTGAAGAAAACAAAATTCTTTACACCTTCTAACAGGCCCTTAGATATAAAGAACATTCCAAAACATGACAATGTTTATGTATGAAGATAGCCACCCAAAACCAATATTTTATACTGCCTTGTTGATTATTTTTTGTTGTTTTGTAAGTGCCAGCACTTTTTGGAATGTTTAACAACTACTTTCCCAAGCATAAAAATTCCAAGGAATAGTTCTGCTATAAAATGTTTGGCTGAGTAAATCGCTTATTCGGAAGGCCTTCCCACACGTTCCACAAACTCAGCTAATTTACTTGCTTGCTTCTAGTTTCTTTTTTTCTTTTTTTTTTTTTTCTTTCTTTTTTTTGTATTTATTTGTAACTGAAGCTCCAACATTCAGCATTGTAGCAAGGAAGCACTTCTTGATATTTGCACTATTTCTAAAACATTAGCTGTATGAGAACTTTCAGTCATCTTGAAGAAAATTACATCTCTCCTTCTGCTCCACGTCTCAATGCTTTCAATAAACCCTTTTACAGTGAGTTCATAAAACAAGTTTCCGGTAGAGATAGGTCCAAGCCAAAAAAAGCTGGATTTAGATCTGGTTTCAAACCTCAGGTCGATTTGAATTCGATGTTCTGGTTTGGTCCCATCTGTACTTTCTGGCATTAAAATGTGTTTAATCACATCCGTTGGCCCATAAATGTTATCAGGCACTTCAAAAAAAGACTAATAACAGTCTTATACACTATTTTGGATTTCTTCATACCAGATAATGTCAAAGTCTCTTCTCTTAGAGACTGACAATAACAGGTCTAAGGAACCCAAATCTATCTGCTTGTTCAGTTGTCTGTTGTCACTAGAATCTGGTTTAAAAAAAAAAGTTCTGAATGTATTCTGTATAAGCTGTAAATAAAGCATTGCTACTTTAGAAATAAAGCCTCTAAGGAATATGGTTATGATGCCTTGTCTTGTAAGCCACAGAACAATGAACAGTTCTGAGCAGAAGCCACAGGAGAGAAAAGGAAGTTTGTAATTAAATCTGTTGATGTCAATAATGCCAATAAATGCTTCTATCTAATGAAAAATTTGAGGTATTTTTAGTGCTATTTATATATTTTATTTCTTCCTAAAGTACAGGAATTAGTTTCTAAATGAAAAGTCTATTTACTCCCTTGGAAACGTCTACAAAATTAAAATTAAAAACTTGCTGCGATGCACCTGAAGATAGGGATTAGTAAACATGACTACTTGTCAAAGGTGGCATCAGATTTGTTTTGTTTTAGCATTAAAAACAACAAAAAGTTAGTAAATCAAAAATATTTTTAAGTCTGAATCTTTCTAGATTTGCCCATTTAATATATCAATAGAACTTCTCACAAAATATCACTTAAATCTGAATGCAATATACATACAAATCAATCGTCATTGACCAGTTATCCACATTTTAGGCATACACACAATTCAAGAGAGAATTCTACCGTTTCATTGCATATATTGTGCAAATACAGTTTTTGGCTCCTCATTTCCTTATTTTCAGAATGTTAACGGACTTCATGATCAGACCAGAAATCCCAAAAACTTATTAGGGAGCACACTGTTTTCATGAATGATTTGCAATCAAATTTTATTCAGTTAAAATCCAAAAAGTTTTATTTCAACATAAAGGAAAAGTTCCGAAACTGAGTGTCATATGTTATTTGGAGTTCAATCCTACAAACATCTTACGGAAGGTCAGTATTGGCTCCCCACTCCTCCCTCCCTCTATTCCCTCCCCCCACCTCCCCATTGTTTTTCATAATAAAGTGGTAATTGCAAACGCAATGCAGTAGTCTAAGTGCAAGCCATTTTCACTATTGGAGAATTCAGAAATAAATAAGCTTAATGAAGAGCTAATTATGAAAATGTATCAACTGGAAGCAATTTTTTTCATTTAAAAAAGTATTTACAGTTCTTAGCTTACAAACTATATGCAACCATTTTCATAGCCGTGAGATCATATTTTAAATTACAAGCTCCACCTCCCTCACAAAGTGAAGACAGACTAAGGGCCCAACCCAGCAATACGCATGGACGTACACGCGCGTGTGTGTACTGAAGTGAGAAATAAGCCAGGTATTTATAACTGGGAGCTCACCCTGGAAGTACAAAGCCCACTGTCAGATCAGGCCCTTGTGACCCGATGCAGACGGTTCTGCACTTCTACATGCCGCGAATTTGAAGGGAGTTGCACATGCTTAGTGCCTTTCAATCAAGTTGAGCATAAGCACACTTCCACATAATTGAAAAAGAAGGAACATTTCTAACAATGATGTAGGGACTATGGAAACAACAAGGCTTATTTACAAGACTTGCTGAAAGAAAAAAAGAAATCCCAAATACAGTATTAACGTGGAACATAGAAGTAAACATCTTATAAAGAAACAGTACAATGAAATCCAGTTCAGTGAAAACATGATATCAAAAAAGACCAATTGAAAATAAATTCACTGTGCATCAATCCCTTTGATCCTATTTATGTACATAGTGGAACTTTTCTGTAAAGCAAGTTGTACCCAGTACAGAGATCCGGACCTAATACCTAAGTATTTTAACTGCTGTGTTATAGTATATATTCAGATCTGGACTATAAATGGTAAACAGATCATGTTAACTTCTGATGAAGTTAAGTATTTAGAAGACCAAATTTACAGTTGCGAATGCCATGCATTCAATAAAAGATCTCCACTATAGCTGCTAAAATAAAATATCAAGCTCCTTTTTCTCCTTGGACTCCAAGAGTGAAAATGGCTTCCTGATCTGTACGTTAAAAATTTAAGCACCAGGGATTTAAAAATTAAGAACAAAACAAAAACCCCAAACAAAAAAAAAAAAGAAAAAAAAAAGAAAAAGCCTTACTACATGGCATTATACAAACATAGGCCACTTCGCAAAGGAGACAGTTGCAAAACAACTTTTAAAAGTTAGCACTGTTTTCAGAACACAAGGCACAAAACAAAAGCAGACATCACGCCAGAACAATGAACTTCACATGAAAGCTAATACCTGACCTGTACCATCCTTAAATATCTTACAATGTTAAATAGAGAAATGAAAAAAAAAAAAAAAATACAGCAGCAACATAATTGTAATTTTGACTTTAGAAACAGTGCGTAGACCCCTCCTGAGTTGTTTACTCCAACCATTTCAGAGACAGTAACTTAAAAGTTCTCAATGTTTGTTTCACAGGAAAAAGTTTTCAGTGTCTGAGAAGTTAAACCTTTGTTAGGTTTTCTTGGATTTTCGCTTGGTAACTTGAAAAGTTAGGAGTTCTGTCCTCATCCAAGAGAAGATGCTTAAGCAAGGTTGTTCTATAATTAAGCCCACTGATGTACCTTACATAAAAACTGACCAGAAAAATCTATAGTCTAAATCTCTTCAACATTTTGTTGAGAAGCCTCTACTTTCATCTTTTTAGAAGGTGGCACTCCTTCAGAGTCCTTAATGAGGGGGGAAAGAAAAACAACCACGTTATCACTGCTCTGAATTTCAGGCACCATAAACATCAAGAAAAAGCATGAACAAATTCCCTGGTGTGTCATTTGTAAAATACAAAGCATCCCTGGAAATGAGAATGACATGACCAAGTGCATTTGCTTCCTGAAATCATTCCTCTACTCACATCTTTCCTCAATGTCTTTACCCTTGTTGTCGTGTACTGATAAAGGGCAAAATTCTAGTTCCGGGCTAAAAACCACAGTGAATATTCCAAGCAACAGCCTTAATGCATGGTTATACCTGGACTTCCCTCAGCTCCACACTCGAGCACAACCCACACCAAGTGCACACGAATTTTCTCCTGCTGTGGCCAAAGCAATCTCTACAGGACAGAACACGCAAGGTTTGGAAAGTGCAAGGTGTGCACTGAAACAAACCACCCACCCACAAGGAAAACCAACGGACTGAGCAGTGCTCTGCCTGAGGATCTCGGTGTGAGGGGGACAACTGCAAGGATCATTTCGTTCTCCCGCCCATCCAGAATTTTTCAGTATACCACTGAAACATCCAAACACCTCATCCGCTGAATATACAAAAATTAACTTTCCTAACTGCTATATGCATTTACTTTTATAGAAGGTATTTTACTTCTGAATGGTCCTCAAAGGGTTCTGTCCAGTAGGTCAGGTCCAAGCAATTTATTAACATGAAATTTTAATATTCCTTTACAAAACTAACACAGACTGGTTTAGGAAACTGAAAAGTAAATCAGACCAATCTAGTCTTGCTGTTCAAATTATGTGAAATGCAAGAAGCCAATCAAATTAACCACAAAACCAGATACATTTAATACTCTACAGCTGCTTTACTGTCCTCACCTTTGGAAATGAGTCTAAATACACAACCGGCCTTATTACATTTGCTTTTTGGTAAAAATACTCTTTTCCAAATTCCAAGGAATTGGGCTTTTGCGCTTAAAGTTACCTGAGAGTTTTTAGATGCCTCTGTAATTATATCGTTTTCTCCAGAGGACTGAATTTCTGCTTTCTCTGAACTATTCATGGAATTTTCCATTGAAGACTGTGAATTCTGTTCATCAGAGGTATCTGAAATTTCAAGAAATAATTTTAAACAAACAAATGAAAGCATTCAGCAGGAGCTTTTAAGAGGTCTTCACATTAGCAAGATCCCAAACACATAAATTTCACCCACGTGTAACCATTAATGATAACATACATAATAACTGTATGAATATAATGAATTAAGCTCAAACTCCGGGACCACAACTGCTGGCTGCTGCCAGAAGACCTTCGCCTCCACGCTGCGGGCAGTATACAACTGCTGGCATCAGTCCCTAGAGGGAGCTAAGCTCCCGCACACCATGCAACAAAAACGATGTCAATGCTATTAGCAAACAAGTTTCAACATAAACTTTGCAATGGGATTGACCGCAAGGAAACTTGCTTCAAACCAGAAGTAAAAGGCAGCTACAAAAAGGGCTGAATTGGGATAACTAATGGATCTAAAACTGTGTAGCTAAGGAGAGAGAATAAAGTTATCTGAATTGAAATTCCACCATATATTTAAAATCCACTTTTTTTCCTTGATACTACTTTTAAGATAGAATTTAGAAATTCAGCTGGCTAGCTAGCTTAACCATTAAGGTCGTAGAACTTTTAATTCTGGTGCATACTTATGGAGAAGTCTTCCAGCTTGTTATAGCTTTTTACCTGCTTCCAATGTTCATGGTTTTTTTTTTTGTCGTTTTCTTTTTTTTAAACCCTTTTCTCTCTCTCTCAAAGCAGGACTTACAGAGGACTCAGGGTTAAAGCACCCATTCACTTGAAGAGGGGATAGGGGCACTTAAAATGTCTTTACAGTTAAAGATCCCTGGAAGTTTAACACAGTACGTCCAGAAGCAGAGACTCAACAAAAAAACCAAACCAAAACAAAACAAAAACAAACCACCCAAAACCAAACCCCTTTGATTATAAAGGGTCAGTTATATTTCTTTCAGTATCCACATCAAGAACAGTCTAAGTACTGGAACCATTCTTTCGTTCACCTCATTTAAAAATCCTTTTTGACTTGTACGAATTCTCAGAAGTATGCATGGAATCAAGTTTTATGAAGTCATCTCTCCACAGGTCCCTGACCCAAGAAACATATACATTTATTCTAGATGAAGAGAAATGCAAGATCAAAAATTTTTCTGAACAACTTTGGTTAATGAAGATGACATAACCAGCGAGTAATGGATATTTTTGTGGTGTACTGTGTAAAAAGCACCACAAGCATTTCTGAAAGCTTCTCTGACTGAATTTGACATAAAGCGACGCCTATGATGAGCAGTCTCAAAGATCTTATTCAGCAAACTTGGGACAGAATCGTCTTCCTTTCCATGTGTCACCAGAAAAGCATGTTCATACTGATAAAAACCCAAGTCCCAAGGGTCAGAAGGAATTTCAATTTCAATTTCTGTTGTGTACGTCTGAGCATACATTGCAACTGGAGCTAAGGAGCACTCTGTGATGTGCGCATCTCCCCATGACAAAAACACACTTAAGAGCAACTTCCACAACGGACAGCTCATAGCTGCTGTGTTCTCTTCCAGTTGCTACTGACAGCCACCACTCACGCTGCTGCTGGCCTTTGGGCAAGGGGATCCATATTTTAAATTGCCAAGCCCCAAGCTATTCCGATACCTGCAATGACTTGTTTACACAGCAAAACGTTTTATTTGAGAAGTCCACGTTAGGCGTTTCTGACCACCCAAACCGGCCCCTAGCTTTAAGGAACCTCCCTGATTTCAGTGTAGTAACATGAGATAGACGTACAAGGTCGTTAACCCTATCCAGTTGAATAATGTCACAATTCCAAGGGTTTGGCTGATCATAACACTTCGGTAGATAAAGAATTATTTAATAATTTTTTACACACTGCATATAACCACTAGGAAAAAACATATTAATAATGGGTATTTTTTGCCATTATTTAATAAATTTTTAAACACGGCATATAACCAATAGAAAAAAACGCATTAATAACGGGTATTTTTTGCCATTACTTCTCCCTTTCATTTTACAGTAACTGGCTCTGGAACTAATCCAGAGAACTGAACCTAAATTTAGTCAGGGGAGCATGTATGCTATGTAACAGCTTCACACGAGCAGGTTCAGACAATATTAGACCTAGGAGTAAATCCTTACCGTTTACCATGACCAAATACGCTAGTCGAGATTTTCTTTGAAGGATATGGCGTTCTGATTTATTTCAATTTGGTGACGATTCAGTTGTCAAATTTTAACCCCAGTTAGCAATGACAACATTCAACATACTTAACCATTCTGGTATTACCAAGATAAAAGCTCTAAATTTAAATTGGTTAGTGGATCTACTGAGCTAAGAACTACATCAGGAGGGCATAATTTAATTGCTTTGCTATGGGAAGAATTCTGCAACCAAATCATTAGAATGGTGTTAAGGGCATCTTTTATCTGTTATAATAGGATGAAGAAAGTTATCTTCCCAAGAATATAAATATAGAGCATGTTTCAATTGCCAAAAATACCATTTAAAGAGTGAGGTTCAGAATAATCTCTTAACCCACATGTATTTTTAATCTGTGCACAACTGCAGTACAATATTGTAACACTTTTAGAAAATTAGGACAGAATTCAGAGCTAACTTTTGAATAAATAACTAGCAAGGTTAAGAAAAAAGAAAGCTTACATTAAAGTTTACACAATTAAAAAAATAATTTCAATGTATGTCACCTCTATTTTACTTTCACACTAGATAACAAACATTCACAGATCTACAAAAGTAATACTTTCTAGAATTTGTGCAATTACATGGTAGCAGCTGTTTTAAAAATGATATTCAATTATTTCTTCTTTCAAGACTGAGATTATGACAACAATAAACCAAGTATTTTGTTTGTTTCTTCTCTGAAAAGACCCCGAGTGTCAATCTCACCTTTCCAGTTGTGTGGAAGGATCACAGGCCGGCCAGAGAGATTATGGCCCATTCTCACATTAATGCTGAGAATTCAGACACCGTTTCTTTCAAATTGTTATTATTCAGTTCTTAAAATGGATAAGCAAATAAATGATACAATAAAGGATAACATTTTTTGTTTGGCTTTGAAGATGGTCTTTTCAGCTTACCTTCTGAACCAGGCTGCTCCTTTGCTTCTGTCTGAGTTTCGTCAGACTTTACTTCAGTGCCGTCTGCTTGCGTTGCCAAGTTCTGTTCTGGTGCTGGACTTGAATTACTACTGTTCTCTTGTTTTATTGGAGAAGCATCAGCTATTGAACTCTGGTTGCTATTGTCATCTGTTAACAAAAGAGTTAAAAACAAGAAAGTCTAATCTGACAAGATAAAAAGCACACCTTAATTCTTCCATATTTTTCCTGTACTATTCCCTGATAACACATGTTATAGTCTAGCTTGTTTGGGATCAAGTCCAAGCATCTAGACTAACACTAACTTTTTTCCACACCACCACAGTTTTTGCTCTTGCAGCCTATGCTATAATACAGGAGTTTTCTAGCAGTTACTAAAAGCCAGAAAACGTCAAAAAAAGTGCTCTAACTAATACTATACAATAAAACCAAGAGTGTTTGACTCAGATCTCTTCCAAAAGAAACCAGAATTCTGTAGTATGAGTAAAACAGATCAACTGAAGTGACAGTCTCATTTTATAGTTCATATAACGCAGGGCTAATTAAATGTTCATGCTGCAGATTTACAAATACTCATCACTACAATGTTCAGGTGAGCAAATAGTTTTTGAAGTGTGTCCTGAAGGTCAAAAAAAAAAAACAAACCCAAAAAACCCCCAACAAAACCCCATCAAGGTAAAACGTAACATATAGTCCTAACATCCATAGTTTCTAAGTGATAATTGTCCACAATATTCTCTAGCCTCCAAAAACTTGACCACAGTAACTTCCTGCAGCACAGATCGTGTCTCTGTAGCTAACAGGAAATATTCTGCCTGTACCCTCTTCCTGTGAAAACCAATGACAGTGGTTTAAGTACCTCAGCTAATACTTTATGGATAGCAGTGGGGTGCAACTTCCTGTAATCTTTAAGCCAGTTTAACAACCATGGGTAACCAAAAGGGAAGCTCCCGCTCCGTAAAGAAAACTAACCCAGCAAAACATTATTCGTTAAATTACTAGCATGCAAGTCGATCCACCTCCTTCTGCATCTGTACAATCATTACATCCAAAGGACTTCAGAAACACATAGCTGGTGATGGGACTATCTCTTTTCAGAGCAGCTTGAAGTCAGATCAGATTAAGTTTATCATGAAATTGTACAGTATGGCTTAAAAGCACAAGTGATGTATGATAAGAAAGCAAGTAGCATATTCACCTCATGGATGGGAGAAAAAAGACTTAAGAAAATTAAATGGCTTGACCAAGGCAAAAACTAAGAAGTTTGAAACAGATGAAATATTAATCCAGATCTGCGAAAATCCTGCTCAATCCTTCAATCGCAAGACCATATTCACTGTGAACACTGCAAAAACCACCCAGGAGGCAATACAAATGCAAATAATACTGAAATGAAAAATTTGCAACCCACTAAATGTGATCTTATCAGCTCAAATAGTGCTGCATTCTCAGCCATAATTGTTATCCAAACACCTAGAAGGTAAAAAATTGAAACAGAGCTGAGCTGTGCAAGCTCCTCTGTAATAACTACCAGGTTAACACTCAACAGTTCACGCTTTAAAAAAAAAATTAAAATTGAAAAAATTGACTTCATAGGGCCTGACTGGCAAGCAAAAAAATGTTTTCTTCACCAGTTAATTTCATCAAATTGAAGCAGAAGGAAGACACCACAGAACCAGAGTTTGCTTTCTTGGCTCTTAGAGAATTGTTTTGACCTGACTCACCTATAGAGTTAAAAAGTACAAAATCTGCACAAATTATAGTAGGTGCCACTGAGGCTTTGGGGGTCTTTTGGTTCTTCAGGCAGCAAATTCGACAGAATTACTACTTCACCTGAGTGTAGTATTTTGAATGATAGATATTTCTATTTTTATTTTCATATTTAGTTCCACTAACGATTTTTTTCCCCACACACAGCCCAAATAAAAATGGCATTTAAACAACTGTTAGAACATCCACAGAAGAGAAGTCCAAGGTACCAAATGAGTATCTGATGCTGTTTTCACTTTGACTCAAATGTGTTGTCCATACACTGAGCAACAGAGAACTGGACACTGTTAGGTTATACTTTTATAGCAGTGTAATAGGGTAATCGGGGCTGACCTTCTCCCACTCACCATGCATGTCCATCATCCCTGGAGAGGAGCTGTTCTCTGGAGTGGTCACTTCAGAGCCACATTTTTCATCTTTGCCTTTTTTCTTATTCTTATTTTTCTGAAAAACAAAAGGTGCCACAAACAAATGAGACTATCACCATGAAGAGAAATCCATGTTGCAATATAAACCCCTTCCCACTCATTACTTCTGTAAGCATCTCTGTTAATTTCAAGTGAGAAATAAGGCAAACGTAATAACAACTGACATTATCAATAATGCGTTAATCCCAATAACTGCAGGACTGTTTTTCTAATTGTATTCTTCGCGACACAAACCACTACAATATATAGGGTTTTATCCATAAATTCTAGTAAAGATTAGCACTTAAACATGTTTTCCATCTTCAAACAACTGCACAATTTTTTGTAAAAAGTACAAAAGTTCTCAATAATACCCCTCATTCTACAAACAGAGAATCTGAGGCACAATGATTAAATGGCTTGCTGAAACTGAGTCAGAGAACTTGGGAGGTACTGGCTGCTAACTTTGTATTCAGTCCAAAGAGCTACAAAAGCAAGGTCAAAAGAATCTCTGCTACACCAGGAAAAGGGAAGAACATCGCTGATCAGAAGCAGGGCTAAGATTCATGAAACTATCCGATTTCTGAGCTCATAACTCTGCTCACGATATGGTTTATGCATATCAACACACTGCTACAAAACTCAATACATTCTCCCTTTCATTTCAGAAAGCTTATAGAATACACCTAGACAATATGCATGCATGCACAACAGGAATGATAACAGATCTAGAATTTTAACACTGAAGAGAGAGCTTTTTACCTCTTTCTCAATGACCAACACTGCAGAGACCTCCTCCTCTACAACTAACGCTGTTTCTTCATTAAAACTAAAAGATGGATTAAGAAAAATCAGATTGGCCTAAAACAAAGAGCTTAAGCAAGACAGTCCTACATGAACAATAGGTCACAACATGCTCATGACCGAACAACAATATGGACTGCAAGCATTAAAACAAAGGAAGAGACAGTGGCATCCATCACGTGGAAAATCTGCGTCTGCTAAGGGATGCAGCATTTTCAATTAAGAGGTGACGTAATCAGTCTCATAGGAGAAAGAGCCAGCTGCATTGCTTTTGGAGGATCCTGCATGCCTGCTGAGAAGACAATTAAAAGCCTGAGTCTGACTCTAGGAAGAACGCTCGGCAACCCATCCATTCGGATAAGACAGTGTCCTCCAACAAGAGAAGCAACTAAAACAACAATCAAATATCGTCTAAGACTGCAGAAGAAATTCAACAAGTGGTATCTGGAAGCACTTTTCCCTCTATTTTAAATAGATTATTAGGCTTATTTTT
The DNA here is from genome assembly GCF_964195595.1 of Calonectris borealis. Classification (NCBI taxonomy): domain Eukaryota; kingdom Metazoa; phylum Chordata; class Aves; order Procellariiformes; family Procellariidae; genus Calonectris; species Calonectris borealis. Next base: position 8,288,641 of record NC_134329.1, read on the forward strand.
AAATTGTATTTTTCCTTCAGAGAAGGCAGATTTTATTTCCTAATATGTGAAACAGAAGTGAAAGCACGTGGACTTCTTTACCTTTGCAAAATGGAAGTTCAGAGGGGACATAGTATCTCTCAGGTTTGTTGGGGGTTTTTTAAAGGTAAAGAGGACACTTTTGCCACAAGAGAAATATTGAAAAATGACTGCGAGCAACTTAAGCTGAAAAGTTTTTTTAAAAAAAGTTTAACCATGAAAGTGGTGAGGTTCTACAACAGTCTTCCAAAACTAGTAGGAGGAAAGAGCCTAGCTAATTCTAGTTCAAAGAAATGTCAGTGTCTTAGGAACAACACGTGAGGGGGGGGGGAAGTAATCTAATCTGTGTTCACTAAAATCAAAGACAACTTCCATTTGAAACATGAAGCAGTAAGGAAGATCCCATTCTCCTATTCTAGTAAAAAGCAAGTATACTGTCTGCTCCTTCACAGGTGGATGAAATTGGATATAAAAGGATGTCCACAACAAAATTAAATAGCCAAGATGACCCCTACCTGATATTTATTTTTAAAATATATGCACTTGTTTTAATTGTGAGAACTTTCAGAGCAAAAAGACAGAAACCTTACAACATCAAGCCTGCAACAACTGCAGTTGCACAACAGCCTCTACTTGTAATGAACAGAATGTGACTGTAGGACACTAAAGTAACTGATCTTGAACAAGTGTCCCAATTTCAGCAAATCTGGAGCCTAAACCTAAAGATGATGGCTCAAAAAATACAATTAAACTCTGCATATAGAAACCGTTATATAAACCCATTCTTCTTAACAGAGAATCTGACTTTAGGTACCAGTCACCTTGACAATTCATCCAGAAACTCACTAGAAAATTCTTTTTCAAAGTTCCATGCTACCCATCATGTAGACATACCTCAACTGTGGGAAAACAATTTTCAGAAGCCGTAAGCCTAAATATCCTAAATATCAATCTCTCCCTTTCTTCCTCTCCCTTTCTTTCTCTCCCTTTCTTTCTCTCTCATACATAGCACAGCTTTTTCCCCCCTATGTATTATAAAGATTAAAATCAAGACCAAACATTTGACAACTAGAAAGAATGAAGAAGTTTCTGTAAAGAAACCAGCAAAGGTTTCCCAATTCACAAGGGGTTACTTCACAGAGATGCTGCTCAAGCACTGGAAGAATACAAGAGGCTTACCACAACTCTGACAGTCACAGAAACCTGTGGTACAACCAAAGGTACAGAAAGAAACAAAGTCAGTTAAAACAACACTAATCAAAAATAGGTCTTGAATTTGGACTTTGAGTAAGACAAGATCATGACACTGTCTTGTCTGAAAAACCATCATTTTACACATTTATTAACATAGTAGTTTTCTTCCAGACAGGTCTTAACTCATATTTCAAATAAAGTAAAAGCACATAACAGCCCAAGGAAGGAGTACCAATTTAGGATACATATTCTATTGTATCATTAATTTACTGTGGTACCATGGATTAGTTTTCTCTCTATAAAAATATTTCAATTTATAAAATGAGAGCAACGTTTATTTTGAAAAACAATTTGTAAGCCTTATCAGCTTTGATTTTTACACTTATTTTTACGCCACATGATTGTATCATGGCACATGAACAGTGCACACTAAGAATGTAAACATGATGCATACACAAAACATTTATCAAGAGAAAACACACATTACAATAAAAGCACGTCTGCTGCATTGCTTGGGCTGGACATCTTAATACAAGTGATCTCAGTTCGACAGGATTTTCCTACCCTTACTTCAGTGTTTTGCACCTATTTTTGAGCAAAACAGCAGAGATGCACAGATAGAATACATTCTCCGCAGTTCTAAACCAGCTACTTTCTTTTAAAGCACCAGGCAGAAAGAGGGGAAAAGTAATCAATGTCTTAGCTTTCCCTCCTCACCTCCCAATTATTATGTTAGAGAAAGGTTTCAAAAATCAGTTTCAAGCCGAATGTTCAACAGTTATCTGAGAATTGATCCAAGCTGGCTCCGGGAAGACAGCCACCCACTGAACCATCAACATCACTTTCTGTAGAGATCAGCATTTCCCTACAGCTCCTCTATTCAAACGCTTGCAAGACCCACACCAGTTTTAGCTTAAAGGCTCAAAGAATAGCGAGCATATTTCTTTCAACTTTCCCTAAACATGAGTGTCTACATCTTGAAAAAAGCAAGATATCTGCAGGATACTTACATCATCGACTTTAGGCTCTGTTACTGGTACCCATTTGTAAATCCTTAGGGATGTGTCGCCAACTGTCACCCACTTCTTCTCCCTATAAAATTACAACGCAGGAGAAGTTAAAGTTAAACTTCGGATTCAAAAGAAAGTGATCTACTATTGTAAGTTGACAAGGATTTAAATAGGCTATTAAGTAGGATGATCTCTATTACATTGCCTTTAGTACTGCACTTGCAAATTGTTCTTTGCATTTCACAAACTTGTTAGAGCACTGCTAACCTCCAGATTTCTCAGGGCTGTTACTTGACTAGGTGAGTAACTGCAGTAGCAGTAATAAGATCTGGATTAAAGATATAGTTAAGAAGAACAGCTATTGAAAATGCAGGTTTAATGCCTACAATTTTCACTTAAGTTTCTAGAGAGCAGAAGAGGTTTTAGACAGACCAGTGTGTTTTGATTGTCAAGAAGCTGTTTAATGGTATTAGAAATCTAAATGCATTTTGACCATCTGAGGTTTATTTTTGGGTAGAAATTTGCTGCTAGCAATTTAACATTCACTCAACACTCCTGTCAGACAGCTCTGAAATTCTAGCTTTAGAACCAACAGCCTTATTGGTAGCAATATGGGCCGTGATGCAGAATTCAGACTCCGGAGAGCCTAGCTCTCTTGGACAGCAAAGGCTGAGAAGGCTATCAGAGAGGGAAGAAGCATAACCTACAGCACTCTGTGCAGACCCCTGCCAGCCAGCCATGAAATCGTGACATTGACAAATCGTGAAGGAAATCTGGCTGGAGGGCATCACTACATTAGGGGGCCACGCAGACACAGAGTGCGGAGATGGAAAGGATGCTCAACACTTTGTTAGGGGATGAATTCCATGAGCTCTTTACATCAAAATATTAAAGGAAGGTCCACAATGCCAGAGAAATTTCATCACAATTCTGTGATCAGTTTTCAGGTCACAGAAAACCACTGCTCGTTCCTGGGTTTGCAATATAGCTCTGCAAATGGATCGATTAAAAGTTAACAACAAAGACCAATTCCATTAAATATTCAGGAACATCTGAAATTAATTTGGCATGAGATCTCAAGCATTTTTCTTTTTTAAAAACACGTTTAAATAATAGATATGGGATCCAGTTATAGATTTAAAAAAAAAAAAAAAGATGTTCTTTGCAGGATGGGAGAAGCTGGATGTGACTCCAAATATATATGTGATAGCTCAATTTTTAGAAAGGGCTTCCAGAATCAAAAGCAGCCACATTGTACAAATGCCACAAACATGCTCCTGACTATTTGTTTTAGCTACTAAAGCCAATCTTATTTTTTTCCCTTTAGAGGAGACACTTTCCTGTTTTTTTAAAAAAAAAAAAAGCTATATATGGCAGTTTGATAACTTTTGGATCTGTCCACAAGGATATTTTACTTAAAGTACAAAACTATTTCAGATTCATTTCTTTCCCACTGCTGGAGCACAGTTTTTCCCCATTGTGTTTAGATACATCCATTTGGGTACGCTAGATGGCTGAAGTATGTCAAAACCCAATTTTATGCTAATTTGGAGCTCTACTGCTAGATGTGATAAAAATGACAGTGGAGATGAGGGCATGTCAATAATGAGAACATACTTAATTGTGAAGAGATGATCATGATACAATTTTTTTTTTAAGGATACAAGACAAACCAAACTTATTTCTATTTCGGAAAACCTTTGAAATTATGGAAATAAAACCAGCTGGGGTTTTGTTTTGGGTGTGGGGACAGGTGAATAAATGCTTTAAAAAAATCAAGATTTTAGTCTTTTCCTACAGCAAAATATTACTTAGAGATGCTGCACTGGAAAACCAAAAGTTCAAGATACCTGTTAGCATCTCAAAGCAGCCTCACACAGCATCTTCACTGGACAGACTGTAGAACACAGGAGGAAACCTATATTAGTAACTTTTTCCTTCTAGTATTAAAATTAGCCCTGACATTTTAATTCTTTTGAGCTTCTTAAGTACCACTTTAAGTTTTGATAACCCTCAGCTATAGGGATTTTTTTACTGAATTCAATACACAGTAATTCAGACAACAATGGGAATAAGGATATTTTGTGATGGAAGTACACCAACATCCCAGTCCTGCAAACACTTATGGCTAAAAAGAAAACCCAACATCACACTGCTAATATTCAAATATTTTACATGTGTAAGCATTTACAGTATTGAAGGTTTCAGACCATAAAAGTATTAATAAGAAAAAAGACGACAACCTCCCCTAAAACTTAATAAAATCATTGGCAGCACAAACACAAATTTGTTTACAAAGAAACGTAATGACTTTCAGACATTTAAAATCAACAGGGTAAAATAACTTCAGGATTTAAGACGTTTATTGCAAATAAAGCTTCGAATATTATCTGTAATACTTACTGCCTTTCCATTTCAAAACAAAAACCAAAAACCAAACAAAAAAAACCCCAAACCCCCAAAACCACTTCTACTCTGAACACTCACTCTTTCTCTTTTGCGCAAAGACACCATCCCAACCTGCTGATCAGGGACTTTCCTTTTTATTTAGTTAGAATTGACAATTTACTGATGCTGACCATAACAATAAGTCTGCTAAATGCTGCACAAACTACAAAACATTCTCACTGACCGAATGCCGGAGTAGGAACGAGGAATTAATGAACTCTTGTGCCCATTCTGCTGTGAAACCTTAAGTAGTTTCTCCACCTGTTTTCCTGTCTGTAAAATGGATCTGCTGTTGAATCCACTCATCCTGAGACCCTGACCAGAATTCCACCCCCTTAACTCTATTCCATCTTTGTTATGCGATCACTAGGCAATACTTTTATTGCACCATCCCTTGTTATACTACATAGGTTGATCTCTATATTGACTGGTGGACTGGAAAAGGTGATTGATGGTACACCATTAACCTGAAAAGTTAATCAGGCTAAAAATGCGGCAATTATCAACTTTACTTGTCCATGTCTAGCTGACAAACTCCATAGCTTTAAAAAAAATACATTTTTTGGGATTTCAAACCTCTCCTGTTCCTCCACGAATGACTAAAAAGTAACAACACTGGAAAATGGCAAAACTTAAAATATATACAATAATTTTTTTTTCTTTTCATCTTCCACACTGAAAAGTATCTTAAATATTTTAGTTATAGTAAATTCAGAAACTAATCAATGCAACAGAAACAAATCCTTACATTTATCTGAAATTGTGTTAAAGCATTTTTAAACTCTGAACCATATCTGCACAGCTTTTAAAGGACAGCGAAGGATACATAGGGTAAGCATTAGTATCAACACTTCTTTAGTGCTTATGCCTGAGGCATACTAATATCCTAGAACTTACATAATTATATACTCAATTCCCCATTCTAAATAGCCCAAGACTCTTAAATATATTTATATTTTGTATATTAACACTAAAGCTCCAAAGATGAATATCAAATTCCATGTATAAAAGTAATATACCGGTGAGCAAACACAACAGTGTATATTACACTTATACATAAAGTGTCAAGGCAGCTTCTGCAGCAGTAATGAGTGCTAGAAACATTTGATGGCACAGAAGCAGAAAGCCTTTACTGCCAATATATTACCATTCAAGAAAAGGCTTTCACACTTGTTTGGCTTTTTACCGTGACTATCATTTATCATAGTGATCTGTATTTACACAAGGATTTGCTCCCACATACCCCATCTTCTGCTGATGATCACGAAGTGACGTCATAATGCTGAATTTATCACATCACACTCACTTGCATTGCAACAGAGTTTGGTGAAAATCACAGAATTATGACCTCCCTGTGGGATCAAGCAAAGGAGAAAGGGGAATGGGAAAGAAAATGCCATTATTATACACAAAAAGTGCTGTAAGATGCACAAAAAGATTTTTTTGAAACATAGGCTTGCTTTTCAGAGCACACCTATTGCTATGTAGATGTTTGTCTACTGACTAACGTGAAGTAGCTCCAAATATACATGGTGTTTCTTGACCATGCTGCAAATACAATAAAATACCATGTAGCACGAATAGACAAAGACTAATGGTAAGGACACCTTCTCTCTGAGTTTAAATATGGTGCATTATGAGAGTCCCCTTTAACTTACACAGATCAGCATGTTTTTAAGCAAGTTCTGCTACGTTCCATGTTGCAACAAGCACTTTTTCTTAAAGTAAAGAGAAACATGGCTTATCCATGACAAAACTCTACCTTTAACGTACATCCAACTTCCACTGAAGTCAGAGAGCATATGCTAGCTCAAAAAGAAATAATCATGAGCCCGGAAAAACCTACTGTAATTCAAGCATGATAACAGCGTGCTTGGGCCACTACAGTACTTCAGTACAGTTCCTGCACATACACTGGGTATTTTTACTTCAACTGCCACTACACGAACTATAATCTTAGCAGGAAACCAAACGCAGCCAATGTAGCCGGACTAAACTAGGGTGGCAATCTGGTAGTAGCAAACAGTCTTTTCCAAAGACATGATGTTAAGAAGTTCTGTCACAACTACTTTTCAGAGTCAAAGCCTATTTTAAGAAGGAAGCGCGAGCAGCAAAACCTGCAGAAGCTCAATCTCAGAGCATTACATACCACACAAAAATATTTTAGCAAGTCTGAATGGAGACAGTGAACAGAAAAGCTACAGCAGCATTGTCTAGAAATTCCACTCTAACTAGCCACAGCTAGCGATCCCAACCATCGGTACCAGGTAACAGGATCTCACTGCCCGTGGCGACGTCGCTCCTCACAACATGCTTTGTTTTAAGCTACATCCCAAGTCACGCCTGGCTCTGCAGCCAATTCCCTAATAAATATTTAGCGCTTTCTGTAAGTACTTTCATCAGTTGTCCAAGTTCACCTCTTCTTCATAAGGTGCTATCACTAATTCCTTGATTACGGTTTTGATGGGTCAGGAAAAGGTCAAATGACTTCTGCAAAGATACTGCAATTCAAAGACAAGGCAACACAATGAGATTTCCTCATTCCTGGTTCATTCTCTACATCAGAGTACCTATCTCTGTCAGCCACACCGTAGCTCCATCCTTAAATGTTTGCACAGTTGTCCAAAGCTCAGCAGTGCCACATACCCACGCAAATTATTTCACTGCCTCCCAAGACGTCCTACCACTTATGCTTGCCTCCTGCCCATTACTTGTCTTTTAGTAACTGTCTGCATTTTCTTTCATTTAATAAATCAGACTTTTATGAAACAAGAGTGTTTCCATTATTTTTCTAATGCTTATTGAGGGCACAATAGTTTTTGCCTCTCTCTTCTTGAGAGCCCATTTAGAATCTACACATACCCATCAATCTTTAAAGACAAAAAACAACCCTCTACCTTTCACAATTCATTGAGATGAATTTATCTCAGAGGACTTTTTAAAATAGACTGAAAGAAAACATTGTAAGTACTGTTAAAAAAAAAGTAGAACTACCCTATTATGGAAATTTAACATTTTTGCCACACAAATACAACACACCCATGTATTCTGTAAGACACGTGCTACGTGTTTTCTAAAACAGATGCTCATTCATGAGAGTGGTTTAAACAAAGGAGATACGGTTACATTAATCTCAAGATAAAAACGTAACAACTTCACTGTTTACTACTAAGTTCCAGTAATACCAGAAGTGCTAGGCGCTCTACAAACACACATAAAGATAGGGTACCTGCATCAAAGGGCTCACTGTCTAATAAAGAACACATATTTTCTAAGGAACAAAGTCTGCACTGATGGAAACTGCTTTCCAATAGGCACGTTCATAGACGTGGCAGTACAGGCATTCGATAACATTGCACAGCAAGGCTGCTGCACACCTTCACAGACTGATAAAGCTTCGGGCAGCACGCACCAGAGCCACCGTCCGCTCAGAAGAGTTTACAGCTCGGTCTGCCTCTCTACTCATCCTTGGCACGGAGCGCTCTGAGCACACAAGTCTCAGAAAACTCTGTTCTATGAAACGTTGGGTGCAAGGTATTTCAATCTACAGTGGCTGCATTTCCACAGAAGAGCTGTGGATGGCAACAAATTGCTCCTATTATGCAAATGAAACTGCACACTTGGAAATTGCCTATGTGGCTCTTCTGAAGATGCAGGAATTGCTAGTGTGTAAAGTTCAATTTAACAAGTCAAGTGTTCTCAAAACATTTAAACCACAAGACACAGAATCTCTCTTGCTAATTTCCCACCGTACTTGACTGCAGGCAGGGGGAAATCATGAGATTCACCTTCAAATTACGATTCCTTTAAAAATAAGAAAAATGGTTTATGTAAATACTTGTGAGATGCACAAACAAAAAGCCATATGAATACTTCTGACAATAGTCAAAAGAAACATTGCATGATCCTGTACAGGAACCTTTTAAAGCAAGTTGTCTCTCATGAGGGTTAAAACGTGCAAAATCTATTTATACCGTAAGATTTCTGTTTCACAGAGGAAGCCATAGCAACTGACATGATGGCAGAGAGCCCTTGCCAACAAAAAAAAAAAAATTAGACATTTTGTTGAATGGCCAAGCTTCTGCCTCTACTCCTCTCTGAAATCCGCAAACTAGGATTCAAAGGAAGTATGCTGCGCTCATGAATGAAATACCTACAGGCAAAACAGTCCCACACATCCAACAACGCTTCTATTTGAACAAAAGTCCTGTCACATCGCTATACATTGTTCTGACCCTTCAAAGCCGACCCACCAGTCATCCAAAAGCACTTAAAAACACCACCCGAGTAGAAGAGAGTTCCTGAAACCAACCGAACTGCGGTGCTCGGGCTGCTCCGACTCCCTACACAATGGCTGGATTCTTTGAAATCCCCATCTCGTGCCCTGCGTTATTGGACACACGTCCCGATTCTTTGTCCGGCTCAAGCCAACAGGCCCATTCATCTGCTCAAGGCCATTTAAAACGCAACAATCTGTTTCACCCGAATAACACACGTTTAATTCTGTATTTCGCTTTTCTTTTAATGAAAGCGAAGCGGTAGCTGTGGATTGCAATAAAAGTGCCTCCTTATTTTACCAGGTTCAAAAAAGCTGAGTTATGCAGATTAATACCAACCCAAGGGATTTCCCCCTGGATTTCAAATGTTTAAAGAAAGTATTTTAAGACACAGCACAAAGACTACTGAACAGTCAGTCAACTTGCTGGAAGAAAGAGATTCCCTCTCGAGTCACACTGGCACTGCTCTTTATCCCATCCAAAAACCCTGGACCGACTGTGAAGAACATTGCAGTGACTGTTTTACTGTATTGTTTAAACACCTCATGTCGATTCTCCTAACAAAACCAGAAAAAGACAAAAGCGGGAAAATGCCAAAACACGTTTAAGGCCTAACAAAAGGGAATTATTTCACTAGGGGTACAACCTTTAATTATATAATTTAAAACAAATTCCAGGGGCAATTACGCGCTCTCTCCTGCTCCGCTCGGGATTTACAACTGCCAGAGCGTTTGTGGGAGACGATCCCGCTCGGGTTTGCTGCACTTACGTGCAAACCTCGGGAACTTGAAAGGTAAAATAAATAAATAAATAAATAAATAGGTAATAACAAAAAATAAACTCCTCGGAGCTTTACGGGGGTATTTTTAATGCTTTTCTTTTAAAAAATACTTCTTCGAGCACTCTTTCCACGCAGACCCGCCGGCGGAGCTCCCCCAGGCCCGCTCCTCGGGGCCCTTTGTAGGGGAGGGCGGCGGGAGGGGCCCGGCCCGGCCCGACCCGCCGCCCGCCCCCGTCACCGCCCGGCCCGGCCCGGGATCCCCGGTGCGGCGGGCCGGGGTCGGCGGGGAGCGGCGGGGGTCGGCGGGGAGGGGGCTCGGCCGCACAATGGAGCCGCCTCTCTCCCTCACACGCCGCCGCCGCCTTCATGTGACTCGCAGGAGCGAAATGGCTTCTGGGTGCCGCCGGCTCCCGGCTCCCCGCCCCCCGCGGCCGCCCGGCGGGCTCCGGCCCCGTGAGGGGACGGCGCGGGGAGCGGGGGGGCGGCGGGAGGGTGAGGGGGGGGCGGTTGCGGGGTCCCGGCGCGGCGCGGCCCGCTCACCATTTGCGCACTTTCTCGATGGCCGCCATCACCCGTTTGATATCATCCTTCGCCCGGCTCCGGGTCTCGGCCCGCACCGACCGGCCCGACATGCTGCTGGGGGGTGAGGGGGGGGGGGGCGGCGGCCTCAGCGGGGAATGCGGCGCTCGGCGCTGCTCGCGACGTCCGTCCGTCCGTCCGTCCGCCCGCCCGCACAATGCTCCCTCCGCTCGGCGCGGCGCGGCGCGGCTGGGCTCGGCGCGGCTCGGCTCCGCCCGCCCGCCGGGGCCCGCGCACTGCGCACGCGCCCCGCGCCGCCGCCGGCAGCCCGCGCGCGCGGGGCCGGGGGGTGGAGGGGGGAGGGGCCGGAGGGCGGGACGGTCGCTGCGAGGGGACGGCGGGCGGGACGATCGCTGTGAGGGGACGGCGGGCGCCAGCGCCGACCCGCACGCCTGGGTCCCTTTGTCGGCGTCGAGGGAGTAGAGCCGGCGGGAGGAAGAGGGGCGAGGGGCTGGGGAAGGGGGCGAGGGAGCTCGGATGCCTGGCTCCGCGGCTGCCCCCGGCGCTGAGGGGCCGGCGACACCGCCTCAGCGCTTCCCGCCGTGCCCCTTCAGCCGCCCTGGAACTGCGGGGGCAAACTGGCGGGGGTCCGCGGAGGAGCTGCCGGGGGGAGGCCAGCGGGGCCTCCCGCGGAAGGGTGCCCGTGCAGGGGCGAGTTTGGAAGCGGCGGCCGGCCCCGCGGCTCCCTCTTGCCCCCCTGGCACTGCCAGGGCTGTGTGAGCCCGTTCCCGTCGCGTTGTGTGGAGCTCCGGGGGGCTCCGCCGGTGACAGACATCCGACCCCCTCGCCCTCAGCTCGGTGCTCGGCGCAGGGATGCCGGAGCGGAGCCCCGCTCCCGGGCAGCCGGTTCAGGATGAGTGACAACCCCGTCCAGCCCGTTTGCAAGTCGCTGTGACACTATTGCAGGCCTTGAGCGTGGGGATTGGCAATGCTTTCTGTTAAGCAAAACATCTGTCTTGTTAAACAGGATACTTAATAAATCCGTAATATGCAGATTTTTTTTTTTTCCAATGGTTATAAGGTTTCTCAGCTGCCTAAAATAATTCCAGTGATTTCCATGGAATCAGGCTGGTTTTAAGTAGCCAAGGATCTGCTCCGACACAGATGCATGGAAGTACATGAACATACCAGTAAATAGGCAGAGTTACACGCGAAGCGATGCTCTGCAAAAAATGTCTCCTGTCGCAGACCCGGTGTACTCTGGTCATGGTGCAGCTGGACTCCTTCGCTAAGTTGCATCTACTACACACCTTGCTGTTTGTACGAATTGTACAATCGCAGATACTTTCAGAGTACATAACAGTGATCTCTGTTTAAAAAACATTGCCACTGAAAGGAACACTTCTTAAGGGCCTACATTATTATTCAAATTGATGCTGAGGATGATGTAAAGAAGGAAGCGTGTTCAACAGCACTTCACTGATCTTTCTACAGCAACTTATATCAGCCTCATTATGCTGTTTATACAAACACAGTAAGATGCCATCCCATTAGTATTACACTACTAATTGGAACTACTACTTTCAGAAAGAAAAAGTAAGTTTTAAAGGCCAAAATGGAAACCTGGTTTTAATATATATCACAGCATTCCTTTCTTTACTGAGGTCTGTTGGATTTATAATTACAAATCCATTCTAACGTACCCAAGCATTTTGTACACTACATTTATCAGTGTATTTAATCAATACAATACTTTTACATTGCTATTTTGCTGTCAGGTTTAACAAATAAATACTGTCTTAACGTAATGAAAATAGACTGTGTCTGGCATAAACCCACCTGAAACGAATTGTAGGAAGGTTCCAGCCAAGGGTAGGGGTGGTCAATGCAAGAAGACAATGCGGCAACTACTGCTTCATTCTTTGCAGCCACCCCAGTGTTTCCCTACGTAGGCTTGTGGCATGTGCTAAACTGGGGGCTTTTTCTAGAGTTTGATTAATATGAAACTATGTGATCTTTACTTTTTAATAAACACAAAATACAAATTTTGAAGATAATTTGAGGAGACTGGAAAGTCGGAATGAGTAGAAAACTTCGTGGCAGCTATGCTTCTGTGTCTTCGTAGACCAAAGGTTCATCTCTTTTTTCTGTTCTTTTTTTCTGGTTCAGCAATAGGTAAGCCAAGAATGTCAGCAGCGAATATCTCCACTGTGATTTCCTCTGGCATTTCGTCTTCAGTCAAAGCTGCTGCACCTGGAGAGCAGTAACAACACAAAACACACAATAGCAATGTAAAAATGGCTTTCCAGATCCATAAAATTTACAAGCAGCAGTAAGTGGATGGAATGCTTTTAAAGATGTACGAAGTAATCATGAAAAAGTATTGGTTTACTAGCTTAATACTTTATGCAATCGTATCAGGGATCGAACCTGTCGAATCTGCGAGGCTGCGAGTCTCACCTTGCAGTAGATCCCTGCCCCAGAAGAGGCAAGGGGGCAAGTGCAACTTTTACACTCTGTTGGTTTGACATGATTTTAATATCCCAAGGAATCCAGAGATTTCAAAGTCAGTTTGGGGTGCTAGGCAGTTCAGGAGCTGCACCTTCGCTCCGTGCGGCCCATTGCCAATGGCCCTGACCAGATGCTGTTCTGGACTGGTGTGGACTGGGACATGGATTGTAGAAAAATGTGGCACTTACCAGCAGTTCCAATTACAATGGGCAATGCCACAATGGGCTGAAATCAACACTGTAATTTGCTGTTCTAGACTGGTGTAGACTGGGACATAAATTGAAGACAAATGTAGTTATCAACAACTCCCTTACAATGGGCATCGCCGCCTGGATGAAATCAACACTGTAATTTGCATATTGTAGGATTCCTTTTTGCCTGTGGACTTTGGCGTGTAAACCTTCCACTGTGTGTTTCTAATTTCAGTTTCAAGCCAGCAGATAAACAGCAATGTAATCTTGTCAGGTCCCAGTTATATTTCATTGTTCATTTATTTTTGGATACACCCATGCAATTGCTGCATGGATGAAGGACAGTCTATAGCTCTATGACTATTTTTGCAATCCCGTCTGAGTGTTTTTGACAGCTCTTGGGCCTAACAGGGTAATGGGTTTGCAATTTAAATTATTCTGTTTGGGAATTGAAGCGATCCTGCTTCTGTGCTGT